>NW_022146069.1:45353-457394 GCF_002938485.1 Sitophilus oryzae
TCGCTAGCTGACGCTTTGACATCATCAGGATGACCTCGTTTCCAGAAAGCGACTGAAGCTAATAGCACCTAATACACGGCACGGGACGGTTTCTATTTATATCCAAAATGAATAGAAATAGTAGGTTATTAAATAAATTGAGCGGTTGTTAAAGTGAAAAATAAGTTTCTCTAGATCTGATCTGATTTGATCGATGGAAGTAGGGTAATTAGAAAGGACTGCAACATTTAGGAGCCCATGGAGCCGTCCTGTGCCAGAAACCTGCGTCCTATAAGGTATATTGTCCTTTCTATGTCTGTACCTAGATCCTATCTCTGTACAGGGTGTCCCATTTTGATTGAAATAATACGGCATCTCCGTATTACCACAATGAATATCGATTCGGAAATGCACTGTCGGACTGTCGGCACTTTTCATCCCTTTATTTATCAGCGGTAGCATACCTGTGACGTAGTAGATGACGTTTCCCATAATGGCGGATCGAGTTACGAGACAACCTTATCTTTTAATAACCTTGGGAATGTACTTTAATGAATGTACCAATATACTTTACGAAACTCTGACAAGAACAATAAAAATTGTTTAGCGTTTGATTAATTATATTTCAATAAAATATGTGTATTTTATTTCGATATAATTAACCACTTTCAGGACTTCCAGTTTCTAGACCGATATGCAATGTCGATAGTAGGTATTTAAAGTATGTGCATCAATATAAAATAACAATAGCACTTCTTTCGTTTTCGATTTCTACAACATTGACTATAGAGAAGGCGTCCATCTTCATCCAAATAAAATATAAAAAAACGAGAGATCCCTCTTGCGTTTGTCCATTGTTTCTTACCCCGCATCGTCGGCCTGCTCCAATGACCCTCCCTGTACCCTGCTCCACAGCCACAATTTGCATCCACCGCATTCTGGGATGTGCCTCGAAGAGAAGGGAGGGTAAAGGGGGAAAGCACAAGAAGGGACACCCACCGCAGCCATTGTGCGCGCGGGCCGGTAATGATAAGTTGTTGTGGCGGCTCTCGGCACGGGCACAATTGATTTCGGTTCGTGTACAGCACGTGCGCCGAGGATATATTAGAAACCGTCAGAATAATGACGCCATTGTATAAATAGTATATCTATAGAGCGGTTGTGGTGATCTTCTTCTCCATCACCTTGTTCGCCTGGTTCGTTACATTTAAAATTCTCTGGTTTTGTTTATGGTAATTTTAGTTCAACTAGTTTAGAATAAGGAACAACAAGTCATTCCCCAACAATAATGTTACCCGATACACTGACCGGAACAAAAACAAATTTCACCTTAAAATTTTCATATATTTTAAAGCTGCTGCATATTCTGTCCTAGTGGGCCGACTTTTATAACATTTTAAGGAATGTGTAGCTAAAGTGTTTGGATTTTTAGGAAGACTTCATCTGCCTAGTATACGGAAAAGCACACACCTATCTCACTTTTTTGTAAACCCCCGCCGTATCTCTGTTATTGCTAAAGCCATCGAGAGGGTTAAAATTGTTTATTGTAGAAATTTTTAGGTAAAATACAGTGGCGTGGTCTGTTATTCTGTACATTATTAATATGAATATTCCATTTAAGATGTTTGTCGATTGTAACCCTTAGATATTTTATAAAGTCACATTCCGGTTTTACATTATTTTTGGTTATTTGTAATCTGTCCCAATCTGGTTCATTATTTTTTATAAATAGATAAGGATATAAATTTCGTTTTGTCCTAATTTAATGTTAATTTGTTTTTACAAACCAGGTATTAATTGTCTAAAAGTCTTTCTCTAATTTATTTTTATTCTTTCCGTAGAGATTTATAAAATATAGTTGTATCATCTGCGTAGCTAAAGATTCCTGCTTTTGTGTTAATTGTAAATAGATCATTAATATAAATAACAAGCAACAAGGGAGCCAACACAGTGCCTAATAAGTCGGTAGAGACTTAGTTAAACAGCTGGTATTCTTGGTAAAATGGTGGTACCTTTGAAAACATGTTCCGTCTACTTACGAAGATATGAATAGCTAGTTGAATACCATAGGATATTTTAAACTTTATTTTTGTTCAATAAGTCATTAACAGGGTATAGAGGCCAACTTCTTGTCGCATGCTTCATCAACATCTGAAAACATGACTGATATCGGAGATGGAGAACTAACCTCTATATAACCGTCTCAGATGCTGGTTTTTGTCAAAGTCCCGAGACTGTATGATGAGTTATAACTCAAGAAAGGGGGACGCAATAGATATATAAGGTCGCGGTGATTAACTTCCCCTTTTTCATACAATATACAACCTACAATAACAGACAAAAATAATTTTGTCTGGGATAAAAACGTCATTGCAACAATCTGCCTTTTTTGTGTGCGTCCAGACTTATTTTCCCCATTACCTTTCTACACTTGTTCCCCATTATTTCCTCTAGAAAAATCGTCTAGACCCGTTGCCAGACGCAAGCGACCTATCTCTCAATGGACTCGTATCTCTCCGGGTTCGCGTGCTCGTGTGTGGGTTCGAGAGCACGTGGACATTTTAATCGTTTCCTGCGATGAAGATGGCGATTTAATTCCCTTCGCTTCGTTCGTTTTTCTTTATATTCGTCGGTCGGTCCGAGCAGGCCCACGTCCTACGTATGGTATTGTTTATGGCGGTCTGATTATTATATAGCGTCGCCGATAAATTATATAATGGGCACTATAAGGGCGATCGATGATAAAGTACCATCGATGATGGTATTTGCAAATAAGTGTAGTAATGATGAAGAATTATTGTGGGTGAATTGTTAACTGATAGTTTTAATGGTATCTTATTTTTTTGTGTTTGTGTAGAGATGGTGAGATTCAGCCATTTCAACTAGCAACAAACTCAGACTACTAAGAGTCCTAATTTTCCCCATTGCCACTTATGCCTCAGAGATCTGGAGACTGAAGTTGGCAAGGAGACGTAAATTCGATTCTTTTGAAATGTGGTGTTATAGACAGATGCTGCGAATACCGTACACAGCTCACCGTACAAACATTTCAATTTTCGAACAACTGAATATCGAATCTAGACTGTCTATATCAATAAATCAAGCATATTTAAGATACTTTGGCCACATATCCAGGAACACCATTGGCCTAGAAAAACTAATTGTGGAGGGAAAAGTGAACGGGAAACGTCCTAGAGGGTGATATCCAAACCGTTGGGTGAACCAAATGAAGAGGATAATAGGTCATAGTCTGCACGAGGCCAGTACTGCTGCGCAAGACAGAACAGCATGGAGAGACACAATAAATGCGATATCATAATACCACCATACTCTTATAGAGTAATAGGAAGGAGGAGGAGAGATGGTCTCACCTGAATTGCCTTGATTGATTTTACGAAATGTATTGAGTTTTTAGGCATATCACTAGATTAAAATACATTTTTCTGAAAATCTCTTCTACGGCTTAGCGATGAAACTGTTCCTCGTGTTCATCTCTGACAGCTACTAAATTTTCAGAGAAGAAGTCCAGGTGGGTATGAGTGAAGGAAATACACTGGAGAAGACAAGTGTTGCATGTTACATTCCAATGTTACAACAAGAGACATATTAAGCTAAAAGAATTTCGGATTACCATTGTCTTTATTTATTTTGATTACACAACATTTCGGGCAGAAGTATCAAATCCCTAGACAATATTATATCCAATTATAAGTCCGATTTATTGGTGTACCAGCCAGAGGAGGATGGTCTCTCTCTAGAAGATTCCATATGCGAAAGAAATATCGGAGAAGATGGGGCGAATAGCTAAGCAGTATATAATTAAAACTGTTTTTAAGTCTGGAACTACTCTAAGAAGTGTCTTAACAAAAACAAAACCGGAATCATCAAACCAAGAAAAAAGATATTGGAGAAACAAAAAGTCCTCTACATGTACGACTTGGGGAACATAAAAAACATACGCAAAAAGGTGAAACAATGGAGTCGGACATTGCAGGTCATGCGTGGTCCAAGCATCACAACATAAAATGGTCAGAAGCCCGGCAAGGTCAATGGTCAGTTGTCCATAAGGAATCCCATTGGAAAAAGCGCAAATTTAAAGAGGCCGTATTTATTTCTAACAATAATAAAATCTTTAGCAATCCAAGTATGGAAATTTCAACAATATGGTAACCACTAATAAAACGATCCAATGCAGGTATTCTTAGTGGAGAACCTAATGCTTGACTACACCCAACTAATTCACGGGTGAGTACTCGGCTCTAGTATATAAGCTCAGTAGTTTTAGGATTTAGTTTAGTCCATAATTGATAACGGTCAGTGATATTTCTGACCGAAACGTTGTGTAAGCAAAATAAATAAAGGCAATGGAAATTCGAAATTCTTTTAGTTTTAATGCTGAATCATTGTCTACCACGTTCAAAGTAACAAGAGACATATTACATTCCATGGTACCCTAAGTAATTCTTCGATCTGAGCGACATAATCATCACTTTTGTGGTTACCCAAAAAGTTCTTACACATAATTTGCAATGCCAATGAAGCTCGTATTTTATTTTCGATTCAAATGATTAATAATCTCCGAATCTTGGAAAAGCTTGTAAATTTTGTGCGAAGAGGTACGGTTTATATTTATACATTCCGTATATATACGGCACCTAGCACAATCCCATTGGTCAGATTTGAATTTTAAACCAATTAAACTCCGAGTGCCATACGCGAGTATGGAATGTAAGACAGCGTCATGCGCACGGAATGTACCTTTCAGCAGAAAGTAACGCCTGGCTATAGCTAATCTTTCAAGAGTAGCTGCCGTGACTGAGGCCATCGCTTCGTGAACGAGAGGTCCGTGGTTCAAATCTCACGCCGGACCATAACTTTTTTATTTTTTTTACAACTGTTTTTATTTTTTAAAAAACTGTAAATATTTAATAGCAATCAAAATACGGATTCACTCATTCACTCATTTTGGTGGAATTAGTTGCGTTGGTTAAGATGGTTATTTGGTGGGGTTGATTGCGTTGGTTAGGTTAGCTATTTGGTGGGGTTGGTTTGGTTTTGGTTGGAATGCTCTATAACAAAGCGTTAATAGTAATGTCTAAGGTACATTCCGTAAGTGCATATGGCACTGTCTTACATTCCATACTCGCGTATGGCACTCGGAGTTTAATTGGTTTAAACTTCAAATCTATCCAATGGGATTGTGCTAGGTGCCGTATACATGTACGGAATGTATAAATGCATACAGTTTAAGCCAATTTAGGCTTTAGGATTGTTTCCTATTCTATTTTTCAACTAAAACTAGTAAGAAGTTAGACATCTTTACAATAAAATTATAGATTACATTAGATTCTTTGTGGTATGTTCCACTGAGACATTTTCAGATTTATTATGGTCCTCTTCTGATCCTTAGGTTACGCATTACTTAGGTCTGCATGAACGCATTAAACCAGTTGCAACAAAAACACCTTAGACAACTCTTAAGAATCCAATGGTCCCACAATGTCTCAAACGTATCGGTCCTCGAAAGAGCTAGCTGCGAGAGCGTTGAAGTCGTTATTACAAAATTCCCCTTAAGATGGACTGGCCACATATGCAGAATGCAGGGAAACTGCCTACCAAAATCTCTTTTTTACGGTGAACTTGTAGATGGTAAGAGGAAACCGGGTGCACAGCTCAAAAGTACAATGAGAAAGTTAAAAGGGATAAACATGCAGAATGAGTGGGAAGAAGAAGCGTACAATAGAACGCAATGGAGAAGAATTGTAAACTCAGTTAACATCGACAACGAAAAAGTAAAGAGGCAACAAAGCAATGAGATTTAAACGTCCGGTGATTGTGGCTTATTATGGTGACTGCTTTAGCAACGTCATGCGAGGCCTGTAAATAGCATTAAATAAATTATTAGTGAAATTTTATTAACGTCAATAATTTATTTGAGTAGTCCAATAAAAAATCATCAAAAGAATCCATTCAGACTAATATTTGCCACGCCCTTTCTAATTCGAAGTTCAATAAAACACAAGTTTACTTAATGCAGAATGAGTTACATAGAGGCCACTAGCTTTTTAATTTTAACAGCCGGGTAGTCGGGGTTCAAAGATATTAATAAAAGGGCGCCACGGGATTATACTCTATGAACTCGGCAATAAAGATGTAACTATTAAGTAGACTTCAACACTAACCTCGAACTGTTGAGTGAAACTACCATGAACTTCAAATATGCTTAACTCGTTAAACTTAAGTGACTCTAACTTAACTATGAGACTAGACTGTAAATAATACTACTAAAAATATTTAAGCAATTTATTAAAATATTAAAAAGTTAAATGTATATAAAAAAAACGAATGAAATGTAAAATGTAATATGTTAAGAAATTATTTAAATTGAAAGGTTGGAAAAGAAAATGGAATTTTAAATTAAATGCAATAACTAAACCTATGACGTCAAACCCCCTTATCTAACTTAATACTAGATACAAACAGGGTGGTTTACACAAATGAAATCTATATTATACTAATCTAAACTAAAATTGTACAGTCTTACTCTATTCGATTGTACTTGAAAACTTCCTCCGGCTGAGCTACGGTGTATAGCTACAGGGTGGCTACGACGGTACACAGCAGCTCGGTGTACTCTCACTGGAGCCCACGGATGTCAGCAGACGCGCGGATGCCGGCCAGGTGTAGGACTTCAAAAGGTGAACATAAAAAAAACCCTAAATAATATTGGTTGTCTTAGAAAAGAGCCTCAATTATAGAACAAGGACTAGCACAACGTGTAGGAGTTAATAAAGGTAATAAAGAAGGACTAATCAAATCTGAACTTTACCTCAACGAGGGTTTATGATGTCCAACGGGTAACTCTACACACGGGCAACAGGAA
This sequence comes from Sitophilus oryzae, assembly GCF_002938485.1. Lineage (NCBI taxonomy): Eukaryota > Metazoa > Arthropoda > Insecta > Coleoptera > Curculionidae > Sitophilus > Sitophilus oryzae. The sequence continues at coordinate 52,216 of NW_022146069.1, forward strand.
CGGATGGAATTCTGGACTGTTCTGTGCTGTACGGTCTGGATCGGTCTTCTTGCTCTACAATTACGAACAACCAAATAAGACTTAAGAAAGATAACACTCAACTAATCTTTCTACACCACGTGGGCGTGGAAAAGTCGAAAACCAGACAACAATATGAACAAAAATCAGTTGAGCATTGACTTAGAATAGGCAGAAGAATTATAGCATGGAACTATTCGGGGACTTCTTGGGCACGTGGAATCGGAATATGGAAACTGGTCGGTGGTCCATGTAAATCCCACAAAATGCAACCACGTCTCTGACCAAATGTGTTCCGGAAGACTTAATCCTTCACTAGGAAGACCTGCTAATCACCAACAGGGTATGCTTCACGGAACGGCAGCCAGTTCTTCACAACGACACTCTTCAGCCGGGGAGTACACAAGAAGTGATGCAAGGATTCGAGTTCCTTCACAAAATCAGATTTCAACCGGAAATCTCCCTCCAGGATATAGATAGAGAACTATATATCTTGACTAGTCCAACTCACAAAAAGGCATAAATAAAAATGATGTTTTCTCCTCAGCCATATTCCATATCCGGTCAATGAACGAACTAAACTCAGAAATTCCACAATTAAATGAACGAATTGCACACTGCGGTCCACATCAAAAATAACCAATTTAACTACGAAATTTTATCTGATAATTATAAAATTTCAATAACCAAAACAAAAAATAAATAAATCCAAAAACATCTGATTTGATTTAACACTGACAAGTGACGGAGGTGATGATCAAAGATATAGAGAGATGGACAAAAAGCCTACTACTGCTGGTGTGCCTGGTCCAGTGGCAGTATTGTGTATCTATAGCTGTATATCGCGGTGTATATCGGGTTGCATAATTGTAAAATTTAAATAAAATAATATTTAACAATAAAATTATAGTAAACATGATGCAAAAATAATAGTTATTTGCGATAATTTATGAGCTAGCACAAAGAGGTCGTTGCGAGTAAATTTGACTGTTACATATGTCTGTGGAAAATTTGACGAGATTACTATGAATTACTTAATGTAATTCTAGACAAGATATTCAGAAATATATATGCCTCTGGTATCGAGGATATCATAAAATCTCTACAAAGTAGGACAGTTTAAGATACCCAATTTCTGTGCGGGTTAGCAGGCTCAGCGGGCGTCAGTACCTCGGCTTTCTTCAATCGACAAAGAACACCGACCCGAACAATCGACATTATTATATTTACACTCGAATCTAGGCCTAACAACGGCCGCAGCGCGTATACCGATCTTGGCATTTGCTCGGCCGGCGCGTAAATTTATCGCAATTACTCGGCAAGGTTCCTGACAATGGACGGTACCAGAACGTTCTTTCGAAACGTCGGTACGGGTACAAGTAGAAATGTTTGAAATATATAATTCGATAAGTCAAAATGTTCGTTATTTGGTCAAACAGGTCAAAATATATCGATATATTTACTGAGTGATCAACGATGATTATTGAAATAGTTGGCAGTACTGTGTAAGAGGATTTTAGGATTAGTGATTGGTACTGATGCTAAAACAAATTATCGATCAAAAATTTTTATCAAATTCAGTCAATTCATTGACGGCAATTTTTTTGGTCTTTCTTTAAGTTTTTCCCTTTCTTAAATTTAGTTAATTCGTGCGTCGTTTGAATCGATATTAATGAAACAATTAGTTAACTGGGAAATGTTTACATACAGGGTGTTTCAAAAAACATGTGCCATCTCTCGTGGGGAGATTCCTCACGTAAAAATACGATTTATTTTTCAACATACGTCCGATTCTGCTTTGTTTCGTAGCTACAGGGTGTTAATGTCTTTTTTTTTCGATTTATTTTAATTTTAATTTTCTTCAAAGTACTTTTCGCGTTTCGTATAAAATTTTGAGTATAAAAGTTACTATAAATGCGACACATTTGAAGCTAAAAAAGTGTCGACATATTTACCAGGGTCGTGGATATGCGTTTTAAGTGGAATATTTTTCTAAAAAAAACATGTATACCACTGACTTTTTTTTTTGTTAAGGAAATAGTGTAAGCAGTTTAATCCCGATTAAAAGTTGTCTCTTGATATTTTGTCAATTTCGGCCTCCTTGACGAGGTAAACGCAATTTTATTAATTTGCCTTGTATTAATCAAAGTCTTAATAGCAAACTTTTAATAATTTTAAAATCATTAACTGGCGGAAGTTTTAAATAAATACTGATGATTCGCCATCAAAAAATATGAAAAAAGTTCCTTTAAACATGGGTATGGAAATGCATAGTTTTAGAGTTACAGGATGTTAAACTTTTTAAAATTAGGTTTTTTGGAATTATCTTAAATACCAGTATTTTTTATTTGAAATTCCTGTAGGTTGGGCTAATAGTAATAATAACTAATACTTATAATATTTAATTATAAATTAGTTAAAATATACCTATAATTTATTAATTTTATTTTTATTTTATTAGTTGCGATTAATAAAATTGCATTTATCTCATCAAGGAGGCCGAATTCAACAAAATATCAAGAGATAACTTTTCGACACAAAAATCATCACATCAGTGGCGCACATGTTTTTTTTTAATATTCCAGTGATAACCCATTTGCACGTCTTTGATTTTATCGACACTTTTTTAGCATTAAAATCTGTAGCACTTATAGTAACTTTTACTCTCCAAATTTTGTAATAATTATAATAAATCGAAAACTTATTAAATCTTTAATACCCTGTAGCTACGAAACAAAGCAGAATCGGACCTATGTTGATACTTGAAAATAAATCTTATTTTACGTGAAGTCCCACGAGGAGATGGCACATATTTTTTTGCAATACCACATAGATCAAGCAGATGATATTGTTCAACAACTTCTTGGCAATTTGATTTTTAATACTCAATTTTTTCAAAAAAAAAAAAAAAAAAAAAAAATATTATAAATAAATTAGAGTATTCTTTAATCAAAATATGAAATTTTCAGTATAGATTAGATTTTATGAGAAGGAAAAAACATTTTGTTAAGATGACAATAAGTTACACCCAATTGTAAGTCATTTTTCAGCGGGAAAACATCTCTACGTCGACGCTCCAGATTCTCTCGATGGTCGATCGAATTTTTCGATTTCGATAGCGAAATGTCACGGAACCAGAACCGAAAAAAGGCACCTGTCGTGACGTAACGTTCGTTTTGTTGTTATCGATTTGTTACTGGATCAATTAAGAAATCAATTTTGATATTGTGTAGCTGTATCGAAATTAAATATGCCTCTAGGTATCAAATATAATTTTTTTTTCGTAATTCTGATTGTGTAGTGTTGGGTTGGTTATCTTATTAATGCTCTGAACAATTAGTAACTACAAACAAATAATTTTTTTTAACTGAAAAACTAAAGTTATAATTCTGTATAGAACTGTTCTTGTATTTTCTAAAATACATTAGGCAGAATAAACACAATGAAGAAAATAAACAAAATGTACAACAATTCCTTTTACATACGAGGTGTTTCGGAAAAGATAAGAAAGATGGGAAACCAATATAACATACCAACATCTTTCAAAACATAAAATAGATCCATTTTTACCTTGTAAAATTACTTTAGTATTATCTAGTAATGAGCAAATCCAAGACCAAAACCAAGACTCTCTTGGTTGCAGATCACCGAAGACTCAGTCTTGGTCTTGGTTTGCTGCAAAACTCATGAAAGGCTTAATAGAGGCACTTTATCATAGATGTAATGTATTGATTTGTAAAGGATGGTGTTAGATTATTTGTTCTGATAAGGTGAAGGCGAGCGGGGATCGAGTCAGTAGTTTATGGGCTGTAGCGTAGAGCGTTACGTGATTGTAAAAGTGTATATAAGAATATGTGATAATTACAAACCAATAGAGTGTTTATTAACAAATAGTAATCACCACAATTGGCGACGAGGACTAATTAAGAAAATTACCAGTAAGTACAAGAAAAAAAAACTTAGAGAAATTATAACAATTTGGGGAATTTTGATTAGTTTGTCACTAGTAACGAAACATAAAGCCATAAAAATATATAAGTAACAATAATAATAAAGACTTCTTAATAAACGCATTACCTTCTAATTATCCTGTATACTACTTTAATCAATAAATTAAATAAAAATATATGTAAGGTATAGTAGTTACTTATATAAATTAAGTAAGCGGTATAAAATAAACAAAATAAAAAGACTAAATCAAAACTGGCGTTCCTAGGACTAGAAAATAAATAATAATATAATACATATACTAACTTATAAAAACTAATTCTATACTATAGATAAATTCTAATCAGAGTTATAGGTAAGGGTGTAAGAAATGACCTGGAAAAAATAAGGTATAAAGAAATACCTATACCAAAGAAAAGGCCTATTTTTTAAATGCAATACAAACTGTATATTATTTAAAAAAAAAAATGCTTAAAAAATATATACATATATATAACAATGCTGTATTAAGAAATACAGCGTGGAAAAGGTATAAAGAAATACCTAAATAATAACAAGATCCTGCATTAAGAAATACAGAGTGGGAAAAGTATAAAGAAATACTTAAATAATATCAATATGCTGTATTAAGAAATACAGAGTGGAAAAGGTATAAATGCTAAATAATAACAAATATGCTGTATTAAGAAATACAGAGTGGGAAAGGTGTAAAAGCTAAAAACAACAAATATGTTGTATTAAGAAATACAGAGTGGGAAAAATTATAAAAATATAAATAATATCAATATGCTGTATTAAGAAATACAGAGTGGAAAAGGTATAAAGAAATACTAAATAATAACAAATATGCTGTATTAAGAAATGCAGAGTGGGAAAAGTATAAAGAAATACTTAAATAATATCAATATGCTGTGACTAAGAAATACAGAGTGGAAAAGGTATAAAGAAATACCTAAATAATAACAAATATGCTGTAATAAGAAATACAGAGTGGGAAAAAGTATAAAGAAATACTTAAATAATAACAATATATACTGTATTAAGAAATGCAAGTGGAAAGGTATAAAAAGAAATACAAATAATAACAAATATGCTGTTAAGAAATACAGAGTAGGAAAGGTATAAAAAATACTCAAATAATAACAATATTACTTTATGTCAAAATACAGAATGGAAGAAGTATAAAAATACTTAAATAATAACAATATGCTGTATTAAGAAATACAGAGTAGAAAAGGTATAAAGAAATACTAAATAATAACAAATATTTTTTTTTTTTTTGTTTAGTTTTTAAATTATAAAGAAATACTCAAATAATAACAATATGCTGGATTAAGAAATACTGAATATGAAAGGTATAAAGAAATACCCAAATAATAACAAATATGCTATATTAAGAAATACAGAGTGGGAAAATCATAAAGAAATACTTAAATAATAACAATACGCTGATTAAAATACAGAGTAGGAAAATTATAAAAACACTTAAATAATAACAAATATATATATTAAGAATACAGAGTGAAAAGGCATAAAGAAATACTTAGATAATAATAAAATAAGCTGTGAGAAATGCACAGAGTAAATAGAACTAGTCTCAAATAAAAAAAATAAAATAAATTATATTTTTTTTTTTTTTTTTTTTTTTTTTTAACAAAATAAAAACAAAATTAAATACATTATGTATTGCAAAATAAAAAATATCTAAATGCCTATAGGTGGTATAAAAAATTATTTATTTTAGAAAATGGCAAACATCTCTCCTCTTGAAGCGTTTGATTGTGATGGAGATGCAGGATCAGTAGGACTAAGATGGCAAAGGTGGAAACGAGCATTAGGTTTATACTTGGAGGCTGCAAATATTTCCGGGCCAAAGAAAAAGAAAGCAACGCTTTTACATTTTGGAGGACTGGGTATGCAAGAGATTTTCTATAACCTTCCTGGAGCAAATATAGATGAAGACCCTACCAGTGAAAGCTTAGACATTTTTAAAGTGGCATTAGAAAAGCTTGATGAGTACTTTTCACCTAAGCAAAGCAGGGTGTACGAGAGACATATGTTTCGACTAATTAAGCAAGACAAAGAAGAGAAATTCGAAAAGTTCCTGGTGAGGTTAAGAAAGCAAGCCGACAACTGTCAGTTTGCAAATGTCGACGAGCAACTTATAGATCAGATCACAGAAAAATGCACATCTATAGAACTGAGGAAAAAAATCCTAGCTATGGGCGATGCTGTCACGCTGACACAAATAGTTATGGAAGCCAATTCATTGGAGACCATCGAGAGGCAACTATCGGAGTTTAGAGAAAAACAACCAGGCAGTTCATTATCATTACCTACGGTTAACGAAGTGTCATACAAGCAAAATCTCTTAAAGGGAAAAAGATTTAAACGCAAAATCGTGCTCCAGATGTGGTTCCAAAGACGCTAGCCATAACGCCTGTCCGGCATTAAACGTCATCTGCCATAAATGCAAATTTAAGGGGCACTATGAAAAATACTGCAAATCAACAAGAATATTCCGTCCTACTAATAAGTCAGCTACAACAGGACCACCAAAGAAGAAATTCAAACCTGGACAAAATGATAGGGGTGTTCACAATGTATCAGATGCAGCCGACGACACCGAATACGTATTTCATCTAGATGGCGACGAAGACACAGTCACCTGTGAAGTAGGCGGTGTTAATGTTGACATGCTTATTGATTCGGGAAGTAGGTCGAATATAATAGCTGAAAAATCTTGGGAAATCCTAAAGAAATCGGGAATTGTAGTTTTTAATCAAACAAAACAACCTAACAAAGTTCTCTTTGCATATGGAGCAAAAGAACCTTTAAACGTCTTAGGATCATTTGATGCTAAAATAAAACTAGTCGCAAGCCAAGAAAATGCAACTTTTTATGTAATAAAAAATGGCAAGAGAAATTTGTTAGGCAAAACTACAGCGATCTCTTTAGGAGTTCTTAAAATTGGTCTTAATATAAGTAATGTAATAGAGTTAGAGCCATTTTCAAAATTTAAAAACGTGTTGATACATATTCCAATAGACAAAACCGTCAGCCCTGCTAGCCAACCATATAGACGGGTACCCATTCCGCTGGAAGCTAAAATCAATGCGAAATTAGATGAATTACTTAAATTGAATATAATTGAAAAAATTATTGACCATCGAATGGGTATCCCCCTATGGTGCCTGAGGAAAACAGGGATGTCAGAATATATATATAGACATGCGCAAAGCGAACACTGCGATACAAAGGGAAAATTATCCTCTACCCACAATAGACGCACTTTTAACAAATTTTCGTAAAGCCAAGTTTTTTTCACGACTAGATATTAAAAATGCATTTCATCAAATTGAAATCGCCCCTTCATCCAGATATATAACCACATTTATATCCAGCAGAGGGTTATATAGATATAAACGTCTTTTATTTGGGATAAACGCGGCCCCATAAAATTTTTCAAAAAACCATGGAAACGATGCTGCTTCCATGCAACGGAACGGTTAACTTTATAGACGATATATTAATATATGGTACATCGGAAGAGGAACACGATAAGCGGATATCTTTGACTTTAAAAATTTTAAAGAAAATATATTTCTTCATAAAAAGAAAATGCGTATTTAAAATTTCCAGTAAAATTTTAGGGCATATTTTATCCTCTCAAGGAATACGACCATTAGACAGTTACGTAGGGGTGGTTAAATCATTTAGAACTCCCAAAACTTTAGACGAGTTGCATAGTTTCTTGGGGTTAGTTAATTTTATTGGAAAATGGCTACCAAATTTAGCTACTTTAACAGAACCGCTTAGGTATTTTAAAACAAAAGCATCAAGAACGCTGACATTTCAATATTCTGGACTGATAAACAAACCCAAGCTTTTAATGAACTTAAAGTCTGCTTATCTCAAATTAAAACACTAGGCTATTATGATCCAATGGATCGTACCCAGGTCATTGCAGATGCAAGTCCAGTAGGTCTAGGGTCCGTACTTATTCAGTTTGACAATAGCGGTCCTAGAATTATTGCTTATGGAAACAAAAGTCTAACAGATGTAGAGAAGCGCTACTGTCAAACCGAAAAGGAGGCCTTGGCCTTAGTTTGGGCCGTAGAACATTTTAAGATGTATCTGTATGGTAAGGACCAATTCGAACTAATGACAGACCATAAACCACTCGAAATTATTTTTGGTCCTAGATCTCGTCCCTGTGCACGTATAGAACGTTGGGTCTTAAGACTTCCAGTCGTTTTAATTTTAAAATAATTTATCGTCCAGGGAAAAATAACATTGCAGATCCGTTATCCCGACTTTGTGAAGGGCAAGTTCAAGCATCGGTTGAGAGTCACGATTTTGTCCACCAAATTGTCGCACACTCTTGTCCTGTCGCTGTGACAGTAAAAGAGATTAGAGAAAATACCGAATCTGACCAAGAAATTTTAGGACTAAAAGCAGGCATTGAACAAGATCGGTGGAGTGATGCTATCAGACACTGTCAAGTATTTAAAGAAGAATTCTGCTTTAGTGACGGGATTCTCTTAAGAGGTACGAGAATTGTAATTCCTGAAAAACTTAGACAACGAGTTCTAGAATCGGCGCATGAAGGCCATCCAGGAATTGTTGCAATGAAAAGTAGACTACGTACCAAAGTTTGGTGGCCCAGAATCGACGAACAAGCAGAAAAGATCGTTAAAGCATGTAAAGGGTGCACGTTGGTATCATCTTCCAATCCTCCCTATCCCATGAAAAGAAGACAAGTCAAATAAAGTCACACCAGAATATGACTCAACACCACACACAGTAATTAAAAAGCTAGGGGGTGATGTTGTTATTCAAGATGCGCAAACCGGGCAAGAGTTAAGGCGAAACATAGTTCACCTTAAAAAATTAGAGGGTCAGTGGCAAGTAGTAAATAATGAAGATAATAGAAAACTAAAATAGAAAAAAAAAACGGTCATAGGTCAACTAACAAATTTATTAACCAAATAAATAAATAAGTAACAATAATTAAACAACCAAATAAAAAAAATAATAATAATATAAATAAATAAATAATATAAGAAATCATTTATTTACAGATTTCATTAAACAAGATGAGAAATACCTGTTCTAAAGATGGGGGTGAAGGTTGTTAATTATCCTATTATTATTATTGGTTTTCTAGATAATATTGTGTTACCATTATTATTATATATTGTTATATTGTTATATATTATGTATTGCTATTATATTATGTTATTCATATTGATATATATATTTGTCATTATTTTTATCGTCATTATTATTAGAGTTATAGTTCTTTCGTTAGCTTTGTTCATTGTAATTATATTAGATTATTGTTGTTTAAAGTGTTTTAAGACAAAGGAAGAGATGTAATGTATTGATTTGTAAAAAGAGGATGATTCAGATTGTTGTTGTTCTGATAAGGTGAGGCGAGCGGGGATCGAGTCAGTAGTTTACGGGCTGTAGCGTAGAGCGTTACGTGATTGTAAAAGTGTATATAAGAATATACGATATTACAAACAATAGAAGTGTTTTATTAACAAATAATTAAATACACACAATAGAAACTCTTTAAGTAAATGCTGTTTGGTATTTAAAGTAAATAAATTGTTACGCTATTTACGTCGATTAAAACAATAATTTTAAACAAATATTACACTTTTATGTCATATTTATTGATAGTTATAAAAGTATAGTATATACAATATTCGGTATGTTTTGACAAAATCTTTATGCAGATATAACTTATTATTGACAGCTATCAGAAAGCACATATTCGCTGGCAGAAGTTTAGGAGAAACCTTTTAACTGATTTTTTATTTATAAAAAAAAAAAAAAAAAAAAAAAAAAACTTATTTTTTATTTTTGTTCATTATCTTAAAATGAGATGGTCAATAAAAAACATGAAAAAAGTCTTACATTTAGAAAGCGGCCTAAAACATCAATATGCCCGAAATGGTAAATCTTGGGTGGCCTTGGCTACAAACTTCGAAACCGATCTAAATCGACCGAGACTATTTGTGATTGGTTGTTTGTTTTTTATTCTTATTGGAATTGTTTCCAGAATTTCGAGTCTATTATTCTTCGTATTACTTGCAAAGCAATCAAGGTCAAACTTTATGGTGGCTTCAGAAAAATAAGTAAACATGGAATATGAATAAATATCATGAGTTATTGGGTTTGGTCAAATCAAACTAAACCAATATATTAAACTGACACGAAAAATCATAAGCTGTGCATTTAGAAAACAGTTACCCATGGTAGATTAAATTGGCTATTCCTCTAAGGTTACACAAGAATATTTAGTTTTAATCATTGTCTAATATTATTAACTACAATATAAAATATATTTCCAAAACTTAAAATCGTAAAACTGCAGGGTAACAGTGTCTAACTGTTTTAGCGGTGTTAAACTATTTTAAAAATCGTCTAAATATTTCTTATTTTTGAATGGATTTATATCAAACCATGCTGTGTGTTAACAAAAGTATCGTTTACAGTTTTCTCTTAAAAACAATAAGAGAATATTGCTTTTTAAAAATGTCCTCATACTTTTATTGAGATCAGGCAATCAATAATTTTCCCTATCAGCTCGATATATTTTGATGATGTTACCAGTATTACTCATCAAGCAATTCTACTGTTATATTAATAAATTGAGGCCGTAAACAATTAAAACATATACAATGTTATATACCAATTCATTATAATAAAATTAAATAATAAAAATATTGTAAGTAATTATATTCCTGCAGATTAAGTGAAAATTTTTGTTCTTATATAGCTAATATACATATTATAAACGCGTGTTCGAATATTAATTTTTTGGAATATATATCAACATAAAATGATATGTAATTAACGAAATATCATCGATAACAACAGATATTTTAGAAACACCTAGGTTTACTTATTTCACTGAGAATTAGGAAAAAAAGTTCTTTGTCTCGGGTATAGAAATCGACACGTCGTGGAAGTAGCTCGAGACAAAAAATAAATTGAACGACACAAACAGGGAAACAACCGAAAGTCGCCAAAAAATCCCCACGCCCTTTTCCGCAATTTCACGAGTAGTTTCGAGGCGTTTTTATTTTTTCGAGGCGTTTAGGTTATGTAAATGTTTGAAAAAATGACATAAACGGGTTTTTCTGCTAGAAAATAACAGAGTAAACTTTGTGTCTTTCAATAGTTCTAATGATTGCTCTAAAAATAGGTTTCTAAAGATTACTTTTCTAAATAACAATTTGCAGATCAGGTATTACCTTTTCGTTTCAATGATGTGTTATAATTTCTGAAAAAAACTAAATAAATTTATTATCCCTCAATCATTCAAATGACAAAATATTTTTATTTTCAGACACACAACACGCTGATGAATCACGGACTCAACTCGAGTCGAGTGCTTAATATAAAAACTAATTATATCTAATAAAGATCGATTGAAATGTAATAATTTTAGCCGTTAACTCGGCATAAAATTCCTATGAAGTCGTTTTCCTGTTTTATCCTATACTCCTACGCGGGGACAATTAAAAAGAATTACGCATATTATATGGCGATAAACATCTCGTACTGGAACCCGCCGTTGTCGATACCAACAACAACATAACTTTACTACCGTGTCTTAGGGACGGACGCGGACGTCCAAATTGTATCGATTTAACAAATCGTCAATATTTCTATATAATATCGATATGTTTTTATATATTGATATTAACTTATTTATGCCTCCAAAACCAATAATCAAATATCTTTTGAATGATCAATTTTTTGCAATTACATTGTAGTATAAATATATTCCCATCAAAAACATAAAATCAACAATCGTAAGACGGTTGGAGGATTCCCATTCCAGGTTATGGATGGAGTCTTCCAGGTTCTTGAGTTCAAATTTGAGTTGGCAGAACGGTTCTGGCCCAGTTATTGGACTGTTCGTTCCTTTTCTAGCTATATCGTTTGCTTTTGCATTACCTTCTGTCCCTTTGTGGGCTGGCACTCAGAGTAGAAGGGATTTATATTCTTTGCCCAATTTTTTTAGCATCTCTAGGACAAATTAATAAAGAATGTGAATGGTTTTTGGATGATTTATTTTTAGTATGTACAGTAGGGTTTCCGGAACCGGAGCTGTTTTTCGGAACCGGGAATTTCGGTACCGCGCCTCTTGTTTTTTCGGTAATGACTAATTTTTGTTCAATGGTGGTGCAGTTCGTCAATCACAGAGCAAGGGATGGGTTTTCAAAGTAAAATTGATAAAAAATTGAGATTTTTAATGAAAATAATATCAAATTATTAAGTAATCAGTCATGAAAAAATTAACAGAAGTAAAGAAAAAAGTATAGGTAGGTAACTTATTTAGAAGAGTTTGATTTCGATCCTTGAAAGTATCAAAGGACCTTCTCACGTAACAAAAAAATATTTTTTTAAATATTCTTACCGAGGTCCGGTTTTGTGATGTTGTAGTATTAATTAGAGTTTCCGGAACCGTATTAAAATATTTTCGTTCAATAATTTTGGAGTTCGTCAATTAGCAAGCAAGTGATGGTTCTCAAAAGTAAAACCAATAAAAAAAATAGTTTCAAATGAAAATAATATCAAATTATTAAGTCTTGAGAAAATAAACATGAACACGAATAATAATGAACTCAAGCAAAAAAACAGAAAACACATAGATAGCTTAAAAATTACATCAAATATCAACCAACCTCGAAACCAACTTAACTAAATTTGAAAAAAAACCTTTAAATTTTCAAATTAAGATGCAAATGTCTATAAAAACATAACACAAAAGGATATAACTAATACATTTAGCAATATTACACTAAATACACTATATATATAATAACATATTTAAACCTCGATTTAAACTTTAATAATAATTGCTAATAAACATTATAGAAACTTCAAAATAACTTCAGAAGTAAGAACAGTAAGAGATAGCATCACTACTTATTTAAAAGAGTTTGATTTCGCCCGCTAGAAAGTATGAAAAGTCTTTCGCACGCAAAAAAATATGGTTTTAATTATTATTAACCAGTCCCGAAAGTACCGAAAGAACCGGGAATTAATAATTTCGTGTCCCGGTTCTTTGATGTCTTAATGGACAGTTCTGAACCCTAATGTACAGGGTGTTCAGAGATATTTAATGAGATAGATATATAGATATACAAAGAGACGGTCTTCACCAATCAATGTAACAAAAAACTTCTTTGGGGTTAGCGGTTTGAAGGCAAAAAATTAAATAATTTTTATATACGCCAAGCTTTCGGAAATATTATTTCCTTTTTCAAGGGTGAAAATACTTTAATTTAAAAAATAGACAATTATATCACATTTCATATCGAAGAAAGGAATTAAGATTTTCAAAAAAGTTATAAAGCTTCCTAAACATTCACAATTATAGACGTTTTCTAAAATTTTTGACATAGATATGTCAAAATGTATGTGGAGGTTCCATTGTTAAGACAACTGTTGTCAATGTCTCAAACGGTATCAGTCCTTGAAAAAACTAGCTGCGAGAGCGCTGAAGTTATGATTACTAAATCCCGCTTAAGATGGGATGGGCTGGTCACATATGCAGGGTGCAAGAAAATCGCCTACCGAAATTTCCTCTTTGCAGTGTGCTTGTAGAGAGTAAGAGGAAACCGGGTGGGCAACTCAAAAGATACAAGGATATTTTCCATGAAAATTTAAAGGAGATAAGCATGCAGAATCAGTGGGAGGGAGCAGCACAATAGAACGCAATGGAGAAGAATTGTAAACTCAGTCAACAACGACAACCAAGAAGTAAAGAGGCAACAAAGTAATGAGATTTTTGATGTCCGGAGTGCGGAAGAGTGCCAACGTAAAGTATCGGGCTTTTCAGTCACAGAAAAGCTCATGAAATAAAACGTCTTCCGTAACCATCTTCTAATGCATGTCAAATACTCATCAGAGAGTAATGGCAGTAAGTAAGTAAGTAAGTAGGTCCCATTTGGGAGGCTACCCTGGTAACAGCTGATCGATGATCGATGAACTAATATCAAAATGGTTTCAGTTGGGTAGGTTCTTTGCTAGGATAAACTTTACATATCGATCATTTTTATTCCAGTGGACATCCCTATTCTATCTGTTTTCTCTATAGTTTTGCAGATTCTTTTCTATTTTACGGCTTTATTTATAAAACGTTTCGATGAGTGACGTGATCAGGGACGACAAATCTATTACGACCATTGTGCAATTCCTTTTGTTTTATTTTCATCCAGTGTAAATGCGGCATTGATTTTCGATCGATAAGGAACTAATATATGGCAGGATTTATTTAAATTCCTATACAAAGAAATAAACTGTTTTTGTTGTGGTGTAAAAGGATTTAGGTGAGAAGAATAATATTATATACTATATCACCTAATAAAAATTTAATAAGATAAATCAATAACTGGGAGGCGTAAAAATACCAATGAGACGCACTACCATATGATGGAACTATGAAATTAGAAAACAGACAGCAACAAAATTACATGATAATGAAGAGCGGAATTTCCGGAAGAATGACTATGATCAGACTGTGATCACTGTGAGTGATGCCCTCGATGTTTCGAACCAATCGATGCATCTAAATGAACGAAATCATCAGGATTTTTCTTAAGTGGAAATTGGTCGATTGGAACCAAATTTGGCACATCGATAGAGCAGCACCTCGAAATTGCAGTAAAAATTTTAAGGCTTCATTTCTCCCAGTGTGTCCACGTTTTTAATACTAAATATTTACTGAAGTTTATTTATTGATAATTGAATTGTGTTGCAATAATACAAATAATAGTAGATACCTCATACAGAGTGTCTAAAAAATTATTTTAAATATTTTCTAGTTTTAAAGGTCAATAACTTGTTTAATTTAAATAAAACACCCTGTATATTTTAGGAGAATCAGATGCACAGTTTAATTGTCTATCAAAATGTATTTTACATTTTTACCTATCCCTTCAAGTTTTCATAGAAAATGCATTTTCTTATAATTTAGACAATTACATTTATCAATATACCCATGGAATATTGACATTTTAGATTGTTTTAAAGCAACAAATGTACAAAATGTACAGGTGCTAAAACAATAATATCACTAACCCATTTGTATACAAAAAGAAAACTATTTATTTAAATCTTTATAACAGAGTATACCATTAATTTAATATATCAACATTATTTATATTAATTAATTACATTCTTAATTGTGTTAGGTTAGGTTAGTTATAAATTATTCTAAATAAATGTGGATTTGAATCAGAAATCAATATAATACTAAGTTATGAAAATAAACGTCTCTGTTGTTATAAATCAACAGTTGTCAAAAATTGAAATAAAATTTTTAAGGCATTACTTTTTCTCAATTAATTTTTTTATGAAATAAACGAACTATATCGATCTGTACTAAAAAATTGCTACATTTTTAAAAATAATCTAAAATGTCAATATTCCATGGGTACATTGGTAAATGAGGTCTAAATTATAAGAAAATGCATTTTCTACGAAAACTTGAAGAGATAGGTATAATAGAATTTTATAGACAATTAAATTGTGCATCTAATTCTCATAAAATTTACACGGTGTTCCATTTAAATTAAGCAAGTTATTGCCGTTTAAAGCTAGTAATAATTATTTAAAATAAATTTTTAAACACTCTGTATAAGGTAGTATAATTTTTATTATTGCAACACAAAATTCAGTAAATAGAAATACTTCAGTACAATATTTGCTTTTAAAAACTTAAATACGCCTAGAGAAATGAAGCATTAAAATTATTACTGTATTTTGACATAAACCTAAGTATTTCAAAAACGATAGGATTAAAATGCGGTAAACCTTAATCAAATTTACCTTTATTTTAATAGTAGAAACTAAAAATGTAATAATATACAGGGTGTCCCATTTAAAAAAATATAACTTTGATATTTTATTTGATATATATTTGATATTATTTATTTGGAACACTCTGTATCTTGTAAAAATATTTTTTAAATTGTATCTCTAATAGTCCTTCAACGAACCTAAAACTTATAATTTGTAAAAATCTAATCGTTTAGCTACAAAACTCCGTGTCGTATGTGGTTAACAACCCTGTATATCGAGAAACTATGGTAATACACGTTGAATTTAACACTTTAGGTCAGTTTTATAATATATTTTCGTACTTTTGTGCCTAGGCGTAAAAGGGCTTTACTTTTATGCCAGGTGTTAAAATTATTTTTTTATATTGTCAATCACGTCGCAAATATTAATATTTTTGTTCTCCTACCTCCTACATCAACACCCAAATCAGATTATAAAACCTTTATACCAAAAATGAAAGAATTCATATACAACAAATGGAAAGAAAGATTTGTAACAATTGGTAGAACGAAAGGGAAAGAATATTGCACTACAGTTCAGCAGCCATACAGGACTCCATGGTTCAAACAATACAAATCCTTGACAAAGTAACAAATAACCACCATGTGTCGACTCAGATCAAACCGTTGCTTATCCCCGTCACATCTCTATGAAATCAGAATCAACAGAGACAATTTGTGTCAGTGGGTGGAGGTCGCTGATGTATTTCATTTGATAATTGCTTGTCCACATAATTATAATCACCAAAAAATCTTATATTTTGACAAGAGAAAAAACCGATTTCTTTGCATGACATCCTTGTCAAATTCAACAAGACGGAACACATTACCAACAAACTATATCAATATAACTATCTATTCTGATTATTATATCTTCGAGGCAATCATTTCAAATAGAGTTATTTCATGATTCAGACATTCAAACGGCGGCCAACGAGCGAGCGATGAGATTCAGGCCCGGCGATTGTTTAACGAAATGTTTATTGCTATTTAAACTAATTTTTTTCCCGAATCGTGATCACGATTCGCTCTCTCTGTCTTGCCCGTTGCGAAAACCCGCGCCGCGGCTAAGGTTAAGAGCTGCAACATTTCGCCATGATGCAACGTACCGGCACAAAGTTTAATGGCGGAATTTGATATTTTAACGAAAAGATTGAAGATTGGAAATTGGATCGGAGAAGGAAAGGGCAACTGAAAAGAGTAAAGCAAAACGTTTCCTGAATTTTCTAAGGTATTAAATTGATTATTGCGTTTATTAAAAGGAATTTTAAGAAAAATCAGGCATATATAAAAGGTCTAAAGGCGGACATTGACTTTGATGAGCGTTTCTTTTAAGGTGCGTCCACATTGTTCGTGATCCTGCTTGCGCTCTTGCTTATGATTGTGCTTGCGTTGATTGCGCTTCCTGTTTGTCGTGTTTCTCAAGATCTTTCGGCTCGCAAGCAACGGCGTCCACATTGTAGGTAATGTAGTGCTTGCGTTCGTGCTGTTCGGACATGGATGATACTGAAGGTATATTTAATTTATTAATCCAAGAAAAAAAAACAAATATTTGTAATTCTGAACAAAATCAAATAAGATAAATCATGGTAGCATTATCATACTGCAGTAAATACCGAATCCTATAAATGAAACCAAATTAAAAACTTAACAAACAACGCAAACAGATCCAGCGTCTCTTTGATGTACCGTGACAGAGCCGAACAGTCGAAACAAGCATTTTATGAGATCGCAACAACGTGGAGCACCGCGAGCGTCACAAGCGCAGCGAACATCTCGCTCCGACTGTTTGCCATGTTTTTCGTGTTTCGCGTGTTCGTTCGGCCTGCTCACGAGCAATGTGGACGCACCCTTAGAATTGAAAAACTGGAAAATCACATTTCGAATGCTCGCCTCACTGTGCTCTTTATTTTTTCACCCTTTAAACAAATATCTTCAAGCTTTCATAGAAAATGCATATTCCTATAATTTAGACCTCATTTATCACTAAACCCACATAATACTGACACTTTAGATTATTTTTAAAGATGTAACAAATTTTCAAAGAGTATAGATACTAATACCGATATAGTTCGCTTATTTCATTAAAAAAATAAAAAAACATGTTTAAATATTTTTTGTTAAAGAGGACCAATTAATATGATCCCAGTATTCAAACTACATTTTGCAACAAAATGCTCCAAATGCTAAAAAACCTGAATTTTGTATGTGTAATAGACTGTGTGGTAAAAGTAACACCTTACAAATTTTATTTCATTTTTTGACAAATGCTTATTTATAACAACAGAGACGTTCATTTTCATAATTTATTATTATATTGGTTTCTAAGTCAAATCCAAATTTATTTAGAGTAATTTATTAATAAATCAATTAAGTATTAAATAAAAAATGTTTAAATATTGTTTTGTTATAGAGGACCAATTAATATGATCCCAGTATTCAAACTATATTTTGCAACAGAATTCTCCAAATGCTAAAAAACTGAAATTTGTATGTGTATTAGACTGTGCGGTAAAAAGTAACACCTTACAAATTTTATTTCATTTTTTGACGAATGCTTATTTATAACAACAGAGACGTTCATTTTCATAACTTATTATTATATTGATTTCTGAGTCAAATCCACATTTATTTAGAATAATTTATTAATTAAAACAATTAAGTATGTAATTAAATAATTTTTGGCCGGAAATAATGGTGGTATGTTTAATAGGTATACTCTCTTATACAAAGAATTAAATAGTTTTCTTTTTGTAAACAAATGGGCTTGCAAAATTATTATTTTTACTAACTGTACACTCTGTACATATGTTGCTTTAAAACAATCTAAAATGTCAATATTCCATGGGTATATAGTGATAAATGAGGTCTAAATTATCAGAAAATGCATTTTCTACGAAAAGTTGAAAAGATAGATAAAAAATGGTGTAATACAATTTGATAAACAAGATGCCCAATTTAGCATCTGATTCACGTAAAATATACAGGGTGTTCCATTTAAATTAAACAAGTTAATGCCGTTTAAAACTAGTAATTATTTAATATAAAATTTTGGACATTCTGTATAAGGTATAGTATAATTTTTATTATTGCAACACAATATCTAATCAATAAATAATCTTCAGTAAATATTTAATATTAAAAACTTTGATACCCTTGCACAAATGAAGAGTTAAAATTTTACTGCAATTTAAATTGTAAATATTTCAAAAACGGTAAGATAAACGGTGTGATAAACCTTAATCAAATTTTCTTTTATTTCAATCGTAGAATCTAAAATAGAATAATATACAGGTTGTTCCATTTAAAAAATACAAACTACATATAACATTTACATTTATTTGGGGAGATTCTGTATCTTAGAAAAAATATTTTCAAATTGTGGCTCTAATTGTCCTTCAACGAACCCAAACTACATAATTTGTAAAAAATTCTACTCGTTTAGCTACAATACCCGTGGCTATGTAGTGAACAACCCTGTAAGTATTTTCTATATATTTAAATTGAACATTTACAACGTAAAATAGTAACAAGCATTATCTACCCTACATTATTCAGAAGCGAACTAAACTGTCCAAAAAGTACTATATGGAGAAAATGACAAGTTCTTTAATGTTACTTAATTACAATAAAACAAGTTGGATAAACAGGCTTTAGCTGCTTGATTCATCATTTGGAAAAACACACTGCAAAATCGCATAAAGATATCGATAGTAGAATTGGACTTGATTGATACTATTTTAATTCTGACCGTATCATATTTTCACATCAAGCTGAATAAAATTAGAACGGCACTGATAAACCGGAATTTAAGTCGGCCATTTTTGGTCCCTCCCATTGCGCCCTAACGGCTTTTGATATTTCCTTAATCTTTTTATTCGAAGCTTTTAACAGTACTTTTTGGATCTCATCGACTAAGCTTACATTTCTATTGAGATTTGATAGTCCTATAAATCCCTAGTATTTATTTTATTGGAATAACATTTCCAATAAATATACTTAGGTGGTTTATTTAACAATCTAAAGATTATACTACCGACAAAAACCGCAAATTATAGAAATTATTTAACAAATACCTGTACTTGATCTTCGCATAAATATTCCCTTTTAGGTTTATTAAAAATGTTAATAATAATGTTGCAGCAATAGTTTTTTTAAAACGCAAAATTATTTCTACATTGCATTTTGGTTTAATGTTACTTTTAAAACGTGATCGTATTATTTCTGGCATTATGAAATAAAACAGATTTTAAAACAAAAAAAAAAAAAAAAAAAAAAAATAGTTTATAATATTTTTGGCAATTTATATAATTTAATATGAAAAAATCTTGTGGCTCTAGATGGTAACTTGAATGGATGTCAGTAAAATACTTTCTAGCAGACCTACTTATTTTAATTGAAGTTCATGAGGATACCTGTCGCGACCGGTGGCTATTACTTTTTATTCAATTAAGCAACAGAATTTTTCTGTAATTTTGTCGTTCGTCGAAATCTTCCCTGATTTGACAGTATACTGGTGCGTCTCTAAAATGTGGCTCACCCCATTAACTTTTTTATTTTTTTCAGATAAAAACAGATTTGGTTTGGCGCCTGGGTAGTCAAACTGTTTTATTTACATTAAACAGGTATTTGTTGGACATCTGGCAACGCTGGATTAGACGCACGTGGCGACGACGGCCGGGAAGCTGATTGCGTCATTTCTAGCCCATTTGCATCTAAAGCCACGAAAATATCTAAGTATTTCTATCTACAGTTTTAAAGCTAATACTTGAAAAAATATCTGAATCTAAAGGTGCTTTGACAAAATCGTTTAGTTGTGGAAGTCTTTCAGAAGATATCACTCTACACATTTTAGGTAAATGATTTATATCCAAGAAAAATAATTATAGTTTCTAAAATACGAAAGCAATGGTTAAAGTCAAAAATTGGCGATGAACTCTGGAGCACTCTAAACTGCAATAGTCTGTTTTAATAACATTATTTTTTGAATATATTATTAAAATGACTGCAGGAAAATGCTGGAAATTCTCGTTTTACGTGTATGTTAATATTATCTTTAATTATGAAATGAACCTGGCTTTTGTAAAAAGCAACTAACAAATAAAATATCATCCTTCTAAGGAAACCAATAAAACAAGAGTTACAATGGCACGCTGGGTAAGCTCACCTTTCAAACATTACTGATAAAGCATTTTTGATATAACAAATGAAATTATTTATACCAAAAATTGGAGTACTAATCGCAGTGTTAAATCTGAGGGTAAGCAATAATTCTTCAAATACCCTTGAGGCACAACCAAAAATAACTTCATTTAAAAAAAAACCTTCTACCGAGCCTTCTACGGAAAATACTGAGGAAATTACAGAGGCATACCGAGCAAAATTTTAATCAATATGTGACGTAATCGTGAAACCTAATGTAAATACTAGATTGCGTAATTATCCCCCAACTAAACGAGCCTCGGAACTAACCTTATCAGCCGCCACTTTCGCCATACCATCCACAAGCAATAATAATTATCTCCCCGATGTTACCCCTGTACTACCATTATCAGCTGCCGCTCCAACCTTACCGTCAAAAAGCAATAATTAAATACAATAAAAAAAAAAAAAAAAAAAAAAAAAAAAAAAAAAAAAAAAAAAAAAGTTTCAGTATAATCAACCTCTTATGGAAAATGAATATACTCTTAAGGAAAATGGAGAAATATCGAAAGTTCTTAAGGAAACGATGATAGTTTGTCTAAATGAACCCGAGAATGAACCTGATGAGAATAAGCCAGAATCAATGCCAGAAAACAAATTTTTAAACATGTTGCTTAAGACAAACTTTGGTACTAATTTGGTATTTTTGGTTCTAATTTGGTATAACTTAGCATTTTAAATGACACCCTCGATGTTTTTTTACTTAATTGATAGAAAAATGTACTCAGAATAACGATATACATATCAACTTTTGACATTTAAAAAAAAAAAAAAAAAAACATTTTAAATTTCAATCTAGGAGCATTGGAAAAATAAAAAATAAAAAAAAAAAAAAAAAAAAAGATTAGATCGTCTAATGTTTTTGTGTCTTCAT
The DNA here is from genome assembly GCF_002938485.1 of Sitophilus oryzae. Taxonomy (NCBI): domain Eukaryota; kingdom Metazoa; phylum Arthropoda; class Insecta; order Coleoptera; family Curculionidae; genus Sitophilus; species Sitophilus oryzae. Next base: position 74,131 of record NW_022146069.1, read on the forward strand.
TCCTGGCTGGTTAAAGATGACCAAAATCGTATTTTTAAATATTTCAATTTTTTCAAATGGAACGAGGTTGGCTCATTAGCATATATTTGAAAAGCATTTTTTACGACTAATTTGGTACCACACATTTGGTATCTCGAATCAAATTGTCTTTATGAACAGCATGTTACAATTTCACACAAACTATATGCGAAAATCGTGTGTGAATCTCACATTGACAAACATAATTTGTCACTGCGAGATCGCAAGCGATATTTTCTATTTGGAAAAGCAAGGTTAGAACTGTAGAAACTATGTTTCCATCTTATCAAGGACCTGCACAAACTGGTGCGTCTGAAGTTTCTTCCATTAAAAACGTCGCATTATTGAACAAAGATTGATAAAATGGTTTATTATGAAGAAACATTGAAGAGTCTATTACGCTGTACCTGCTCGGATCGCTTGCCAGTGGTCGGTAAAGTAATAGCGAAGATATATTTTACTTCAGATATCTGCCTAAGGCTTAGCATGATCCTGTGTTAAGCCACACCCAAAATTCCAAACATAAAATGTTTTGATTAAGGCTTGATTAAGGTCTGCAGAGCTTCAGCATTTGCTATAAAATAGCGAGCAATTTGTTACAAAACAATATAAATATATATCATTGTAATGACAAAACTTCAATCTATTTCGTATTGTAACGGAATTTTTGAATTATGTTCATTTTCGAGAAAATTTAGTCCAAAAACATAATAGGCGAATATTTTGTTGATGCTTTGATCATCAAAATCATAAAAATTAAGAAGTCGTCTAAAAAATGTACTAAATACGGATAGTATAACTTTATCTTTAATTTCCTCTTCATTTGTGTAAAAATACTCAGCTGTCTTTTACTTAAAACGTTAAATGCCGAATGCTTTATTTTATGCTACTCTTTTCGATTTCAGAATGGAAATCTTAAGCCCATTAAAACAACATAGCTTAAACTCAAGTCCAAGGCAACTCTGAAAATCTGTGTATTCGACAATTTAGATATGGTTTTTACATGTCTGGTCCGTTTTGTCATACGGCATTGACACTCAGAAAGTATCAATAAACAGAATTGAAGCCTCCGAAATGTGGACCCTACGACAAATGACGAGAATGTCCTGGGTCGACCGTGTATGAAGACATTCTCAGAAGAGCTGGTCTAGAAGAAAGTGAACTCTTCAGTTCACCGTTAGTGAGGAATACAGCCTATTTGTCCAGCCAAACCAAACCAAACCAACATTTACGTGGATAACCAGCCCGAATTCCAGGGTAAATCGAGGGGGCGTGCGGGAATAGGTCGAAGGAAGCTATCCTGGCCGAGAAATATTCGTCATTGAACAGCCATACAGGACTCTGGGCACTCCAAATCTGCTAATACTTAATAGAACTACTCCAATGAAGAAGGAAAGATAAAGCCTGGGCTTATGAATCAAGGCTCCTGGTTAGAAGAAGAGGCTTTTCATAGTATGTTCATAGCAGATGACTGAAAGCCCAGTTCAAACCTCAATAATGACTGTCTCAATTTCAATCGAGAAAACCATTCTTAAGAACTAGTTCAACGATATTATTAAAAATCCTGGTTTTAAACTGAACCTCACACTGAACCAAGTACAAACAACCGGGCCTTAGTGATTTAATATTTTTCCATAAAGCAACTGTTACAATTGTAAGCCTTTATATCCATAGACAAAATGCAACAAAAGAGACTGGCTAATTAAATGGCAAAGAGAGACAACGTTCCCGTAGCGCAACTCGAAACGCAAAATTTCATTCTATTTTATGTTGACCGCATTGAAACAGCATAAATATCATTCCTGGCCCTATAGTAGTTGTTAACCATATAAAACGCAATTTCTAAATAGAAATTGTAGTCTCGAACAATCGCCTTTTCCGTTTTCGTCATCATGACAATCAAGATGACAACATCATGAAAATTCGTCATGTTTGTTAATTTTTCTTTAGATTTACCTTTTTTTTTCTTAAACTTTCCATTTTATTGACTTATGAATATGGATAGGGAACAAATTCCTTTGTTCCATGTAGGTATTTATATTTTTGTTACTTATAATTTTCAGTTATACTTATTTGTTATTTTATTTGCTGCAGGACCCACTATCATCTATTTTTATATGTATTGGTGCCCCTTTCTCTGATATGCATACAGTAAAATAAAGTGCAGTAGAGATGAATCATCTTATTAAGAAAAAAAATGACACAATAAATGTGAAAATAAAAACAAAAAAAAAAACATAACAAATTAATACAATTAATTTTTTTCATTTTTTGTGGTAGTTTATAGCTGGTTTATAGTAACCAGAAACTTATTAATATACCTATTTTACTTTTGTTTAGATTTAAAAACTGATCCTTGAAATGGTCCAGGACTTATCTCTGTAAAGTCTTCTTGCTTGATATTCACAGCCATTGCTCAGGCAGTTTTTTCAAAAAATGAGATTTTTAATGTTCCTTTAAAAAATTTAGATCGCTCCCTCAAATAAAGTCAGTTCTTCTGCATTTAAAATCAGCAGGTGGAATAAAACACTGTTATTTTTGGTTATTATATTAAGTAAAAAAGTTTATTTATTTTTATGTATAATTTTTTTTTTTTTTTTTACAATTTTTGCTTATAATTCTTATTGTAGTGATTCTCAGCTTGAAAGAACATACTTTAAACTGATTTATTCTTCACATCACGTTCCCTTTACGTGGTATAGGGAATAAATCAGTTTAAGTGATAATTTTCAGTTTCAGAATGAAAAAATACTACTAATAAAGGCTAATTTAAATTTTCCGCCAGCCAGAATGTGCCATAATATCTTACGATACGTTTTATACCTATCTCTTCTTTTTCATATAGCACAATAATAAAGAAAGATAGCAATGAAGACGTACGTCCTGCCATTGTCCTGCTAATTGGTTTCCAAATTCATATTTGTTGTTATTAAACGTGTCCCACTCTTTTTACCATGAGATTTGTCGGTCTCTTTTTATTTGTTTGTCTATGCTTATATCTATCAAAATATAGATAAAATGATAAACTAGTACTAACTAAGGGTAGATTAAATGACAGTTTAAATTAGCAGGATGATAGGTTAAAAACTTTATTTCTTCTCGCAATCTTTACTGCTTCCATTTTTGAAATTTGTATTCCTTTTATGTTATTCGTGATTTAAGTGGAAGTAGTTTGGATATTGTTTGTCGCCTTGTGCCTGAATATCTGTTGGTAATTTACTTATATCGTTTTGAGTCAAAACTCAATCGGCAATCGACACGGAAGAGAATCAAAAATATTGACTCACCTCTAAACCGAGACAACTGTTACAGTTTTTATTTTACTTGCCAAATTACATAGAAACCAACACCAACTCAGCACAATATTTTTTTTCTACTTGTAATAAATTCCTTGAGATAATAATTTCTGAAATAGGAAGTGAAAGAAAAATACAAAGAAAAAAAATATTGTTTTATACACAACGATACAATTGCATTATCGTCTTCCGGAAGCACTCACTTCCGCGATTTCATCGCTCGTGAATTGATCTTTTCGGTTGACGATAAAATACCATTTTATCGTCTTTGGTATAAAAAAAACAACTATAACAAATGTAAAAAGCTCTATGTTTTATAATTTTATAACTCACAAGAAACCGACAATCTTTGCTCAACTAATAAAACTTGTTTAAGATAAGGGGAAATAGCTGTCCATATATTACGGGCAATTTCCCATATCGAACCGGCATCGATGCAGCTTTCTCAAAGCGCCCTGACAAACGACACCAATTTGCCTTCGGAGTAAATAAAGTTGTTCGTCGATTTTTCCGGCCGCTTCGAAAATAGAAACGGCACTAATTCACGTCGCGTTGCAAAAAGACCGAAACCGCGAATGCGAATTCCGCACTGCGTCGGTAAGGTTCCCCCTTAAAGAGATGCATATGAAATATTTATCGGCTAAATATGGCGTTAAGCGTAATGGCACCCATTTCTTAGCGCGCGCTTTCTTTTGCCGACAAATCTAAACGATATTTAAATGGTGTAGATAAATGAATCTTGGTTTTAGCGGTTTATGAGAAGAAGTTCTGATAGCGCATATAGGGGGAATGAAATGTTAAAATTCAAGTATAATCCTATAAAATACCAATATATTAAGTAAATATATTATAGGTTCCTAGAGCGACTTCTACGCAGTAATAATCTTAGCTAGCTTAAGTGGGAGTTAAATTATGATTACCAAACCATTAGTGATGAGAGCTTAACAAAGAAAACCCCCTACCGAAATATCTGCTTTACGGTGATCTTGTAGACTGTAAGAAGAGGTGGACAACCAGTGTATGGATATTTTTCCAGAAAACTTAAAGGATGAAACAGGGTATGAGAAGAACAACTCAGTTAACAGCGTAACACAACCAAACAGGAAAGCAGCTAACAAAGCAATGATTTTTTTGAATTTGTCCGAGGTGGAAGAGATAACATCGACATATCGCTTTTCAGCTCACGAAAAGTCATGGCAGAACCCGAGAATATTCTGACAGTGTTGGGGCCGATTGTAGCGAGGCCTAATCAATGAGAGCATATACAACATGTGAACGCCCAAATTGAATATCTCTTCTTGAGAAAAAAAGGAGGCTACACCTTAATTGGAAATGGTTGAATAAGCTGAGAATGATGATGAAGATGATAAAAAACTCTCGCTAGAATTTACCAGCATCGGTTTGGGGACTTCTTTTATGAAGCATGAAGACATTACGTACAATAGAAAATAAATTCTAGTGGATAAGGTTGTTTTCTAGTTTTTTTAATATATCCTTTATTAAAGGAATGGCGCTATTATTGGCAGCCTTCGACTATTTATTCTGATAGCCTCAAAAACAGTCTTTTTAAAGTGGTCAGAAACAAATCTTTTTCTAAGGTTAGGGACTGAGGTTAGGAGTGCAAATGTTTCTGAATCTATATTTTTTCTTACAAATCTCTTCCTATGTCTCTCGGATGTTTTACTTAACAATAAAATATCTATATTACCTATCGATGGTCAGAGGGTAAACTTTAGGTATTTTGGTCAATATTTTAGAAGCTGTCAGAGACAATTTAAAATCTTTGATACCTAAGTTTTTTTATCCCTTTTTTAAGAAAAGGTATTATACTGGTGTTGCATCATCGGAGCGGGAGATGGAAATCCCATGGGCTCAATTATTGGCTTCCCTAATTATTTTAGAGAATAATTCTATTTAGGTTTATTGAAGAGCACCACATTCAAAATAATAACTTTAGATATTTTTGATTAGCCCGTTTACGAGTTATCGCCGATTTCTTTTCAAATATTTCTCCTTCCTTATGGCCCTGTATTTACTTATGAGCACCAGTCAAGGTAAAAGATAACTGTCAAATGAAGTTGTCATTTCAGAAATTTACCTATTTAGTGCTTTATTATTATTGAAAACTCATACCTACATCGAAAATATTAGCCATTAATTACACTACCGAAGAAAAAGTATTGATGATTAAATGGTACTATCAAGGAAATAGTTATCAAAAGGTATCGGACATGTTTGCTGCTCTGTATCCGAATAGACCGATACCTGGAAAATCTACAATCGCAAGAAATGATACCTACTTGGAAGTTTTATTGTGCGTGGAAGAGAACGATGGAAAGATCAGCACAAGGAAACTTGAGGATGAAATAGGTATAGATCACACTACAGCGTTTCGAATTTTGAAACGACATAAATACTATTCCTTCAAATATGAAAAGCACCAAGAGCTACGAGATGGGGACGAAATACGGTAGCAGGTTAGGTTAGGTTAGGTTTGGTAGTATCGTATTTCAATTTTGGTACCACACACTTGATATTTCGAGTCAAATTGTCGTTATGAACCGCATGTTACAATTTCAAATAAACCATATGCAAAAATGTCAAAAGTTGACATATGATATGTCATTCTACTCAGGCCACAAATAATTAAATACGTCAATCCATCCTAATTTATCTCGTCCTACTAACATACTAAATCTCGTTTTTTATCTGAAAAAATAAAAAAGTTATATGGGTGAGCCATTTTTCAGACGCACCTGGTATTTACAGTTACTTTTATTTTTGATCTTATATCTCCTTTTAGAACTATGCATCCTCGTTTTTAAAACGATTATAAACCTGTAACCAATAAAAAATTATCTTCCCATATTAGACACAACCATAAAATAGAAATTCAGATTATGGTTCCACGGATGGTTTTTAGATTCTAGTCGGTATTTATGAAAATACATTTATTAACAATATGTTATTAGATCCAAACAGAAGGCAATAAACAGAATTATCGATTGATATTTAAATTTATACACATACATAATCCTAATACCTGAATTATGACAGAGGAACTCGTACATATTTAAATTAAGTATAGAAGCCCCAATGCGTTTAAATATAGCTATCATAAATAGTAAATAATTTTAGTGAGTTTTTTTTTTCTCTGAGGATTAATAAAGCTTTTTCAATTGGGTTTTACGACTTAAAATAATAAAATAAAATAAACGAATGATATTATTACATATATTTATGTCGTAAAAAGGTATAATTAAATTTTAAGATTTATTCACACATGTCAGTCATGTTCGAGTTTTCGTTACCGTACTGTCTCTATTCATATACATATCAGTTGTAGCATTTTTTTTGAACTATGGCTACCTTTTTAAATAATAGCTGATTATAATTCTCTTTGAACTAATTATAATATTTAAATATGTCTTAATATTTTTATATTTATTTAACAGCACCAGTTGAGCTACGCAGTGTTGACACTTTCTTTCAATTTACCTTTCTAATATTTTTCCAATGAAATACTTGTTTATTTGGTCAGTGAGGCAACGCCGCTAACTTCCGTTGTCTGATGTCATTTCTGGATTATCAAAATCTTTGGAGTTTCATTTTGATCGATCATTGTTCTTTTCCCTCTGATCGCCATATTGGCGTAGAGATCGGGAGGAGATTGATCTTTCTTTTTAAGAATTTTATTACTAATATAATTCATCTTCAGAGTTAAGGAGAGTGTTTCGAAATTATTGAAAACATATTTATGATTAGTGTCCAAAGTTACCTTATTCAAAAGTTGATTTGATATTTTTTTTTCAGTGTGCCATGTACCATGTGGCTAGATATTGGGTTATCTTATTCTCGTTTTTACAATTTTCCTTACTCTCTTATTAATTTTAGGAGCATTCCGAGGAGAATTCAGTAGGTAGTATTTTCTAGAAACAATAGAAAAGTATATAATAACAAATTTCAAATAAATATGCAAATTTAATTGACTCGCAATAATTATATTTATTTACGATCATATCTCAGAACAATTAATTCGAAAAAAAATTCCATATCGATATTTTTTTTCCTTAATTATTGCAAAGCATTTTTATTATTATTATCGTACTATGTTGTTTATATGTTGTCCGGCGAGTGTTTTACCGTAATCCGATATTCCCATGGAAGTAATAAAAGGTATTTTAATGAGTGGAATATGTGACTTTCTACAAGCGGTCGCGCTATTACGACAATGGGTTAGCTAACTAACGCAGGCGCCCGTTGTGGGTGGTACGTCGTACCAAATTGTTTAATTTGTCAGTTAACTTTGTCACTGTAAAACGCTGAATAATAAACGGTATCTTGTTTCAGAAACTATTAAAGTTTAGGTATATTTAGAGAATAAAACAAGTTATACTTTTGATTTACAACAATTATTTTCTTATAAAAGACATTTTTGTTTTCAGATGTGGATGGAACAGGTCGTCAAAAGTATCATCATTGTATTGACTTATACGAGAAAAATTAGGTTAAAATGCCATATCGTGTACAAGAAGTAAAGAACAAAAAGTGTTCCGATTTTGACTTAGAGATGGGCAAAACTGTTATTTTTAGATAACAATTGAAACTGTTATAGTTATTTATAAAAAACAGCTTAAAATAACAGCTTAAAAATAACAGGTTTCTTTATTTTATTGCTAAATATTTGAAAGAGTATGAAGCGGTCACCGACAGGCGTATTAACGCAGTTGCAAGTTGCAACAATGACGTGCTCGGTGGTAGTATTTACAGGGTGTCAAAACATTTCTAAATATCGATTGTTATCAAAATACCTCTCTAACAACGGTGGTTATTTACAAATAAGCGCTGTTTACAAATTGCGATATAAAAAAAGCCAAAATGTCGCCACTCGTCTATACCTATACATTCCTACGCCCTGCCCCTCGATCCGCCTGAATTGCGTAGCAGTGTACAGGGTGCATCTCACTCGACGGGCGAAAAGCTCTTAGTTATGATTTTACCATTTGCGGTCAAAAAATACTAATATAAGAAAAGGTGTAGTATGTTCTTTATAAGTAAACCAACGACACACTAGAGTTCGAATTAATTTTACACTTAAATTTACAAAGGAGAATTTCTACTTAGGTATTTATTCTGAAAATTTTTAAGAATAAATATAATACCTAAATATTGAAACTTAATAACTAAGTACTGAAACATACAGCGCCATAATATCTCGACCTCCGCCCGTTATGCTCGTAACAGGTTGGAAAACAATGTATCTAAAACAACTGATGCGTTACTCTCTAACCTGTTTCGAACCTCCATCGACAATCGCCCGATGCAGCAGCGTTACTTTCCCACTCCGATTATCTCGACCGCAGCCTGTTATGCTCGTAACAGTTTAAAAAACAACGTATCTAAAATGACTGCTTATTTTCTATACGTTATTCTTCAACCCGTTGCGAGCCTCCATCGACAATCGACCGATGCAGCAGCTTTCCTTTCCCACTCCTGTTATCTCGACCGCCAGGCGTTATACCCGCAACTGTTTCAAAAATGCTGCTTGTTTTATATCCTATTATTTTTAAGCTGCTGCAAGCCCAACACGACCATCGACCGATGCAGCTACGTTCGCCGCGCCGTAGCGCATTCCCCACTCCGTTGTCCGTTGTATCTCGCCGCCTGTATCGATGGTTGCCGAAATAACATGTTTTCCATCCATACTAGTTGCAGACTAGTTGTTTTTTGGAATTGCTTGCGGTAAAGAGCGCCGACTTCGTTTCACGAACGGTCGATCTCTACGTGTCGTTATTTTATATCTATTATTTTTTAGAAGTAGTAACGGTTGCGTTATATTATTTCTAAATAATTGTTATAAAGTAACAGATAGTTAAATAACAACCCATCACTATTTTGACCTAAACCTGGTTAAGGGAGAGCGCCCACCAAATTGACGTAGCATAAAATAAAAAGTTAAATATGAAAACCTGGATCTTCATCAAGACATGAACATGGTTCTTCAGGTTGCAGTTTTTATAGTCATTTTTTGCATCTTGGGAGTTGTTTAATATTTCTTTGTACCATGCTAAATCGGGATCTGAATCCCAATCTTCGCCAAATTCTGCTTTTAATAAGGATTGTATATTCTCGAGTTTTTTAGAGGGTATTCGCCGACCAACTTTTAATTCTGGAAGAGTAAGGTTGGATATTTTCGTCCCTCTTTGGCACAAATTCTGATTTTCTTCCATGTCAAGATCTACCCTATAATTCTGATGTCCTCGTACCAGTATTTTCACTTTTCCTTTTTCAGTTATTTTCTCGTTATTATTAATAGTTTCATCTCACCAATTTCTTAAAAGATTTTTCTAGACTTTTAATATCCAAGAGTTTCCAATCTTCATCTAGAAGACGCAATGTTCCTACCTCTTTATAAATTCCATGATATTGTTCTTTTTTCTTGATGAAGGACTCTTTTCTCAATAGCTTTTCCACCCTTTCAATTTGGCTTCCATTTTCTTTGCCTAATTTGTTTAGCTTCTCTAGGCATTCTTTCACTGACAACTTAGAATTGATGGTTACTGAGTTGATCGCTTTTACTGTTGCTTCACTATCGGATAAGCTTGCTATTTCCTGTTTTCGATTGTTCCTATCTAGATTCCTATATCTTTCGATAGCGTAGATTTCTGACTGAAGGATGCTGGGGTAGGTGCCCATTGGTTCGGAGTATTTAGTTTTCGGTCCAAATACTCCTATCCCTTTGAATGTGATAGACCATGATTCAGTATTAAAAAAGAAAAACTTAAAAAACTTAAAAAGAACTAAAAAAGTTTCGGACTTCCATTGTCTTTATTTATTTTGCTGACACAACATTTCGGTCAGTATGTCTGTAAGTCTGTGTATCACTGACCGTTAGTGGAATTTTCTTTTCAAGCACATACAAACGGTTTTCTGGATTCCATCACTTAATCTACCACTTCATTTTAAAACCACATCAATAAAAATCTATAAAAAATATCTAAAAAACTACATAAAACATATATCTTGGCGAAATTATTGTATGGGACATAAAATTTAACTGCATTTAATCTGATAATCTGATGTCTTTGACATCATCAAATACCGCTTAGTTATGCGATTTACAAGCTAATTTATTATAATTTATTTCGCGACTGGAATTTTTTCAGGTTGGATTCTACCGATTAGTCAGATTATTGCTAAATACTGAATGAGATAAATAATAGTGTTTACATATGGATGAGGCAGAAGAACAACGTAGCTTTAGCTTTTAAATAGAGACATATATTTAAAACTTGTGGCTAAAATAAACATAAATAACTGTTTCCGATATTTAGTATTGTTTTAACATTATCTGTTTATATTATCAGATGGATAAACAGATGTTATTAGTTAGTTAGATGTTATTAGTGTTTTATAGTAAAAGCTTTGCTATATTTAGAAAGGTTATTCAATTATTGGTGAATGCAATTTTTATAGAGATGTTACTAAAATTGATGTTTTTTTGATTGGTTGGTTGAAGTGGCTAATACGACAATAGGATTGTTAAGTGTTTATAGCCATTCGGGTGCAATGAGGAAAGAGATGCCTTCCATTATGCTCTTTACGGTAACATCTTCAAGAGCTACAAAGCTGTAGCCTTCGAGGATACGATCCCGGGTCCCATACAAAACCGGCCACCGGCATATGAAATGTAGGACAGTTTCCCCTTCACTTGGGTCCTTGAGTTTCGGCAAACTTCGTTAAACGGGATGGCCATTCTCGTGGCATGTTCACCAATTGGTCAGTGTCCCGTATATAGCGCCGTTGGCCCTACCATAACCTTACGCGACTTAATTATGAGCTCTTCTGATTTCCTAAGGTCGTATTTGGGTCAAAAGTTTTTTTTGCTGTTCTGCAGATGCTTAAAGTTTTTCATCTAGTTTTGCCATCTTCGCCATAGACAGGAAGTGGAGGTAAATGTTTTTATTGTACTGTGGTAACAATCTAAAAGTTTATTGGTGTTATTAAGCAAAATAACCGAGGGGTATTTCGCAGGGGAATTTTGGTGTACAACCTCTAGGAATTAGTGGGGAATTAGTAGGGAATTAGAGGAATTAGTGGGGAATTGGTAGGGAATTAGAGGAATTGGTGGGGAATTAGTGAGAAATTAGTGGGGAATTAGAGGAATTAGTGGGGAATTAGTGGGGAATTAGTGAGGAATTAGTTGGGAATTAGAGGAATTTAGCGGCATTACACAAATTTTAGATGCATTTAATGTGTAAAATCAAGGGCAAATTCTGATTTATGGGAAACAATTCAACATAAACTGGATGATATTAAAATTGTGACCTCACTGGACCAACATAATAATGTTTTTTCCAAAGTAACCTGCTTTTGTAACGCGACATACAAACTGTCAAAAATAGTTAAACCAGGAAGGAATAAGAAAAGTTGGATTTATTCTAATTTTCATACACACTTGACGACTAAACATTTTAAAGCAGAGCTTCAACACTGGATCTATCGACAGAAATTGCTACACGTCCTCAACAATAGTCCATTACTTCCTGTTTTGTAAGAAAAAACTCTTTGAAGAATCCTATACCTCACGACAAATCACCAAACATTAAAATTTTTAGTAACATTGTTTTATCTCCTGCTTCTATTGTTTTTCGCTATTAAAAAGTTCGGTTGTATATTGTTGATTCCACCAACAATATACCAGAGGTATCCAGTGATCTGTATCCAGTGCTAAGGGTACAATCTACATCAATTGTTTTCGGTACAGCTTCTAGTAACTTCTCAGCTGCAGACAGCAGCCACCATCACATTCGTTCGCCTATAGATGATAATTCGAATTCAAACAATAATAGACCAGAGGTCTCCAGTGATTTGTATCCAGTCTCAAAGGTACAATCCACATCAATAAGAACTGCTTCCGGTATAGCTTCTGGTAACTTCTCAGATGCAGACGGCAGCGACCATCACATCCGTGCGCTTATAGATGATAGTAACGGCATCGATACAAATACCTCATTGAAAAAATTACGGAAAATCGATATCCAGAATGAGGATAATGTTCTATCTAAATGGAATAGAAAGAAATATCAAAGGTGTGAGAGGGAGAGATGAGCTAGAGAAAAATTGGTAGATGACCAAAGTTTAATCACGGATTACATTTTCATCGCTGAAAAAGTGAGCGAAATAGTTATTAAAAACAGTGAACTAGCGAAGGAACTTTTGGAGAATATAAGTGAATTAAAAACTGACCAAAAGACTGATATTACGCGACTTCTCAAAACATTGCAAGATGTATCACTCAAAAATTCTACTTGCTCAAACAATCAAAATAAGTACGATGATGCTACAAAAAAATTCGCGGTGTATCTCTTTTATATTAGAGGCAGGTTAATTTACGAAATACTACAAACAAATTTGAAAAATAGCTCACCCTCAATTTCTACGCTAAATAGATCTAATAATGTGATTGGATTTATTTTGCCACTGACGGTGAGCCTGCCTCAACAAGGCACCTTTGCTGCTACTTCTTAATCACACACACAAGTAATCAGGAATTATTTTGAAACTGGTATAAAAGCAGCATATGCCTATGTAATAATGGCTCAACCGTTACAGGCTGGGGCATTGACATACTGCCTGTCTTTATTCGGAACTGATAACTCATTCACTACAGAACAGGTCACTTTGAGATGAAAATGGATGAAGGAAGAAGCTAAAAAATTTGGAATCACAATTGTTGGATTTTCTTCAGATGGCGACCCTCGTCTTTTAAGACCTCTGCGTTTAAATACTGAAAGGAGATACCAACTCCTTTAGCAGAAAAAACATATTCCACACAAAACCTGCAGAGCCCCTACATAAGAATGTAGGGGCTCTGGCATTCGAAGTCGTCAGTGCTAGACAAAAAATGAAGAATGCTATGTACAGGATACCACTCATATTTTAACAAAAAATGCGTACGCGTTTCCCAAAACCGAAAATAAATCTACCGATTGGGAAATACACTGCCACCTCGGATCTGAGATGATCCGAGGAATTGGTCCTAAAGGTTTCAAAAGATAAACAACTTCTTACAGATTCTGATCTCAAAAATGAAGACAAGATGAATTTTGCCTCCGCAGAAAAAATGTGCAGTCTGTTGGTAATTGAAGAACTTAATAAGGAAATTTTCCACAAACTGAAGGTAGTGTGGCGTATCTTAAACTTGTGAATTAGGTTAAATCGTCGTTCCTCGATTCCAGTACTGTTTTGCGTATTCCGCTATATCGCATCTGGTATGTAGTATTCTTCACTAGAATCTGGATAGCTTGGATTAAAGAAAAAAAGAATACAAAACATCACAAAAATTTTGATCAGTAATTGCTACCTTTGCATGGAGATGAACGCCCACGCTTTAATCAAACTGATACTGAAGATTAAAAACTCTAAAGACTTAAGACCAGAAATGTTAAGCATCGGCATTCTTGGTAGCAAAGCCTGTGAATCCTTATTTCGTTCTGCAACCTCTACTTATTCAACAGTAATCAATTTTAGTATAAAGGATATTCTGAACCGAATTGAAAAAATGAGCACAATAAATGATAATATAAACGATCTAAGGGGAACTTTTGCATTTCCAAGAGAAGACAAAAGATTGAAAAACAGACTGAAAGAAGAAAAATTACTACTGGAAGAAGAAATCCTCAATTTGTATATCAAAACTACAGTTGAAGAAACTCTCCAACCACCATTATTTACAAGACTGAAGAAAAACGGACAGGACAACGAAGATATTGACGACGATGATGTTAAACTTAACGAAAACTCCGAGGAAAATGAAATTGACCAAGATGAATCAAATTTTGTCAATAATGAAGATTGTATAATTATGGACAAGGTTGCGGACTTAATGTCTAAAGAGATCCCTAATCGCGAATGTGATGAGTCTTTGGAAACCAGTTCCATAAGTTTAAAATATTTTTCCCAAAAAGTACATAGCATATCGGAAAAATCACCGTATATAAAACTCACTTGGCAAGAAATCTTCGATTATTAAAAAGTCATCGTACTGCTCGCTTTTAGATCAGTCTAGTACTGACCGACTGAAAAGATTCATAGGTAGTATGTGCAAGCAAAACACAGAAAAAACAGCTTCTAAGAAGTCCCAGTTGCCCTTGGCAATAAAAAATCTAAACAACTGATAGCACGAGCACTGACTCCTCAACTGATTCGGACGTCCATCACTCGACGACTCCGATGATTCGGAAGAGTTTTCAGATAGAATGCTTCCCCAATTTATCGGAAACTGATGGACTCGATACACACTTACAAAACTATTACGCCGTTTTCTATGACCAGTCGTGGTTAATTGGTCGAATTATTGAAGATAGGGAAAATGCAAATTATAAATTCAAGTTTTTGAAAGCAAAGCTCGACAGTTTTATTTGGCCCAAGAAGGAAGACACCGATATGGTTCATAAAAAAATTATTCTTTACGTTCCTATAAATTTGATTGGTGATGGCCCATTCCAGCTGAAGCGGACAGATCAACTAAATATCAAGAGAAGATATGAAGCGTTTAAAAAACAATAACCGTTTGTTTTTGTTCGATAATATCATAATATTCCACAAGAAATGTGTTCAGTTTTTAACTTTTTTATGTTTTTTGATAAAAAATATGGTATTTTGTTTAGAGTTTTTTTATTTCAAATCCGAGGGTTATATCTACAGCAAACACTATAGACATTCGTTGAATAACTTACCATTATGTGTGGCCTAGTTTACGTAAGTTATTCGGTGAGGAAATTAGTAATAGTAGGGGAATTAGTGGAATTAGTTGAGGAATTAGTGAGGAATTAGAGGAATTAATTGGGAATTAGGGGAATTAGTTGGGGAATTGGAGGAATTAGTTGGGAATTAGGGGAATTAGTGAGGAATTAGTATACATTTTGGCAATTAGTGTACACATTTTATCCTGCGGTTCACCCCTCGAAAATAACACACTAATTCACCAATACACCAAAAAAATACTTTACTTTTGCACTAGACGCGCGTTTTGCTAACCATGCATCACCAGCAGATGATTTCAGTAGAAATTCAGTTTTAATGATGATGATGATGGTAACATGGTTAGCGGAACGCGTGTCCAGTTAAAAAGTAAATTATTTTGATGTATTGTAGTGTTTTAGTGTTTTATTTTGCTGTTGTAATACCAAAGATTCCAACCCCACCTTTAATCTTTGATGTTATTAAGGTTATTTTTTTACAGGCTGTTAGCTCAAAGGATCAAAACAGAATCAAACAAAACAAGAAAGACAAATATATGAAGCAAATAAAGAGGGAAATTAAAAGAAGGGTTAAATGAAGCATCGTTGTAGTAATCTTTAGAATAAAACTGCATATATGTATAATGATTATGATGTTATTTATGTTGATGATGATAAATATTTGAGTAGCTCTTTTAAAATAGTGTCGTGTAATTCACAATACTATACAGTATAAGATACATACAAGAAAACCTTTTTTCTTTTTGAGCATATTGAAAAAGTTCTTCTTTAATGTATTAAATTGTATAAAATAATGCCGCTAATAAATTTATTATGCAGCTGTTCTTCGATAATTAGAAGAATATTATTAATTGAAATCGATGCGAGAATGTCAAGCTGCGTTTCCGCAAACCGACGCATTTTTATTAATAAGATGTTTTAAATGCGGCCGCAACAACTTCACACTTCTCCAACAGAATCCATCAGCTCGAAAAGGAAAAACAACATCTATTAGCAATTTTCATATTTCATTACGTTTTTCCTTATATTTTCATTTTAGATTTACCGGTTTTTTCTCTTTCTATTGCATGGCAGTTTTATTTCTGTTTAATATATTTAGCGATGTATATTAAACGATGTGTACATTCGAGTGTTAATAAAAATGAAATGAAATCATTTGTCGATATCATAGACTTAAAATAAAATTTTATTTTAAGTCTATGATCGATATAGTAACTTCTTGCACTAATATTGTCTTTAACAGAAACAGATGAGTTAACACTTAACTAAACAGAAGTGTTTAACTCAACTTTAAATCGTGGAAAACCAAAAAACCCTAGTTTTATGTTGATATATATTCCACAAGATTAATATTGTATTATATAACACGCGTTTATTATACAGAGTGCTAAGCTCACCCTTATATTTTTTTTATTTTTTCAGATAACAAAACGAGATTTGGTATGTCCGTATATGACATAAATTAGGATTGATTGACGTATTTAATTGTTTTTGGTCACTTCCTGTTTCACCGGAAATTACTACAACTTTTGATTTTTAAATGGCACCCTCGGTATATTTTTTACTTTATTCGATAGAAAATGACACTATGAATTTTCACACACACACTACGATGACACTTGAAATTTTAATAATTTGGTACCACACACTTGGTATTTCGAGTCAAATTCTCGTTACATTTATGGCCATGGCACTCTAAATTAAAATTTAAAATGCTATTTTTTTAATTGAAAATATCAAAAAGTTGAGATGTGCTGTCATTTTATTCAGAATGTCATTTTCTATCATTTGGTAGCACACACCTGGTATTTCGAGTCAAATTGTCGTTATGAACCGCATGTTCGAAAATGTCAAAAGTTGACATATGATAGGTAAGTCATTCTATTCAGAGTGTCATTTTCTATCGATGCTAATTTCTTTTATAATGTAGAATGTAGAATGTTTAGGAGGAGTTAATCACCGCGACCTTACAGATCTATTGTGTGTTCCCCTCTCTTGAATTATAACGAGTTACAACTCATCATACACTCCGCAGAGGCTAGCTCTCCATTCTCGACATGAACCAAAGTTCATGGCACGAACGGTCGTCGTCTCGGCGCACTCAGTGATAAGTGTTCTGGTGTTTCCCCATTTTCCCCACAGAATCTGCATTCGCCGTTGTTTCTCAGCTTCAGCCAGATGTTAGTTGAGGAGACAGTGTCCTGTTAGAAAACCCCGTGACAATCCGAAGATTGTTTTACTTAAATCAAGAAAAACCTTTGAGTTTTCTCGGTTGTAACTTCTGAGGAAGTTTTTCGAGTGTCTTATGTCCTAACCGTTGGAGGACACCCATTCCAGCTTACGGATGGAGCAGTGGTATTACGACAATGTGCAGTGGTGTTAAGTCTAGAATGACCCCCATTGCTGCTGTTGGACATGTTCTCATGACATCTGTCATGCAGATACCTACATGTCAGTCTCTGTACTTTGCAGAGGTTTTGTCTTGCTGTACGTTGCTCTAGTTTTGTGTACCAAGCAACTGCCCCATAGGTAATTTTCCTTTATAATGAAATTAGTTATAAAATGGAGAAGATAGGCCGTTAGAAGATAGAGAAGATAAGTTATTATTATTTTTGTACCAATTAGTTTTTTGCACGAAAATTTCTTTTTTCGCTGACGCTGTCACCTGTCGAAATATTTCCAAGGCCAACCTATACACTCACGCACGACCGCTTAATGAAAATAGTTAATTATTGGTGTCTCCAGGCGAGATATATGTACATTTATACACACTTTTTTCTCGGTTGTAACTTCTGAGGAAGTTTTTCGAGAGTCATATGTCCTAACCGTTGGAGGACACCCATTCCAGCTCACGGATGGAGCAGTGGTATTACGACAATGTGCAGTTGTGTTAAGTCTAGAATGACCCCCATTGCTGCTGTTGGACATGTTCTCATGGCATCTGTCATGCATATACCTACATGCCAGTCTCTGTACTTTGCAGAGGTTTTGACTTGCTGTACGTTGCTCTAGTTTTGTGTACCAAGCAACTGCCCCATAGGTAATTTTCCTTTATAATGAAATTAGTTATAAAATGGAAAAAATAGGCCGTTAGAAGATAGAGAATATAAGCTATTATTATTTTTGTACCAATAAACTTTTTGCACGAAACTTTTTTTCTTCTCTGACGCTGTCACCTGTCGAACTATTTCCAAAGCCAATCTATACACTCACGCACGACCGCTTAATGAAAATAGTTAATTATTGGTGTCTCCAGGCGAGATATATGTACATTTATACACACTTTTTTTTCGGTTGTAACTTTTGAGGAAGTTTTTCGAGAGTCTTATGTCCCAACCATTGGAGGACACCCATTCCAGCTTACGGATGGAGTCTTCCAGATTCTTCAATTCCGCTTTCAGTTGGTTTCCGCTTGAAAAACAGAACGGCTCTGGTCCATTTAGTGCAGTGTTCGCTCCTTTTCTAGCTAGATTCTTTGCTTTTTCATAGCCTTTTATCTCTTGTTGAGCAGGCAGCTAGAGCAGGAGGACTTTATTCTCTTTGCCTAATTTGTTGAGCTTCTCTAGGCATTCTTTGACCAACTTCGAATTGATGGTTACTGAGTTGATCGCGTTTAGTGCTACTTGACTATCGGATAAGATGGCTATTTCCTGTTTTCGATAGTTCCTATCTGAGATAAATTGTACGCATCTTTCGAAAGCGTAAATTTCTGTCTGAAGGATGTTGGGGTAGATGCCCATTGCTTCGAAGTATTTAGTTTTCGGCCTAAATACTCCTATCCCTGTCCCTGCTTTGGTTTTGGAAGCATCAGTATACCACGTTATGGTATGGTCTTTTACATGCTGAGCAAACGTTTCTTTCTTCTAATTTTTTTATTACTCAATACAACAGTGAGGTGTTTCTCAAAGTTGTAAATTCTTGGTATGTCATTCACTGGGAGTTGGAGAATTAGATTTTTTCATTTGAGGGTGTTTCAAGCCGACCTAAAATTCTCCCAGTACTGTTTCAGTCAATGACCATTCTAATCATTGTCGCATTGGCACAACTACCGACGACAATATGCGGTGGTGTTAGGTCTAGAATGACTTTGTTTGCTGGACATGTTCTCATGACATCTGTCATGCAGATACCTACATGTCAGTCTCTGTACTTTGCATAGGTTTTGTCTTGCTGTACGTTGCTCTAGTTTTGTGTACCGAGCAGCACCCCTTAAGTAATTTTCCTTTATAATGAAATTAATTATGGAAATGGTAAGATAGGCCGTTAGAAGATAGAGAATATAAGTTATTATTTTTGTACCAATTAGTTTTTGCTGAGAATTTCTTTTTTTCGCTGACGCTGTCACCTGTCGAAATATTTTCAAGGCCAATCTATACACTCACGCACGACCGCTTAATGAAAATAGTTAATTATAGCCGCCAGTGAATCAACCACTTTATGTCTGTCGGCTTCTATATTTTCAGATGCCGACGCTAGCCGCAATTAGCCACGATTTTTAAAACCTCCTCTTCGTCTTCTTCTTCTTCCTCATACCCGTCTAGTTCTTCGTCTTCTTCTTCGTTTGGCGCGCGAGCCATAAGGAAACTTAAATCAGTCGCGAAGCATTAATGCGAACCGTCGTACGTTCGCCAGTAATCGGCTTGTGCCTCCGAGTGATTGAGACGTACTTAGCTCGAAATAAGGTCTTGTTTATGGCACTGTGAGTCGTTCTTTTGGATGCCACGGGCCAGAGGAAAACAGTACCATCGGTGTTGGTCGATTAATGTTAAAATTGTTATTTAGTTCTAAGAGGTAGTCACGGAACGCGTTAAAATGATATATTTACTGCTCTAGGAGAATTGTTGCAAAATGTTCAGGATGTATCGTAAAAAGGCGTGAAGGTTTTGCTTTAGATACTTAGTATTTTAAGTATTTTCTGACTCCATTCGAGTACCTCTATCCAGGTGTCGAGTTTGGTTCTCGTCCACTTAGGGGCATCGGTTCGAAATGTCGATGGCGTCACCCTGTAGCCCATTCCTAATTATGCCAAAATTGACCCACTTTTTTTTTTAATATCAAATCCTTAGTTTCACCTGATGAGGATGTAAACGAAACTTCGTACCCAACTTTGCAGGGTGGGAACGTCTCCAGCGTTGCTAATATAGCCTGCCCATGAAATTTGGTCGCGATCGGACGACATCAAATTTCGACGTTCCTTACATCAAAAACTGTCACAGTGACATGTTTCGTACACGGTCAAGTTGGTCTTGGTCTAATTTATCGACATACCAACTTTCATTTAAATCAGATTATTTTTTCGCCACTGATGATGGGGTTAAAGAGTTTTCGATGACATATGTCTTGACTATTCTAATTTTGGTTGCTTTAGAAAGGTTCCACTGAAAATTTAAATGCTGTGTTCCTTTTCTATATACAGAGGGATATTTATATTGACAAAAACATCCAGAAACGACAGACAGAAATTTTTCTCCTTTCCAATCATAAGTCTGGTGCATGACAAAAGAACCCAAGTGTCTATCTAGAGTTTGGGTTTACTTTTTACATAAAATGTTAATAGCCTCTAATTTTAACAATTCAAAATAACGACCACAGAATCTTGCAAAAATTGGTTTAATTTTAAATCCTTCCCTGATACCATCTCCTGATGTTACACCATTTAAATATAGAACCGTGTTACCTTATACCTTGCCATTTTCCAAACCGAACTTACGGAAAACCTGTAAATCTCCGCGTGTAATTAGAAACTGCATAGATTTCCATCAAACCGAAAGATCGTGCGCGAGCTATCGTTAATTCCCTTCAAAAATGATCGCGCTCGCCGTTGAAAGCCGCCAGTGAATCAACCACTTTATGTCTGTCGGCTTCTATATTTTCAGATGCCGACGCTAGCCGCAATTAGCCACGATTTTTAAAACCTCCTCTTCGTCTTCTTCTTCTTCCTCATACCCGTCTAGTTCTTCGTCTTCTTCTTCGTTTGGCGCGCGAGCCATAAGAAACTTAAATCAGTCGCGAAGCATTAATGCGAACTGTCGTAACGTTCGCCAGTAATCGGCTTTGTGCCTCCGAGTGATTGAGACGTACTTAGCTCGAAATAAGGTCTTGTTTATGGCACTGTGAGTCGTTCTTTTGGATGCCACGGGCCAGAGGAAAACAGTACCATCGGTGTTGGTCGATTAATGTTAAAATTGTTATTTAGTTCTAAGAGGTAGTCACGGAACGCGTTAAAATGATATATTTACTGCTCTAGGAGAATTGTTGCAAAATGTTCAGGATGTATCGTAAAAAGGCGTGAAGGTTTTGCTTTAGATACTTAGTATTTTAAGTATTTTCTGACTCCATTCGAGTACCTCTATCCAGGTGTCGAGTTTGGTTCTCGTCCACTTAGGGGCATCGGTTCGAAATGTCGATGGCGTCACCCCTGTAGCCCATTCCTAATTATGCCAAAATTGACCCACTTTTTTAATATCAAATCCTTAGTTTCACCTGATGAGGATGTAAACGAAACTTCGTACCCAACTTTGCAGGGTGGGAACGTCTCCAGCGTTGCTAATATAGCCTGCCCATGAAATTTGGTCGCGATCGGACGACATCAAATTTCGACGTTCCTTACATCAAAAACTGTCACAGTGACATGTTTGTACACGGTCAAGTTGGTCTTGGTCTAATCTATCGACATACCAACTTTCATTTAAATCAGATTATTTTTTCGCCACTGATGATGGGGTTAAAGAGTTTTCGATGACATATGTCTTGACTATTCTAATTTTGGTTGCTTTAGAAAGGTTCCACTGAAAATTTAAATGCTGTGTTCCTTTTCTATATACAGAGGGATATTTATATTGACAAAACATCCAGAAACGACAGACAGAAATTTTTCTCCTTTCCAATCATAAGTCTGGTGCATGACAAAAGAACCCAAGTGTCTATCTAGAGTTTGGGTTTACTTTTTACATAAAATGTTAATAGCCTCTCTAATTTTAACAATTCAAAATAACGACCACAGAATCTTGCAAAAATTGGTTTAATTTTAAATCCTTCCCTGATACCATCTCCTGATGTTACACCATTTAAATATAGAACCGTGTTACCTTATACCTTGCCATTTTCCAAACCGAACTTACGGAAAACCTGTAAATCTCCGCGTGTAATTAGAAACTGCATAGATTTCCATCAAACCGAAAGATCGTGCGCGAGCTATCGTTAATTCCCTTCAAAAATGATCGCGCTCGCCGTTGAAAGCCGCCAGTGAATCAACCACTTTATGTCTGCCGGCTTCTATATTTTCAGATGCCGATGCTAGCCGCAATTAGCCACGATTTTTAAAACATCCTCTTCGTCTTCTTCTTCTTCCTTATACCCATCTAGTTTTTCTTCTTCGTCTTCGTTTGGCGCGCGCGCCATAAGAAAGCTTAAATCTGTCGCGAAGCATTAATGCGAACTATCGAACGTATGCCAGTAATCGGCTTGTGCCTCCGAGTGATTGAGACGTACTTAGCTCGAAATAAGGTCTAGTTTATGGCACTGTGAGTCGTTCTTTTGGATGCCACGGGCCCGAGGAAAACAGTACCATTGCTGTTGGTCGGTTAATGTTAAAATTGTTATTTAGTTCTAAGAGGTAGTCACGGAACGCGTTAAAATGATATATTTACTGCTCTAGGAGAATTGTTGCAAAATGTTCAGGATGTATCGTGAAAAGGCGTGAAGGTTTTGCTTTAGATACTTAGTATTTTAAGTATTTTCTGACTCCATTCGAGTACCTCTATCCAGGTGTCGAGTTTGGTTCTCGTCCACTTAGGGGCATCGGTTCGAAATGTCGATGGCGTCACCCTGTAGCCCATTCCTAATTATGCCGAAATTGACCCACTTTTTTTTTTAATATCAAATCCTTAGTCTCACCTGATGAGGATGTAAACGAAACTTCGTACCCAACTTTGCAGGGTGGGACCGTCTGCAGCGTTGCTAATATAGCCTGCCCATGAAATTTGGTCGCGATCGGACGACATCAACTTTTGACGTTCCTTACATCAAAAACTGTCACAGTGACATGTTTCGTACACGGTCAAGTTGGTCTTGGTCTAATCTATCGACATACCAACTTTCATTTAAATCAGATTATTTTTTCGCCACTGATGATGGGGTTAAAGAGTTTTCGATGACATATGTCTTGACTATTCTAATTTTGGTTGCTTTAGAAAGGTTCCACTGAAAATTTAAATGCTGTGTTCCTTTTCTATATACAGAGGGATATTTATATTGACAAAAACATCCAGAAACGACAGACAGAAATTTTCTCCTTTCCAATCATAAGTCTGGTGCATGACAAAAGAACCCAAGTGTCTATCTAGAGTTTGGGTTTACTTTTTACATAAAATGTTAATAGCCTCTAATTTTAACAATTCAAAATAACGACCACAGAATCTTGCAAAAATTGGTTTAATTTTAAATCCTTCCCTGATACCATCTCCTGATGTTACACCATTTAAATATAGAACCGTGTTACCTTATACCTTGCCATTTTCCAAACCGAACTTACGGAAAACCTGTAAATCTCCGCGTGTAATTAAAACTGCATAGATTTCCATCTAAGAAGCCGAAAGATCGTGCGCGAGCTATCGTTAATTTCCTTCAAAAATGATCGCGCTCGCCGTTGATGGCCGCCAGTGAATCAACCACTTTATGTCTGCCGGCTCCTATATTTTCAGATGCAGACGCTAGCCGCAATTAGCCACGATTTTTAAAACCTCCTCTTCATCTTCTTCGTTTTCCTTATACCCGTCTAGTTCTACTTCTTCTTCTTCGTTTGGCGCGCGAGCCATAAGGAAGCGTAAATCGGTCGCGAAGCATTAATGCGAACCATCGTACGTATGCCAGTAATCGGCTCGTGCCTCCGAGTGATTCAGACGTACTTAGCTCGAAATAAGGTCTTGTTTATGGCACTGTGAGTCGTTCTTTTGGATACCACGGGCCCGAGGAAAACAGTACCATTGCTGTTGGTCGGTTAATGTTAAAATTGTTATTTAGTTCTAAGAGGTAGTCACGGAACGCGTTAAAATGATGTATTTTATTGCTCTAGGAGAATTGTTGCAAAATATACAGGATGTATCGTGAAAAGGCGTGAAGGTTTTGCTTTAGATACTTAGTATTTTAAGTATTTTCTGACTCCATTCGAGTACCTCTATCCAGGTGTCGAGTTTGGTTCTCGTCCACTTAGGGGCATCGGTTCGAAATGTCGATGGCGTCACCCTGTAGCCCATTCCTAATTATGCCGAAATTGACCCACTTTTTTTTTTTAATATCAAATCCTTAGTCTCACCTGATGAGGATGTAAACGAAACTTCGTACCCAACTTTGCAGGGTGGGACCGTCTGCAGCGTTGCTAATATAGCCTGCCCATGAAATTTGGTCGCGATCGGACGACATCAACTTTTGACGTTCCTTACATCAAAAACTGTCACAGTGACATGTTTCGTACACGGTCAAGTTGGTCTTGGTCTAATCTATCGACATACCAACTTTCATTTAAATCAGATTATTTTTTCGCCACTGATGATGGGGCTAAAGAGTTTTCGATGACATATGTCTTGACTATTCTAATTTTGGTTGCTTTAGAAAGGTTCCACTGAAAATTTAGATGTTGTGTTGCTTGATTTCTATATACAGAGAGACTCATATTTATATTGACAAAAACATCCAGAAACGACAGACAAAAATTTTTCTCCTTTCCAATCATAAGTGTGGTGCATGACAAAAGAACCCAAGTGTCTATCTAGAGTTTGGGTTTACTTTTTACATAAAATATTAATAGCCTCTAATTTTAATAATTCAAAATAACGACCACAGAATCCATCTCCTGATGTTACACCATTTAAATATAGAACCGTGTTACCTCATACCTTGCCATTTTCCAAACCGAACTTACGGAAAACCTTTAAATCTCCGCGTGTAATTAGAAACTGCATAGATTTCCATCTAAGAACCCGAAAGATCGTGCGCGAGCTATCGTTAATTCCCTTCAAAAATGATCGCGCTCGCCGTTGAAAGCCGCCAGTGAATCAACCACTTTATGTCTGCCGGCTTCTATATTTTCAGATGCCGACGCTAGCCGCAATTAGCCACGATTTTTAAAACATCCTCTTCGTCTTCTTCTTCTTCCTTATACCCATCTAGTTTTTCTTCTTCGTCTTCGTTTGGCGCGCGAGCCATAAGAAAGCTTAAATCTGTCGCGAAGCATTAATGCGAACCATCGTACGTATGCCAGTAATCGGCTTGTGCCTCCGAGTGATTCAGACGTACTTAGCTCGAAATAAGGTCTTGTTTATGGCACTGTGAGTCGTTCCTTTGGATGCCACAGGCCCGAAGAAAACAGTACCATTGCTGTTGGTCGGTTAATGTTAAAATTGTTAATTAGTTGAGAGGTAGTCACGGAACGCGTTAAAATTATGTATTTTATTGCTCTAGGAGAATTGTTGCAAAATATACAGGATGTATCGTGAAAAGGCGTGAATGTTTTGCTTTAGATGCACAGTATTTTAAGTACTTTCACAAAATTTGTATTAAAATGACCGTCTGTGATTCCATTCGGGTATCTCCATCCACGTGTCGAGTTTGATTCCAATCTACCCATAATTAAAAAAATCCTGATGATTTCGTCCATTTAGAGGCATCGGTTCGAAACGTCGAGGGCGTCATCCTGTAGCTCGTGCCCAATTATGCCGAAATACCACCCACATTTTTCTTCAGAATTAAATCCTTAGTTCCACCCTGATAAAGATGTAAACAAAACGTCGTATCCAACTTTGCAGGGCGAGACTGTGTGCACCCTTGCCAATATAGTCTACCTACCAAATTTGGTCGTCATCGGACGACACCAACTTTTGACGTTTCTTACGTCAAAACTAACTGTCTCAGTGACATATATCGTACACGGTTAAGTTGGCCTTGGTCCAATATATCGACATACCAACTTTCATTTAAATCGGACTATTTTTTCGCCATTGATGATGGGGTTTCAGAGTTTTCGATGACATAATGTCCTGACTATTCCAATTTTGGTTGCTTTAGAAAGGTTCCACTGAAAACTTAAATACTGTGTTGCTTTTCTATATACAGAGGGGCTAATATTTCTATTGACAAAAACATCCAGAAACTACAGACAGAAATATTTCTCCTGTCCAATCATAAGCCTGATGCATGACAAAAGAATCTAAATGTCTATCTAGAGCTTGGGTTTACTTTTTACATATATTGATAGTCTCTAATTTTAACAATTCAAAATAACTACCACAGAATCCTACAAAAATTGGTTTAATTTTTAATTAATTAAATTTCTCGTTTTCTCATTTTTCTAAATGAATTAATTCCTCCTTGATACCATCTCCTAATGTTACATCATTTAAATATAGGCCCGTGGTACCTTATACCTTGCCATTTTCCAAACGGAACTTACGGGAAACCTTTAAATCTCCGCGTATAATTAGAAACTGCATAGATTTCCATCTAAGAAGCCGAAAGATCGTGCGCGAGCTATCGTTAATTTCCTTCAAAAATGATCGCGCTCGCCGTTGATGGCCGCCAGTGAATCAACCACTTTATGTCTGCCGGCTCCTATATTTTCAGATGCAGACGCTAGCCGCAATTAGCCACGATTTTTAAAATCTCCTCTTCGTCTTCTTCGTCTTCCTTATACCCGTCTAGTTCTACTTCTTCTTCTTCGTTTGGCGCGCGAGCCATAAGGAAGCGTAAATCGGTCGCGAAGCATTAATGCGAACCATCGTACGTATGCCAGTAATCGGCTTGTGCCTCCGAGTGATTGAGACGTACTTAGCTCGAAATAAGGTCTTGTTTATGGCATTGTGAGTCGTTCTTTTGGATGCCACGGGCCCGAGGAAAACAGTACCATCGGTGTTGGTCGGTTAATATCAAAATTGTTATTTAGTTCTAAGAGGCAGTCACGGAACGCGTTAAAATTATATATTTTACCGCTCTAGGAGAATTGTTGCAAAATGTACAGGGTGTATCGTGAAAAGGCGTGAAGGTTTTGCTTTAGATGCACAGAGTTTTAAGTACTTTCACAAAATTTGTATTAAAATGACTGTCTGTACGTCAGAGAACTCCATTCGGGTACCTCTATACACGTGCCGAGTTTGATTTCAATCGACCCATAATTAAGAAAAATCCGGATGATTTCGTCCATTTAGAGTCATCGGTTCGAAACGTTGACGGCGTCAACCTGTAGCCCGTCCCCAATTATGCCGAAATCTTAGTCCTTCCCTGATAAAGATGTAAACGAAACGTCGTATCCAACTTTGCAGGGTGAGACCGTGCGCACCGTCGCGTCGCTGATATAGCCTACCCACCAAATTTGGTCGCGATCGGACGACACCAACTTTTGACGTTTCTTACGTCAAAACTAACTGTCTCAGTGACCTATATCGTACACGGTCAAGTTGGCCTTGGTTCAATCTATCGACATATATCAATCGTTCAATCTCTCGACATACCAACTTTCATTGAAATCGAACTATTTTTTCTGCATTGATGATGGGGTTTCAGAGAGCACGAAATATCGTCAAAATATCATGAAAAGATGGGGCTCGACGAACATTCCGCCCCCCATCTACATTCCGGGATTCAGCCCCCTAGCTCACATAAGGCCCGAGTTACGAAGCTCCAAAGACCCATCTCAACATCCTCACTTTCTCCGTCATTACTAGTGATGGAAAAAACCGATTAATTTCAATAATCGAGTACTCGAGTTTCAAGCGATTGCAATAACCGAGCGATCGCTCGAGCGACATATCGCTCGTATTTAAAAATATGGTTTTTCGCCTGTTGCTTGTTGTAAGTATTCGTTACCGCCAAGCGCCAAGCAGTAATTTGCGTGCGCAGGGCACATATTCTTTTGGTGATGGCAAGTAGCAAGCGACGAGCGATTCGCTTGATCGCTTGATTTAGTTTATTTCAAAGCATTGTAGATGTAGGTCGTAAAATTTTGTCCCTCAGATACGCAACGGATAAATATATATACGGCGTCGTATAAATTTACTACCTGCAATGTATGTAGAAAATTCGCTCGGCTTTTTACCGAGTATGTCACATTAAAGTCGGATTTCTAGGATTGCTTGCGTTCGTCGCTCGTAACTCGAACCCTTGCATCGGTCGTTCATAATCGAGCGATGTCGGTTATTTCAATAATCGAGTACTCGAGCGAATTTTCGTCACGGCCTTCAATTTTTACTCCCAGCGCGCGTAAAGAAGTTTCACTTCAAAAATAATTCTTAAAGCTTCCATTTAGAAGAATTAGATGCTATTCATAGAGCACAATGACGTCATGGTTTAGAAGAGAGATGGAGAATGCACATTCCTCTCGCATATCTGCATAATGGCGAGATCTGTAAGCTGCGGGCCTTGACCGTTGGCGGAATACCACCACGACGAGCATCTGCGACCTATTACAATACCACAGATAGAATTACAACAGTATGATTCGCAACGATTATCCGAACGTATCCATTTCTATCTTATTGTTACGCAATGTAAAGAGTTCATAAGTATAGGCATTTTTCTAACTCGCTGTCTAGAGGTTTTTAGAGCATATATTTTGATTATTCAGAGGAAAACACCGCTGGCGGAAAATACTTCAGTTCGTCTTCATTATTTTTATATAGCTTGAAATTTTTTACTTGATTTAATTAGAAACTGACTTAATTAGAAAATTGACTTAATTAGAAATGTTGCGTACAACAGCTTGCTGTACTTTTAGACAATAAGATTTGTTAATATACGAGTATATTCATAGTATGTTAGAAATTTATTTGAGGAATAAATTATACAAAAGTGATTTTCTACTAAGATTTCTTTATTTATCTAATAAACAACAAACATTGTCAATTTACGACAATTTTAAATGTCTTGTTATGACAAAATATGCTGTAAAAGTTTTTTTAAGTAACATTTCTGCTTTTAAATCTGTTTTATTTACGTTGAGATATGCCGATAACGTAGCTATTTCTAGATTATATTATTGTTTTATCTTATCATGAACAAAGATTCATTTATTTTTTTAATATTTACTTTAAATAATGAATACCACTAATGGACAAGCTATTGCAAAATTAGAAACAAAAAACTATACCGGGTGCGTCTTAAAACTGGCTATATATATGGCCCCTATAACTTTTTCATTTTATTTTCAGATAAAAAAAACGAGATATGTTAGTATAGGACATAAATAAGGATTGAGTGACGTATTCAGTTGTTTTCGGCCACTTCATGTTTCACCGGAAATGACTACAACTTTTGATTTTTAAATAGCACCCTCCACCCTCGGTAGGTTTTACTTTATTGGATAGAAAATGACACCCTGAATAAAATGACATATCATATGTCAACTTTTGACATTTTTCCTTAAAACAAAGTTGTATTTTAAAGTCAATTTAGAGTGCCACGGCTATGTTAAAAACACTAATTTTTAATCAAGGAGCCATGGAAAAATAGGTTTCATCGTTTAATGTTTTTAGTGTCTTGTCCTTGCCGGTTAAAATATGCCCAAATCGTATTTTTATCATATTCATTTTTTCAAATGAAACGAGTGTGGCTCTATAGCATATTTGGAAACAGTGGCGGATACAGAGGGGGGGCCCATGGGGCCCGGGTCCCCCCTAAAACCTGTAAATTATGTTAAATATTAGGCTTTTTTGTTAAAAAATGGCGTCCTAAAAGCATATTCTATATTACTTTTTTATTTTGGGCCCCCCCCTAAAATAAATTCCTGTATCCGCCCCTGTTTGGAAAAAGCGTTTTTTTTGCGATATTAATTAATAATTTGGTACTACACACTTGGTATTTCAAGTCAAATTGTCGTTATGAATCGCATATTGCAATTTCAAATAAATCGAAAAAAAAAAATATTCGAAAATGTCAAAAGTTGACATATGGTATGTCATTCTATTCAGAGTGTCATTTTCTATGGAATAAAGTAACAAAATACCGAGTGTGTCATTTAAAAATCAAAAGTTGTAGTCATTTCTAGTCATAGTTCTATGTGCACGGAATATTGAGACACCCTGTAATAAATATATTCAATTACATATTGTAGAAAATTCATAAGACTCGCAAGCCTTAATTGTTTTTAAATTTTATTATTTCGTTTTTTCTGAAGCTACCGTATAATAAAAATTAATTCATTCTAATACATATTTACTGTGCTATTTTTAGAACAATTAAATATTCCCATAGAACAAAAGCGAGTGTGTCATTGGTGGGAATCCTCCTAACTGTTTAATTATTGAAAGGATCTGATTGGTCAACGATATAGTATGTGCGTCAATGTATGCCGTGAGGACGATAATAAACAAAACAAGCACATTAGTTAGCAATTTGTCGACCAATGAATGGCGTCGAGGGCTTGTGTAATCTACTAGCGATTCTCCTATTTGTTAATCTCTGTTGTTTACTTCATCTTGGACTAGATATATATAAATAGACCAATAATATAAATAGACAAATATTACTGTAAAAAAAACTAAAATACACTTAGATCAAACAAAAAAAAAATTCGTCGAGTTTAAAGTGTTTTTTTTTATTTTTAGCCCTATTTCCTTGATATATTTTAGCAAACTGTATATAAATATATCAACCTTAATTCGTAAACTCAATTTATTATCACCTTTAGTATTTTACCTATTATACAGGGTTAATTAAAGAGTTGTTTTTGTACCCTATCTGTTTTTTACCAACCCTGTGCTATAACTTCGTGAGCAAATTTTCCTAAAACATAATTTTTCGGTCAGAACCATGTCTCCTGAATATTTTGCCAACACATGCAATTTTTAAGAGCAAAATGAACTTGTCACAAACATTTTGCAATTTTTTCAATTATCGTTACTTTTTGATGTTATTCTTCATAATGATGAAGTGGCTTTGACTACTATTGTCGAGACTATTGTTGTGTATGATTGCGATTGGATATGGTTCTTACTATCGAAGATTGTGGAAAAATCTTGTTGCAGGAAAGTTACTTACGAAATTATTGCAGAGTGTGTTTTAAAGTTAATGTAAAAAACTAGCCATCAATTAACCCTGTATAATCAGCCAAATACCGAGCCAAATACTAAAGTTTATAACTAACTGAGTCATCATCATTTTCAGCTTATTCAACCATTTCCAATTACGGTGCAGCCTCCCTCACATAATAATAAATAAATAATAAACAACGCTTTATTGTACAAAAACCCAAAAGCACAAAAAAATATACAAATAATAAAAAAATATCATACAATACAAATCAATTCAAAAAAAAATACGTCACACATAAAAATAAAACATTTACAATAAGAAAATTATTGTAAATGGATAAAATCATGAGTTGTAAAATATTAAATTCTTCTTCTTATCACGCCCTCTCCTGCCGAAGGTTGGCGATCCAAATGGCAATTGTGGCTCTGGAAACTGCAGGCCGGAAGATTTCCGCAGACGAGCGTTCAAACCATCTCCTCAAATCTTTTAGCCATGAGTTCTGGCTTCTTCCTACTGATCTTTTCCCTTGCACTTTGCCCTCTATTATGAGGCGCAGTATTTCGTATCTAGCACCCCTCATCACATGACCCAGGTATTGCATTTTTCTTTCCTTAATGGTGTTCAGTATCTCTTTTTGTTTCTGCATGCGCTGGAGTACTTCATTGTTGGTGATCCTTTGTACCCATGAGATTCGCAGCATCCGTCTGTATATATACATTTCGAAGGCTTCTATTCTCTTCTCGGTCTGTGAATCCAGTGTCCAGCTCTCACATCCATAGAGTAACACAGAGAAGACGTAGCATCTGGCCATTGGAGTTCTGAGATCCGCACTGAGGTCTCTTGTACAAAAATGATTTCATTCTCACGAAGATTTTTCTCGCTTCCTCAATTCTTGAAAATATTTCTCTTTTCGGGTCGCACTGACTATTGATGTTAGCTCCTAAATACTTTATTGAGGTCACTTGTTCGATTGTTTGTCCCTTGACACGCAGGTGTGCATTTATTGGAGTCTTAGAAAAGACCAATAGTTTGGTCTTGGAGACATTGAGATGCAGTCCAAACATCTCACTATAGTGGACTACGGAATCTATAATGCTTTGCAGTTCTTGTATATCGTTGGCTATTATAACCGTATCATCGGCATATCTGATATTGTTTATTGGGATTCCATTGAACTTGATTCCGCCCTGGATTCGATCCAGTGCTTCTCTAAATATAGTCTCCGAGTACAGGTTAAACAGGAGCGGAGACAAAACGCAACCCTGCCGAACACCCCGTCTGATTTGTAAAATATTAAATACTAGACCTTTAAGCAATGTGTGAGATGATCAAAATTTAAAATTCAAAAATTGTTCATGATTAAACATCAACAAAAAAGTCGTTTACCCCATATAGGGCTATCTCCAGTAAGTATGATATCAGAGCTTTGCGAAATGCGGGAAAGAATGAAAGTGACTTGATATTCAAAGGCAGATGATTGTACATTTTTTGGCATTCTACAGTATTGAGTCTTTAACTAGTTCTGAGCTCGGGGTTGGCAGATAAAGATCGTGCTCCGCATTCCTAAGTGGATAGTTGTGAGATGGCCTTTCCCGAATAGCAGATATGTGCTTGCGGATTCAGCAAACGGATTCAAAAATGTCATATTTAGATACTCTCTTTGTAGTTGTGCTCATTGTTGCCTATTGGTTAGCTATGCGGGCCCAAGTTATACCTGCTAATTTCCTAGTATCTTGGTCCCATCTCAGGTTTGGTCTTCCTCTAGATCTCTTAATTCCTCGTGGCTACCATGCTGTTTTTTGTGGTCCATTTGTTGACCGTCCTTCTTGCCAACTGTCCTGCCCATTGCCACTTGAGAGATTTGACTCTGTGGATGACATCTATTACCTGGATCTTTTGTCTCTCTTCTTTTCTCCCTCTTCTTGTCTCCCAGCATAGTTCGTTCCATTGAGCATTGTGCGACCTGCGGTTTCCTCATAAGTTTCCAGGTTTCGCATGCATAGGTCACGACTGGTACACATTGGTGAAAAAATTGAGTATATGAATTACAATTGATTGATTTATAAAGAATTTCAACCAGAGAGCATTAAAATCTGTCCAGCCGTTCTTCAGTTGTAAATGGTGTAAATAACACGACTTTCTTTTATTTATTTTGATTATTTAATGAGATTTAAAAACAAATCTTCTCTTATTTAACCAAACCCTATAAATTAATCTTGTTATTAATATTATACAAAACGAAGTTTCCTTGAAACCGACCAATTTCTCATATCTTTACTGCCCTAAACCCCGACCAGATGCCCCATAACTATAAATTTATAACAGTAATCCGAGAACTATGCAGAAAATCTCATTTGCTTCTCTGAAATCCCACATCGCAATGTTCGAAACTATTCCAACCATGCCACGGCTATGTTATCATATCTATATATACGTGGTAAACGAAAAAATCGCGGTGGTATAAAGAGAAAAACACGAGCACCGTTGACATTTAGATGGTAAAAATCAAATTTGATTTACTGTTACATATATATTATGTGAGTACGCACGGTCTATCTACTTATCTTTGCGAACGATTTATGTTTTCGTATTGATTAATAAGGAACTCCTACACGAATTAATGGAGCGCGTATAAATATTTATAAGCGGCATTGAAACTTTTTAACGTACCTACTGGTAGTACCTGAAAATAAATACCTTAAACATATATACTCAAAACCATATGTTGACGATTTATGTATGGTGCATTCTGACAAGGATTATAACTTTTACAACTAAACTTAAATAAATGTTTATAAAAATTTGGTTCCCTATAGATCACCGAAATTAAGCGACGCACACTGGTTCAGATTCAAAAAAATCGACGCATAGGGGTCAAGAAAAAAATTTCGAAAATTTCAACAATGATATTATTTTCAACAGATGATGGGTCAATTTATTCAAATTTATCACGATCCACTTTTTAGTCGTAATAAAAAAGCGTACAGGAATGTTGTTTTCGTTAGATTTTGTAGTTTAAATATATCAGTTACTAGCATGTACCAGCGACTTCGTTCGCGTCGAATTAATCATTTGTAATGGTCATGACATTAACATACAAACTGGATAAAATTTTCTTACATTTATGTCAGCATGAGAAAAAACAATATGGCGATATTATTATATAACTTGGTAATATTTGAGGGGTAGTTTCATCTCGTTGGAATTTGACTTTCAAAAAATCCGTTTGCCAAAAATAAGCTTTTTACGTCAAGCAGTTTAAGCAGAATCGTGGTTAATCAATTACCCAACTTTTTGGAAAAACCTGTATAATTTTTTAAAAAATTTCAAAATATGTAAAAAACAAATAAATTATGCTTGTCCAAGCCTTTTCCCGAAAGACTAACCGTTTTTTAAATAACAAATATTGTAATATTTGAGGGGCGTTTTCAACCTCTTGGAATTTGAGATTCGAGAAACCCCTCCTTATCGAACCTCTACACCCCACAGTCAATCCATTTGTCAAAAATCAGCTTTAAACGTCAAGCAGTTTAAGCAGAATCGTGATTACGCAATGGTCATATTTTATGGAACACCCTGTATAAATTTATAAAAAATCTTAAAATATGTAAAACAACAAAATAAAATATACGTGTTTAAGAGTTTTTCCGAAAATCTCACCGGTTTTTAAATAAACAATATTTTAATATTTGAGGGATAGTTTCACCCCATTAGAATTCGAGTTTCGAAAAATCCCTTCTTATCGAACCTCTACACTCTAAAGTCAATCTGTTTGCCAAGGATCAGCATTTTACGTCAAGCGCTTTAAGCAGGATCGTGATTAATCAATTACCAGATTTTTCGAAACACCCTGTATACATTTTTAAAAAATCTTAAAATATGTAAAATAACAAAATAAAATATACGTGTTTAAGCGTTTTTTCGGAAACTTGGCCGTTTTTTAAATAAAAAATATTGTAATATTTGAGGGGTGGTTTCTGGAATTACGAAAAATCCCTTCTTATCGAACCTCTACACCCTAGAATCAACCTGTATGCCAAAATTGAGCTTCTTACGTTGAGTGGTTTGAGCAGGATCGTGATTAATCAGTATGTCAGTCACTTAAGGATTTTATATATTAGTAGATATAGATTTGCTGATGATTGTTTAGTGTTGCTAATATATTTTGGTTTTTAGTTCAGAGACTTGGAAATAAATTAAAATATAATGGATTTTGAAGACCAAGGTAAGTACTTTTTAAGAGAATTTTATTAACTTAAATATTTTTTTAAGCGAGTAGTTACCAGAAACATAGTAGAG
The DNA here is from genome assembly GCF_002938485.1 of Sitophilus oryzae. Classification (NCBI taxonomy): domain Eukaryota; kingdom Metazoa; phylum Arthropoda; class Insecta; order Coleoptera; family Curculionidae; genus Sitophilus; species Sitophilus oryzae. Next base: position 109,526 of record NW_022146069.1, read on the forward strand.
CGTTTTTTTGAAAAAAATTAAACTTTGAAATTGCGTATCTTTAGAACTCCGCAGATCTCCGCTTCTGTATTTTATAATTTTTAAAAGGTATTATACCAAGTTTAATTTACCACAAGTATCTTACCCCAAGAGACCCCGAGGTAGATGATATATAAATTAGAATTTAAAATTTACCAGTAGTCTGATTTTTGTTCCATGGATAATTTCTTAAATTATTATACTAATATTTTTTGAGTAACTCTGGAGTGGTAAAAGTGTAACTATAGAGACTCACATGTTCCTCCCGTACTCTATTCCTTTTATTTTTAGAAACAATAAGCCGCAGATTAATATGCGAGAGGTTTTTGAAAACGGGTTTTGATAATAGGTCAGAAGCGGATATTATTGATGAAATTATTTCATTTTTGTGTGATAATAATAGTCCTAACATATCATCGAAAAAAAAGCAAATTGAAAATGTTAGAGGAAATGTAATTATACTTGGAGCAGTTTTATTTCCGACAATTGTCTCTGGCTGAATAAAACTTTACTTCAAATGGAAGAGAATCAATCTTTTGATGACCCTGGCCCTTCAAGAAGATTTTTTTTTCAGAATTGAAAGTTTCAAAAAAAAATAAAGAGACCAAAGGATTTAATTTATAATATCTTACAGAAAAAAACATGTTTCTTTATTTACATAATGCTGCAAATATTGCATTATTGCTTTTAATTAATGGCAAAGATTAAAAATCAATTTATTTCCAGGAATTATAGATTCTTACACCTCTAAAGTTCTTGCATATGCTACAGTTTCTAATTTAAGGAGGAACGTAAAAATGAGACGGCAAAAGCAGTCCAACTAGGGTTTGAATTTCCAGAGAAAGTAGTCGCCACTTTTCATCAGGAAATGCCTGAAACATTTACCCCTGAAGAAGCTGTGAGCAAAGGCAAGAGTATAAAATCTCGTAAGAGTCGATTTAGACACTCGTCAAGTCGGTAGGCCAATGACAATATCGCCGAGGACCGCGGTTCGGATTCCGCGTACACAAAGTAGGCCCAGTTCAAATTAGCCTTAGCAACAAAAAGGAGAAGTTAACTTAACATACTTTACTTTGTAGACATTTGAAATGTTATGCTTCAAAAATTTACTAAAGATAAATGAATCTAAAACAGAATTTATCAGATTTGACATGAACGAACAAACAAAAATGACTTAAATATAACTATAAAAGAGGAAATAAAAATAAAAGTATCTGAAGTTAGTTATCTAGGAATTAAAATTCGTTATAATTTACAGCGGGATACGCATATAAGTAATTTAAAAAGAGAAAACGCTAGAACAATTACCACATTTTTAAAACTTAAAAACATAATACCATCAAAAATGAATAAACCAATACGTAATGAAAAAAAAACTGAAACATGCTAACAAAGACAACAAAATAAAATACTAAAAATATTTAATTTAGACATACTAACTCTAACAGAAGAAGTATACGAAAAAATCAAAACAACTAAACACAAGATAATAATTAATCAAATATCATAATACGGGGTGCGTCTCAAAAGTGGCTCACCCCTACAACTTTTTTATTTTTGCAGATAAAACAACGAGATTTGGTATATGACATAAATTAGGATTGATTGACGTGTTTAATTGTCTTTGGTCACTTCCTGTTTTACCGGAAATAACTACAACTTTTGTTGTAGTCAAGTCAAATGACATTCTGAATAGAATGACATATCATATGTCAACTTTTGACATCTGATATAATAAAAAAGTTATAGGGGTGAGCCACTTTAGAGACGCACCCGGTATATAGGGTGAGTCTTAAATAAGTGCAAATAATTTCACGACAGAAAGATCTCGATTAAAGGAATATATTTTCTCTTTGCTGTTTGTCAAATAGGTCTAAAATAAGGGAGCCAATTTATACTTTGAAAACTAAAAAAAAAATAATACATTTTGAAAATCTCTGGTTTTTGCTGTTTTTTCTTCCTCTAAATTTAATATTCTACCTACGAGTATGTTCCCATATTATCGAGATATTATGTTCCTCTAACCAGGGCCGGATCTACCTATGGGCTGTTTGGGCTGCAGCCCAGGGCCCCAAGGTTACAAGGGGCCCCCAGGCCCCGCTAAAAACAATAGACCCATAGGTGGGAACTGTTGAATCGTGAAATAAAATTAAAATTCAGGTTAAAAAATTTAAGCCAGACCAGATGGCCTTGCCACTATGATGCTGTCATAGCCTTAAAATAATTATGATGACATTATGAAAATTTTCAAAAGTTTCAGCGAAAATGAGGTTGAGAAAGTTGATTTCCGGAAAGAGGCACGAAATTTATTCAATAAAATGGCGAAACTCAAGACTGCAATTTTCATTTTCTTTTGGAAAGAAGTTTTGGACAGATTTCATTTAGTTAATAAAAAAATACAGAGCCCTGGTTTAGACATTTGTGAAGGCAACAAGTTAATTGTGTCTTTAAAAGACTTTTGTGAGCAACATACGACACCAATCAGATCAAATCCCATACAGCACATCAAATCACATTTACGAAGTGTTTACATTATTAGATGTAGACACAGGGTGACACAATTCCCTCGATGTAAATATGCTACATTTACACATTGTAGTTCAACAAGTATGCACAAAGGTTAAACGTCCGCCTCACAATGTAGCCACAGTATAGCATTTACGTATACACAAAGTAAGGGATACACAGTGTGTCGTAGGATACACAGTGCTTGTGTATTACGTTTAAACTATGTTTACACATTGCAGTTGTGACTACCGCGTGTATACGTATCTATTTTGCTTCGTATATACATCTTGTGCTAGATAAAACTACTTCTTATAAACGAATTTAGGAAATAATACAAGTTTTGATGCCTAACTTTTTGTTCTTTTTAAGAAATATTTATTCAATGATACCAATTATATCTTTTTAGAACGAAAATTAGTAAGGCAAAACTTTGTATTTTCCAAAAGTATCTCGATCGTAAGTTCAAGAGAAGTAGCCTTAAAATTGTTCCATTTTTGTTTTGTATTAAATGAACCATTTTTCTTCCATAACATGAATTAAGTGGTTAAAAAATAAAATTCTTATATTTCTTTATATCACGGAACGCAATAGCGCAAATAACACAATAATAATAATTATTTACACTGCAGAAACCAGAAGTAAGAAAACACTGTAAAAGAACAGAATTTGTATCAAAATGTATTAAAAATTAAGTACCTAGTATAACAACATACTAAAATGGTAAACACTGGTATATCGCCACGATTTGGTGGACCTCGTTTAGTAATTTTTTTCTCCTTTTTTCCCTCCAAGCAGTTGGTTTATTAGCATACTCATTCATCGAACACACTGTTGGACTTTGTTGTATTTTATTTCCAGATTAACAATCTCACCCTTAAATTTTATATGAAATTGATTATTGAATATTAAACATATCTGTGTATATTGATCCATCAATAACTTACTGAATATCAGTGTAAGAAGTTCTTTGAAGTGCTTAAATCTTTCTTTCTCTGGTCCATTTAGATTTTTATTATTTCCAAATTAAAAAAAAATATATTGCAGAGCTAACCTCTTTATCATTATACGAGAATATTTGGAGTTTTCATTCATTGGAGTCAAAATTTGGTAAATTGGGTATCGAGTAAGGGAAGAGTCGCTGCTATAATATTAATAATACTCTTAGGAAGGTGTAACAAGGTAATTAATAACTTGTACTTACCTTAAAATCTCTTTTAAACTACACACAAACAGAACATTTATATAGAGCTTCCGAATGATAAAACAATAATGGCTGCTAACACATACCACTCCTAGAAAGGAGAAAGGAGAGAGGACACATAAGATACACTTGGTCGGTGTATCTACGCTGAGGCTATCCGCGCATGCGCACACCTTCATTTCATACTAGAATGTAGACACAACAGTACACTATTACAAAGTGTCTATATAGATATTTATATTATGTGTATACGTCACATTTTTACAAGGTGTGTACTATAGGCACAACTATAATACGAAGTATCACACATACATATGACATACATTGTATGTCTCATATACCGACGTCAGATTTCATCATTTTAATAATTATTTGTTACGTTACAAAAAACTCTTTAGAATCTTGAGTGCATACAGTATACAACTAGTAAACACTGTATCACACAATTCTATCAATATAAACTTGCGTGTATCTCATATGTATATGTTAGAACTAGATGAACACTTAGGTTCACTTTAACATATGTTGTTTCTCATGTGTCTCCCTTGTAGAAACGTAATTTCATTTGGACGTGCTTTATGGGATGCTACAGGAATACGACGAGAAAGCTAAAAAATTAAGTACTAGTGTAGTAATAGACTACAATTACATAAACAAGAGACGCATTATCCCAAAATTTTCAGATAAGTCTACAGGTGAATTCTCAGCATACGGCGCAGAAAGATTTAGAGAGACACGTTAAAAGTTGCGTTGGATAAGCTGATTATGGATTTAAATAAAAGGAGACAAGTCTATGAGACATATAGCAAAAAATTCCAATTTTTAATGGATTTGCAAGACAAAAATATCGAAAACATAGATTTGGAAATTGCACGTCATATTATTGATTACTATCCCGATGACGTAGACGAGCATTTAGTGAATGAGTGCATTCAATTAAAATCGTACTTACTCCAATCTAAGCAAGAGGTGTAAGACTCAGATTACACCTCTTGCAGTGACATTTTTATGCTCATGTATGAAAATAGACTTATTAACGTGTTCCCTAACTGCTATACCATTTTAAAGATTTTTTTTAACATTGCCAATCACTAGCTGTGAAGCAGAACGCTCCTTCTCTAAGATGTCCTATGGAGAAAATAAATATAGGACAACAATGTCGATCCATCGACTAAATAATTTATCACTTCTTTCCATAAATTGTGATCTAACAAAAGACTTGGAATGTAATGACCAAATAACTGTCAATTTCTGTGACTACAACCTATCAATTTCTTTTACTAATTCATAATAAGTAAATAAATAAAATTGTTTTATTGTTTTTTTTTATATTCTTATACTTGTACAACTAATACTTGCGTAGATTTAAGTAACATTTATGTTACTTAAATCCACATATCACAAATGCCGAAGTCTACAGCAGAATAGGTAGAGAAAGAGAATTGCTCAATATAATAAAAATAAGAAAAAACATCATACTTAGGGCATATATTGAGAAATGAAAAATACCACGTCTTACAATTGATAGATAGTTAAGGGTAAGATTGGAGGAAAGAGAGGTCTCGGCAGGAAGAAACTATCTTGGTTGAGAAACATCAGAAACTGGACTCACCTAACTTTTGAAGAACTCATAAGGAAAGCCGAGTATCGTGAAGATTTTGTCAATGTGATCGCCAACCTCCACCAAAGAGACCGCACGTAAGGAAGAAGAATAATAATATATCATTATAGAAACAGTTTTTTGATATGGCTACTGTTTAGTTTATTGCTATATCAATAAACTAAACAGTTTTTTGATATGCCTGCATAAGTACTCAACTAATAAGTTGAGTACTTATGTAGGCCTCTAAGTAGTTTCAGCCCAGGGCCCCACAAATTCACGATCCGCCCCTGCCTCTAACCGAAAAAAAAAAATAGAATAAAAGAACTCAATTTTTTCACGTTTAAAAATATATGCACATATTTAAGACCTACCCAGTATAATTCATGAAATTAAAATTTGTTTCAATATACACGGTGTTTTCAAGGAACTCTCCTGTAAAACGAGGGATTCTTGTATCTTATTAATACGTTTAATTTGAAAAATGTGCAAAATATGAACTTGGCATATTTAGGATACCTATCTAGCTATAATCTGCCATTATAAAATATAGGATTAAGGGAAACCATCTCTTTATTATTTAAGTAAACATCGAATTATTTTACTCCTAGCAATAACAACACCGCATGGTACTACCTGCTTATATAACTTAACCAACGCGCACCATAATTTGGTATTAAAATAGAAATACTTTCCGATACGGAACTGGATAATATTTTTCGTAAAAGCAGTACCGTGCCGTAAATTTCCCTCCAACATAATAGAGCCTTCGCTAGGGAGAGGAGAGCGAGAGGCAGGGTACTGCATGGTGGCATCGCCATTACAAATAAAGTGTTTTATGCGGTACCCGTCGCGACGGTCTATAAATACGGTGGTTTTACTGCGACCTCGCCAGGTGGAAATAGGAAAGAAGAGACCTGGTGGTACCGTTCGGGAGGATGAGCGTGACGTAGATGGTACTATGAAGACCATTGGATGAAATGTCCTAGATGATGGGCTTCGTTAGGGTGAAGCGTACCTGAAACAAAAAAAATAGTATTATTAAGTGTACTGTTCGAAATAACGGTAATTATAAACTAACTACAGAGTGATTCAAGGCCATGGTAGCCTAGGTTAGACGTTTACGGAAAACCCATGATATGATAAATACAACTTGACATTGATAAAATCAATGTCCAGAATATGTTCAAAACTGTTCAAGCTTGGGATGCTTATTCAGCATACGCAGACCTTGTAAAACCCTATTTACGATTTGGCTGTAAAAAAACAGAGGAGGCAATATTTGGTTAGTTTAAAATTTACATGGGATTTCCTATGTTCCCATGGACTACCCAAGTAGCAATTTTAGACACAAAATCGAACAGTTTCGTTACATTTTTGATACATATGTATGTTTCGTAACATAAATCGCTTTTTGTTTCGAAACATTTTACCATAATATGGTTTCGCTACATAATGTATAACAATAATAAAGATCTTAGTGTCACAAATTTATTAAAACTTTTAAGACACAGATGTGGTTCACATCTACAGATTTCGTACCCGTTTTGTACCTGAAGCGTTTCCATAATTTATTTGATATTCTGTCAAATATGAGAACATAACCTTATTTTATTGTTTGGATTTTGTTCTGCAGTACTTGCATTTAAGCATTCTTCAAGTTTTTATAGTACTATAATTAAAAAGGCAGAAGGAAGGACATATGGTGCGTACAAATACAGATATTTTTCTTATGCGGTTTTTTAATAAGCTATTATATGCATTACAGAGATGATTTGTTTTAGGATTAAATTTTATAACAGCCACTACCCATACCCAACAGGAGGCCGAAGAAAAATGTTAACAGCAAACATTTTTTTTTGTTTTTTTTCCACAATGGAATACATGTTTTTATATTTTAATTGTGTTATAATAAGTAAATAAAAACGTTTTAATTATTTTTTGACTATTTTGACCAGATGTTTTGATTGGCGTTGTTGACAGGTGACCACAGATAGCGCTAATCGAAAAATTGTGGAAACGAGGTTTCCATTTATTGTCGATTCATTTTCGAAACACGAGTTTCTCTCTTTTTAGACACGAATATGATATAATGTAGATGATTTGCGTCCGACTCCATGTCAATTTTATAAAATAATGTATTAAAATTCCGCCATGTTAGCTAGTGATAGCGATTTATACTAAAAATATATGTTTGTATCGTCTGTTGAGCTTTTAAACTCATAAGAAAGCGTTCTACTTACATTAATTTATATATTTTTATTTTCAGAACCATGATATAGAGATAAAAATAAAAATCTATATTAACTTCAAATACAAATATTTTGTAGCAACAAATAATGATATATAAAAGGGGCATTAAAAATATGAAAATGCATTATTAAATTAAACAATGAATTTGCTTTTGCCAGACATTTTCTGTGTGAGGAAACCTAAAAACAAAGATTTTAAGACAAAAAAAAATAATGGCGGAGGTCGACATTGTTGATGGTTGTTTTCATTTTGAAATCCACACACATGCATAGACTATTTTAGATTGGTATTGGTATTTTGTTTCTTCACGTTTAGAAATAGTGGCTGCTAAAAACGGCAACATCTTGGACACAAATTGCAGAAAATGTTTCGAAACATTTCCTCTAACAGTTTTGATTCCGCATCGAAACATTTAAGGAAACGGCTAGTGCCACCACACTGGAAACACATGTAATAATGCCATATAAAATATATAGGTTTCGAAAATGTTTCCTATTTGTGGCATACCGTTTCCATTTTGTGTCAAGAAATAGACACGATTATTAGAAACATTACCTAAAATGTCTCCAAAAATGCTACTGGGGTATAAAAAACCGTATAAAAAATATCAAAAATAACCCAACTGTATATAATTTATCTATATCATAACAACACAATAGATGTAGAAATAAGACATGGAAATAGACACTCAACATCAATATTTCATTTTTTGGCGATTATTGAAACATTATATTTTTCTATTCTCTGTCGAGCAACATTCATTCAAAGACTGACCTACAAAGATACAATTTTTGCCCGCGCTTGCAACCCGATATCCGAAGGTCTCTCTGCATTATTAATAACATTAATTAGACTACGGATTTCGATAAGGATCTTTAAAGAGTTTAGAACAAAACGCAGTCGTAACTGGCAGGCTATAACGACAAAGTAACGACCGAAAAAAAAAAGTTAACACAGGAATCGAACGGCGTCGAACGACACTGGCCTCAATTTTGCCGCTGCGGATTTTTTCAATAGGACGTGGAAGTAGTAAAACTGAGGAGAATTAAGAGAAAAACACCAATAAAATGTGTGCAAGGCGTTGCTAAAAAATACCTTAGGTTTTTCTACTTAAATACATCGAGTTTAGTTTGTTATAAATATTTCCCGGATGAAATTATCTATGTAATGTATCTATATTAAGCTAGAACTAAACACCGTATAATGACAATCGATGATAATTTTGGTGAGTTCAAAATCTCTAGACGTACCTTTACCAAAAATTGTCATAAAACTTGTCAAATATTAACACTAATTATAGAAGGATTAAAAAAGTATAGAACGTTTTCAGACATAGAAATCTATTTCCAAAATACTATTACACTCAGATGCAAAAAAAACGCAGCGGAGAAATTTTTGGTCAAATTTAAAGTGTTATATTTTTATTATTTTTAGCCCTATTTTCATGAATTTGTTAGCAAACTGTATATAATTACATCAACTTTAATTCGTAAACTCAGGTTTTTACAAACTTTAGTATTTGGCATATTATACAGGGTTAATCGAGGGGTTGTTTTTTTACCCTAACTTTAAAACACCCTGTTCAATAATTACGTGTGTAAATTCTCCTAAAATATAATTTTACGGTCACAACCATGTCTCCTGAGCATTTTGTTTTTTGGATCATGTCAATACATGCCTTGGTTAATTTTTAAGGGCGAAATGAACTCGCCATCAACAATTTTTTTCTTTTCGAAGTTGTTTTTCAATATGACAAGGCGGCTTTGGAGATTATTTTGAATTATAAGGCACTATGAACTGTTCATCATGTTTGACGTTTGGGAAATGCTTGGCAGGTGGGTTAGAAGTCGCAAAGCGCTACCAGCTTTATTAAATGAACTTCGCTTGGTCCTTAAAGAGAAATGAGAAAGCATATCGCAATATGATATATGCGGCCCCAATAACAGTATGAACGGACGTATACAGGCAGTTATAACAGCCAAGAAAGGCAATACAATGTACTAGGTTATTTTTTACAATTTTTTTCTGTTTGTATACTTGATTATTACAGATGCTTTCTTTAATATCGTTAGTTCTGTTATCGTTATTAATGTTTATTAAAACCAGGTCTGTATCTTTAGTATTTAACGTTTATTTTTAATTTAGTAATGGCTTCCGTCTCAATTCTCAGTGCCACATGTCGGTCGCATTCCAATAGTTCTCTACACATCGCCACTATCCCGACATCTACAATAATCTTCTACATCGCCACAAGCTCCGCAGTGGGGAGAGTCAGCTTTTCCGATGGGATGCCTGTGGGCAGGAAACGCAGCATGTCCACTCAGAACCTGCACTAAGGAGCAGGTCAGTTTTCCATAGTCTCTCTGTAACCATGGTCTCAGATCTGGTATCCAGCGCCGAGTACAGCCGGCCCGATCGCTGCTTTGCCATCTTCTAGTCCACAGCTCCAGGAATTTTCTTTTTTTTTTGCCCTGGTAACACCTTTTTCTAGCTCGTAAGATTCATTCCTGTATCTAGCTTGTAGGTCTAGAGGCATTATCCCAGCGAGCGCTTCTGTGGATACTGTCTTGTTTGCCCTGCTTACATACATGAACACTGTCCTCTGTGTCCGGTTTAGAGCATCGACATTCTTTACAAGCTTTAGAGCGGTTTCAACCCATGCGGGCGCAGCTTACAGCACAGCAGATACCTGTGCAGTTGCCAGCATCCTGCTTGCCCAATCGCCGACGCCACCGTCGCGCGTCATAAGCCTAAAATGAGCCATGAGCATGTGAGCGGCTTGAGCCTGGCATGAGCCATGCATACGAAACCTGGACATTTGAAACGAACATTATAAGAAAACTGTAAATCGCTCAATGCTCAATGGAACGAAATATGCTGGGAATAACTAAGAGAGACCGTAAAAGAATATAGTGGATACGACAAAAGACTCAGGTAATAGATGTCCTCCACAGAGTCGAATGCCTCAAATGACAATTGGCAAGACACCTGGCAAGAATGACAGATATTAGTTGGACCACAAAATTTACATGATGATGCTAAATTACATTCTTAAGGCCAGCTCGCTGTAAGCGCCATTAAAAAATAAAGAAGAGTACGGGCCAACTAAATGACGTTTATGGCTTGACCTAGCCAAAATTATCATCGGTTGCCACTCCCCAGCTGTCTGTGACGCTGCTTTTTTTCGATCGTAGTTGACATTTGCTTCATTTAATCTTTCTTGACAGGCCCCTCGTTCTTTTTCCCCTCTTTTCATTTATAGTTCAGTGGAAGCGCTTTATAGTAGTAGTAGGTAGTACCCGCCACAATGAATCCATAAATATCGTACCGGGCGGCACGGCGGTACTTTCACGAAAGAGGAAGAAAAAACGGGATCGGCTCGAGCTATTTCGTAAATCTGAAACGGTCGGATGAAGAGAGCCAGCCGATGAATCTCCTTCGTCTAGAACGGGGAAACGGCCAGCTGATAGAGTACTGCTAGGAGAGATAGTACCGGTAATCACGAAGGAACAGACAATAGATTCGGTTTTTTAGGGTTTTGTGTGGGAATCGCCCAAGGAGGTGGTCTTCAGTACCGCACTGCTTGAAATTTGTAAATTTAAAGAGTATAAATGAGAATGGTGAGAGCAAACGTTAAATAAAAGCTGAAATTGAAACGAATTTGCACAACAACATACTGTACTAATTAAAGTACTTTATTCTTAAGTGCACTGTTTAGATTTACTTTGTATAATCGAAATAGTAGATTATTAATTTTTTCTTCCTTTATAGACTAAACGCTAACTATAATTCAAACTTTGAAGTCTGGGGAACTTCTAGATCTACCTTAGAATTGTGATGATCGATGAGTGAGTCACTGTCAACACAGGGACTCACTTATACCATGAGGTATAATTATTATAACTATCTAAAATTCGCTGATGACGTAATCCAAATTGCCAATATTCATGAAGAACTACAAGCAAAAATTAATGAATTAAATACAGACAGCAATAAAGTGGGTCTCAAAATAAATTTAGCAAAGACTAAAGTAATGTAAAAGGAACCAGTAGACAAAAAATACATTCTAATATATAACACTGGAAATAGTCCTCCTCTTCCAAGGTGCCTTCTCTGTTGAGGTTGGCGATTAATATGGCATATGACTCTCTGTCCAGAGCTTCGTAAACAAGGGTGTTTCCGTCGGTGTGGGTCCGATCTCTTATGTTACGTAGCCATGATTTCTTTTTCCTCCCTATGCTACGTTTTCCATCGATTTTTCCTTCTATTATGAGCTGTATTTCTTCGTATTCTGAGTGCCGCATTATATGCCCAAGGTAGGAAGTCTTTTTGGTTTTAATTGTGCCTGTTAGAGATTTCATTCTGTGCCTGTTAGAGATTTCATTCTCAAACCAAACCTCACAGTTTGTTATTCTGGAGGTCCAACTTAAAGCATCCGACGATACATCCACATTTCAAACGCATTAAGGCGTTTGATGTCTTCTTGTTTTAGCGTCCATGTTTCGCAACCATATTGAAGTAGGGGCCATATATAACATTTTAATATTCTTAGTCTCTTTGGTATAGCTATCCTCGGATGGCATAAGAACTTCCGCATGTTGAGGAAACCAGCCCTAGCTATTTCAATCCTTCTTCTGATTTCCCTTGAGTGGTCTAGCTGGCTGTTTAATTCCCTGCCCAAGTAAATATATCTCTGCGTGGTTTCGAGATGGACGCCGTTTACCATTATGTCGGTTAGACGCCGTTTTCATTGTCTTGCGGATATCTTTCGAGAATCATAGTTTTTGTCTTGACGGTGTTAATCTCTAGAATCATCCTGATACTTTCTTCTGTCAGTTTGTCCATTAGGGTTTGCAGCTGGTCTTCGGATTCTGCTAATACCACGGTGTCGTCTGCGTATCTTATATTTTTTATAATTTTTCCATTTATGGACAAGTTTGAAGAGATTTTCGGATTATATATTCGGCATAAACGTTAAACAATAATGGTGACAATATGCATCCCTGTCTAACACCTCTTTGTATGTCTACGTATCTTGTATTTCGTTTTTATGTTATGACACAACCTTTGTGGCTCTAGTATGTGTTCCTTATAGTGATAATATCTTTCTCATCCAAGCCTGCTTCAGTGAGAACTTCTAGAAATTTTTCGTGCTGTATTCGATCGAAGGCTTTTTGTAGTCAACGTAACATACGTACAGCTTCCTTTGGACTTCCATATACCTCTCTGCGATTAATATTAAACTCAGGATGGCTTCTTTTGTTCCTGTCCTCCTTCTAAAACCGTATTGTGATTTAGTAAGGAAATCATCACATTTGCTGTATACTCTATTGAATATTATTCGCATAAAGATTTTCGCTGTGTGGCTCATCAGACATATTGTTCTATGATCTTCGCATTTCTTCGCTTTATTCTTTTTGGGTAAGGCTATGAAGGTAGATGTTACCCAGTCTTCGAGGATTCTTCCGGTTTCATATACTTTATTGAAAAATTAGGTCAGTATTTTGATGTCATTATCGCTTATGTGTTTGAAATGCTCTGCTGGTATTTGATCTTCGCCCGGTGCTTTATTGCTTTTTATCTCTCGGATTTCTTTGACGACTTCATCTTTCAATATAGGTAGATGGTCTCCTTTCTCTATTTTTGGATATTCCTGTTTTCTTCTCGCATTTCCGAACAATTCTTTCAAATAGTTCTCCCATATAACTGGAAATAGTAGAATACATATATTTTAGACAATTAATACACAGCTTGAGATCTCTACTACCAGAAATCAACAGAAGAATTAAGTTAACATGGAGTACTTATGGGAGAAAATCAATAATATTCAAATCTAGAAGGCCACCTTATCTAAAGAAGAAAACATTCGATCCTTGTGTACTACTAGTCATGACCTATGCACTTAAAACGGATATTATAAGGAAACTGCAGATCGCACAACGCCCAATGGAACGAACTATGCTCGGAATAACCAGACCGTAAAAGAATAGAGTGGATACGAAAAAAGACCCAGGTAATAGATGTCATCCACAGAATGAAATCTCTCAAGTAGCAATGGAAGGACACCTTGCATGAAGGACGAACAACAGATGGACCGCAAAAATTACAGCATGGTACCCACGAAGAATTAAGAGACCTAGAAGAAGACCGAACCTGAGATGGGACGAAAATTAGCGGGGATAACTTGGGCCCGTATAGCTAACAAAAGACAACAATGGTCCTAACTACAAAGAGAGTATCTAAATATATGTGGGGATAGAAATTACAGCTCAATTACAAACAATTTATTATTTATAGTGATTTACAGTAATTTTATTAAATTATACGAATATTCTCGTCGACTATTGGTTTGAAATAAATATGACAGTGTCCTCCAATATAAATGCGAGTTACTAACTCTAAATTCTAATTCTAAGCTGGCGAATGAGCGTATGCTTTACCTAGACCCTTATACAGAAGCTACAAACATATTGATGAAAATATGCATGAAATCAAGGTTGGTACAGTTTATATATTATTTTTCATCGGGGTAGATTAGTATTGGGATTCATTAGTATCACGTCGCTCTTTCATATTATGCGCATTTTATTATGAACCGAAAGCCATTTCTCGCTCGTTCAGCGTTCTTCTCAAGTTTAACAACTTAGGTCCTATACTTAACGTAATAATGAATCAAATAAATAGTTCTTCATCTTCATCTTCTGAGTTTGAAGAAGATTTAGAAAACGCATGTGGTTTACTTGTGGTTGCTGATAATATTAAAACTAGACAATGAGTTCATGACATTAATTTGAAAAGAGAGTAATTTGTTGATCAGTTATTGTAAAGCATCTCGTGTAAACGCACTTTTTCTATTAGAATTTCTTCCATTTTCCAACCCTCACGTTTTCACGCCTCACGAAATTGATGTTAAAACAGAATATTTGAGCGCGAAACAACTCGCAATATCACGTGATTTCACATGAATCCCCCAAGTGACAATAATGTGTTCACCTTTGATGTGTTGATTAATAAAATAAATGCAAAACATTGGTTTCATCAAATTTACTGCTCATGTGTGTTCACGTGAATTCACGTGACGTGATAGTAATGTAATTCCGCCTTTAACCTCTCGCGCGTCACGGCCGTCTCGCGGCCGTGACGTCATTCAACCGTCTCGCGGCCGTCATTCAAGCCGAGTGTCACGGGTTTGAATTTTTACTCCCAAAGCGCGTAAAGAAGTTTTACTTCAAAAATAGTTGGGTACCTAGGTCGACTCAGCCTTAAATGAGTACTTGGGATTCACAATCCTGAGATAAAAATTAGTGGTTGAAGCGTACTGCTAGCCACATTACCTTCCTTGTATACCGAAAGGCTCCAGTATATAACAATCAGTACCTTGCTATTCCTAAGGCATGTAATCGCTGCGTATACGAGATACTATTATTATATTAATCTCAGTAAAATAAGAGTACACTCACAATTACGTCTATATTTAAATCCAAAGCTGCATTTTAAATTATGGTAATTTCACTAATAGAAATTAAGTAATTTTAAACCTGTCCGTAATAATACATGTTCCTTCCACTTTCCAACAACGTTACCATTGGGTAATTGCGGCGAATACAGGATGCAGAAATTTGTAAAAATCTCTCTTTTTGGCAAGTTATGGTAATGCGCGCTCGCTTAGAATACCAATAACCCCCGTATATCGCGATGGGCATTATTTATTATTTATGTAAAGTAATGAAACGGTTCGTTTGTATTCATCTGACGGTATACGGGTGAAAGAACCCAGACCTTTCTTAGTCATATTAATGTCTTAAGTGCATGGTACAGGTTTGCTCTCTGTTTTTCAAAAAAATTCCATAGATTAGTGGATAGTTTCAGAGAAAATACAAATAAAAATATGTCAAAGAAAAAGTAAATGTATTTTTTTTTAATATAGGTACAAGAAAGACAAGTATGTCTGTTTAAGAGTCGAAGCTGAAGAAAGACGAGATGAAGAAAGACATTAAAGATGAAGGATTATACTATAAAATATCCGTAATGTAGCACATTTTTAGACAACTTCTTTTTTAGTGGTCAAATATCAACAAAATATTCCTTATGTTTGCACTAAATTTTCTCGAAAATAATATAATAATTTAAAATTCCGTTACAATACTGAAATAAATTGAAGTTTTTGTGATTACAGTGATATACAATTTATATGATTTTGTAACAAATTGCTCGGTATTTTATGGCAAATGCTGAATCTCTGCAAACCTTAATCAAGCCTTAATCAAAGCACGTGTGTTTGGAATTTTGGATGTTGCTTAACACGACAGGATCGGGCTAAACCTTAGGCAGATTCCTGAAATATAATATAAATTTCCTTCGGTCATACACCCGCTTTACCCGACCTTTGTTGTGCTAATACTACTCCAGCTATACCCATTTTTTTATATTTTTGTGGTACGTTGTTGAATATTCCTCAAATGGTGCACTTCCTATACGTTCCATCACATATATTATCTTCTCATATGCGGCGCTACAAAAGCATTTACGCAAATGGCCACAAAACAGTGAGGTAATATGTCTGGCAGGTAAAAAATTAGATAACAATTATTGAAACCATTGCATTTTATTTCCGCAGTCCTAAAAAAATTCCGATGATTGTTTGTATTATAATTATAGCTGCAAATATGACCTGGCTAACGTGGAAGCCTTGCCGGACTCGTCCAACGCTCGCCAGGCGCGCTAAATTCGGTTTATTCAACTATACAATATCTCTTCCTCTCATCATTTAACTACCTGACTTGTGAGTCCGGCGGGGCTCTCGTGATATGTAAATGACAGTCAGACGTGTATTTTCTATGAAATTATAGTATTATTTATCATGTGACAAATTTTCAAATCCGGGAAAACAAGAGCAAATACTTGTAATGTTTGCAATTTTCAAGGTGCCGCCAGACTCCTTTGCCAATTTCGTAAATCAGCCAAACTTGCACTACACATTAACATATACATTAACATAACTTATATATAGATGTGTCTGTCATTTTAATTTCAAAGCAGTTTATTTTATTTTACAAAGAAATAAGTTGGTACAACTGGAACGCATAGCAGGAAATTAATATATTTAATATTTGACTGACAAGTGATTACTTCAAAATATTGTGAAAAAAACTGTATAAAACATGTATAAAACTGAAAAGATGTAATCGAGTTATTTTATTTAATAAAAAACGGTATGTGTTAATACAAAACAAACAAGAACAAGACACCATACAAAAAAAATACAAAAAAGAACTATTTCTTACTTTCAAGCTATTATGAACTTCCCGCATTTTATGATTATATTTATCAATATAACTTATGTACAAATACAAATTTGTAATATTCCGCAGGAATAAATAAAACAACATAAATAAAACAAACTATTTTATTAATAATAACATTTACCAAATTTTATACCTTAAAGGTTGGTTAATTAAGTTTAATCTTAATTTTTTTAAACCAGTAGGTACCTTTTGACATTATGTTTCTGCAGTACTAAAATCCATTATTTACCTATCGTGTGATGTCGATATTTTCTAGCTACTCCAGTTTTTAGTATGTGTTTAGTATGGTCCTTCTACCATATTCGAGATGCACATATCTACGACGAGATGGTGTACGAACTTTATTGATGGTAACTTTATTGGTGTATAAGACTTTCTACCTGGGCAGCGAGTATTAATCATACACTGTGCTCTGGGTCTACAGTTAATTTTCACTCGATTTTTCCTCCACTTGACTTCAAAAAATACAAAACACACGTAATAACACGAATCAAAATGCATCATCTTCCAAAACGCAGTATTTGACTAAAAGTTGACACAAAATTCTAACCTATAATTTGGCAAAGGCGAGTTCATGCGCATCGGCATCCGTTTGTCGTTTATCGTTCCGTCAAACCAATAAAATTGAAATACGACCTGTCATTTATGAAATAAACTAATAAAACTGGTTAAAAATAACAAGAGACGACGCATGACGGATTTATAATTAAACTCATCCATAGTTAACTTAAAAATTATTAGAATCTTTTGTAGTTAAATAAATAGATTGGTATGGGACGTCATCTGCTTTTCTTCTGTCATCGTCTGTCGAAATCTTACCTGAGAAAAAAAACAGAGTATATTATAGTTTTTGATTATGGAGTGTAGATATGAGCAAAAATATCTCTTATGGGACTTGAAAAGAGTGGTCACAAAAATGGGAAGAATAAGGGTTCACCAAATAACCACAGTGGCGCTAATGACGCATAAATTTAAAAATTGAAAATAACCATAGATAAGAGAATAAAAGTAACATAACCAAATATTACCCAAAAAAGCTTTGTTTTTATTTTTTTAGAATAGAAAACAATTATTTTTATACTGTGTGCGTCTCAAAAGTTACTCACCCCTATAACATTTTTACTTTTTCAGATAAAACAACGATATTTGGTATATTAGTATATGACATAAATTCGGATTGATTGACGTATTCAATTGTTTTCGGTCACTTCCGGTTTCACCGGAAATGACTACAACTTTTGATTTTGAAATGGCACCCTTGATATTTTTTTACTTTATTCGATATAAAATGACACTCTGAATCGAATGACATATCATATGTCAACTTTTGACATTTTCGCATATGGTTTATTTGAAATTGTAATATGCGGTTCATAACGACAATTTGACTCAAAATACCAAGTGTGTGGTATCAAATTGTTCGTAAAAAAATGTTTTTTCCAAATATGCTAATGAGCCACCCTCGTTCCATTTGAAAAAATTGAGATATGATTAAAAATACGATTTGGGCATCTTTTAACCGGCCAGGACAAGACACTAAAAACATTAGACGATCAAATCTATTTTTCCAAGGCTCCTAGATTAAAAATTAGTGTTTTTAACACAGCCATGGCACTCTAGATTGAAATTTAGAATACAATTTGTTTTTGAGTGACTATGTCAAAAATTGACATATGATATGTCATGTGATTCAGAGTCTCATTTTCTATGGAATAAAGTAAACAAACACCGATAGTGCCATATAAAAATCAAAAGCTGTAGTCATTTCCGGTGAAACCGGAAGTGACCGAAAACAATTGAATACCTCAATCAATCTCAATTTATGTCATATACTAATATACCAAATCTCGTTCTTTTATCTGAAAAAATAAAAAAGTTATAGGGGTGAGCCACTTTTGAGACGCACCCGGTATATTAGAGGCCCAGTCTATTGCTGCTGAATAAAAATCGATAATTTGTTTCATGTGACATGAAAATAAAATTTGTATTTTTTGAAACCCGCGCCTTCACCTCAAATATTTATCTCTTTTGAATCATTTCGTGTTCTAAAAATTTTCGGCCCATATTTTAAACTTTAAGTTTTTGCTACAGCAGCGCCATCTTAAGTCTTCCTTTTTTTATGACCATTTTTAATGCACGAAGGTATTTCTCCTTACCTTTACACTCCATATTTATGATAGTGTCAAATGACACGTTAAATGTCATGCATGGGAAAATAAGGGTAGGGATTTTAAAAATCTGTCAAATTTTTACATCCGCAAATTTTCAGCCAGACTGAATAAAATGATTCGTTTTCATAAATATCAAATATTTTATGATTGGGTTGGAGTAATAACTTTAATAAATACAAAAAAATCACTGCCTCCTGGACTAGAATTATTGATACATAAATAAATACATATTTCTGCACATTTTTATATTCAACTTGATTTTTAAGGGCATTCTTCTAGCTTCAACTAAATAGTTTAGTTTTACGCTTATAATGACGTCATTGCCATTCGATCATACGGCATTACGTTATTGAAAGTAATTAATTTTATCAGATATGTGTATTATGGACACAACAATATTTTCTGTAGAGGCAATAACTCTTTTTTCATAGCTTGAAATATTGCTGCATTGACCAATCAGCCGTCGTAGCTATAAAATAGAGAATTTTTCAAAATTGTTCAAACAATGGCAATAAACGTTCTGCTTTCCGACATTATAAAAATGATAACATGCACGATTGGACACATAGCAGCAAAAGAATATTTTTTTCGTATGTGTTTAATATGTGGCTTAAATAACTGTTTAAGGTCATTCATAACTTCTGTTCAGCTAAAACTGCAGGAAAATTAAGAGACCGTTCATTTTATTTTTAGTGTACAGGGTCTCCCAGAAATGAGTGCAGATATTTTAAGAGGTGGTAGATCTGGTCAAAATAAACATATTTTCTCTTTACCATTTTTAAAATAAATTAAAAATAACTGAGTTATTTAACTTTGAAAATTTAAAAAAATAATCGCAACATTTTGAGAACCGCCGGCAGATATTGCCAACTACATCCAATTACCCGGATCAAGCCCGGATTTCAGTTAATTAGACGCACTGTGTTGCCATATGGACAAGAAAGTATATGTTTACAAGTAAGTCATAAAATCACAACACCTGAGGAGTTTGCAGAGATGCATTACATTTTTAAGATTGTGATATTATTACATAAAATAAATTAAAAGTTAAATGTTTAAAAGTTAAATTGAAAAAACTTACCCAACATTAAAAAAGATACTTATGACAGATCGATGTAACTGCGACAGTTCTCTTTTTCGATACACACTTAACTAAAATACACTTCATTGTGCTGCTTTACTTGTACGTGCTATTATAAAAACTGCTAAAATAACAGTGCCCATTTTTAACTTAATACATTATTTTCGTATAGGCTTCATCACAATTTGAACCACTGATTTACAAAACACCTTGAAAAGCACACATTACACATTACTTTGAATATCTTTCTGAATGAATAAATGTTGAGAATTATTGTCTCTTACCGCCACTTTACGAACTACTTTCAATCTAAGAAAATACATGTTTCACTCAACAATTTTAAATACGTATTTAGCTTTTTCGCTATTTTTTCTGTATTTCGACAATTCCGTCAACAGCCCAACCATCCGTCGGCCAAGACAGCCACGCATCACTGGTTGGTAACTGCCCAGTGCTTCTTTGTCGCGCCGGCGTGTCGAGCTTGCGTCATGCGAGGTTGCCGTAGTTTCAACAATTTCAAATTCAAGACACTCGAAGCAATCAAATTCTTATTAAATTTTAAAAATAAAACAGAAAAACATGAAAGGAAACAAACAAAACACAAATGAATTGATTATTGATAAGGTCAGGTCAAAAAGAAATTTCTAAATTGTTTATCGTAATTCAGAATTCAATATATCGAAAACAGCCCGACGAATAATCAATTCATTTTCGTTTTGTTTGTTTCCTTTCATGTTTCTCTGTTTTATTTTTAAAATTTAATACAAATTTGATTGCTTCGAATCTCTTGAATTTGAAATTGTTGTAACTACGGCAACGTTGCTTAACATCGTCGTCTGACGCAAGCCTGCCACGACGGCGCGGCTCAAAGGACCAGTTCACACGTGGCATTCTTGGTCGACACGCGACGGTCGGGCTGTCAAAATACATCGAAAAAATAGCGAAAAAACAAAATACGTATTTAAAATTGTTGAGTGAAACATGTCTTAAATTGAAAGTAGTTCGTAAAGTGGCGATAAGAGACGGTATTCAAAGTAATGTGCGCTTTTCAAGGTGTTTTGTAAATCAGTGGTTCAAATAAAACAGAGAAACATGAAAGAAAACAAATATTGAATTCTAAATTACGATAAACATTTTAGGAATTTCTTTTTTGTGACCTGGTTGTGAATAATATGATGAATCATTTTCGTAAACGTCATAAACGTAATGTTTTAGTTAATTTTCGGTGGTTTTGTTAAGTTTTCATTGAAAGGGTAAGTACTAAAAATAATTAATGTGTTTTTTTCTATAATAATTATTAATAATGAGCACTGATAAAAATTTAACATTCTTAATTTTTGAGTAGAAATTTTTCTATGAATTTATAAATGTAGAACTATGTAGAATGTGGATAACATAGGAGGTTACAACACTGCAAGGCACTAAAAGTTTTTTCAAATTTCCCGGAAAATGTCAAGAAAAATTTTAAATTTTCAACATTTTTTTCAAAAAAACCTTATAGGCGTGTTTCTGGGGTTGAACTATACTACCAGTTAAAATATTTGCACTTATTTCTGGGACACCCTGTATGTGCTGGATAAAAAACACTTTCATTAAAAGGGTAAGCTCTAACTAAACATTAAAGGTTATAATTGTTTATTGAAACGATTGAAAATATTTCCTAATATGGCGAAAAAAGAAGCTATAATTGTTAAGATTTATTTTTTCAGTTTACTCCACTGTAAAAAGTATTTAAAATATTGCGCGTTTCTCTACAATTAGTAGAGCAATCTACACTAATATGAATAAAATTAATTTTCGTATTTTTTTCGGTAGCAACTTAAAATAATTGAATTTATAGATAAACATGCAGAATGTGGGTATGGTAGGAGGTGGCAACGTTGCATTCTCTCCGACACTCTCTATGCCCGGTAAACGAATTTCCCGGGGAGTGAACAGTGGCACTCAAAAGTTTTTCAACATTTTCCGGAAAATGTCAAGAAAAATATAAAATTTTCAACATTTTTTTTTCGCAAAAAAAACCTCATAGGCGTGTTTCTGGGGTTGAACTATACTACCAGTTAAAATATCTGCACTCATTTCTGGGACACCCTGTATAGTTGGATATTAGAAATGTTTGAATCTGTACTTTCTTTGCTATTGTTTGGACTCAAAATGCTATTGATATTTACTTATTTACTGCCATTACTCGCTGACGAGTATTTGACACGCATCAGAAAATGGTTACACAAGGCGTTTTCTTTCATAAGCTTTTCTGTGACTGAAAAGCCCGATACGTAACGTTATCTCTCTTTCGCACTCTGGACATTCAAAAATCTCACTTTGTTGCCTTTTTACTTTTTGGTTGTCGTTATTAACTGAGTTTACAATTCTTCTCTATTGCGCTCTATTGTGCGCTGCTTGCTCCCACTGATTCTGCATTCTTATTCCTTTTAAGTTCTTGGAAACGTGGAAAATATCCTTGTACCTTTTGAGTTGTCCACCCGGTTTCCTCTTCCGTCTACAAGCTCACCGTAAAGAAGAGATTTTGGTAATGTGTTTTCTTGCATCCTGCATACATGACGAGTCCACCTTAAGCGGGATTTAGTAATCCTGATCAGCGCTCTCGCAGCTTAGCTTTTTCAGGGACCGATATGTTCGAGACAGGGTGGTACCATTTGATTCTTAACAGTTGTCTAAGATGTCTCTGTTGCAACTTGTTTAATGCGTTCGTGTGCCGACGGTAGGGAAGAGCGGGTACAATTGTAACGCGGTACAAATGTAACAGGTACCATAACTTTTTTAAATTCAAATACATTATTATGGCACCTTGTCAAATTCAAGTTCAAGACTCAGTACAATCTGACGACAGTTCAGACTTTTGCAATGGTGCAGTGACATAACAATAGAGCTATATCTATTTATCGACATAAAAGCAAAACTTAAGCCATTTTATCAGTTCTTAAATAACTATCATACCTGATAGTTTACAGTCAATGTAGGTATATACTTTTGTAGCCTATGCATGTATATTTAACATGATATGGTTCAGTTTAAGGTAAATTTTGCTCTAGTTTTTTAATTTCAATAAAAGTGCAGGGTTGTCAGTTCGGTACAATTGTAACAATGGCAAAGGGTACTTTTGTAGCATGTTACAATGATACCTACCCATTGTTTCGTTAGATGTGCTCATTTTTTTAATTAACATGCCTAAGTAAAAATAATTAATAGTGATAAGGGACCTACAAAACAACATATAAAAAGAGCTGCGGGTTTGGTTGTGAACGAAAATCTGGATTTCGACAAGTTGCTAGAAGTTTGGACCTCTGTCATGTAACGCTTTTCCGTTATTTAAAAAAAATACAAGCTGGTGAAACTACTAAAGTGGTTACAATCCACATACTCGAATTTTATCGCCCAAACAAGAAAAAGCATTTTTGGAAAAAAAGGAAATTCGCAAGTTGATATTTTTTTAAAGTTTTTAATTATCTTGTTTTTAATATTGTATTTTTTTATAGGCGCATTAGTTTTTTTTAGAACGCTGTTTGGAAAAATCTACGATTGTGACTAGGTTAGAATTATTCTTAGAAAAAATTCTATAGAATAGGTATAACTTTTGAAGATTGTTGTCTGCACCAGTTTTTTCACATATTGTAAATAAAAGTTGGCATTCATTTTCTAGCAATTATTATTATTTGAATGCATCCAAATCATATCTTAACGTTTGTCAGATTCTAGGAGCTAACATTTTATTTGCTTCAGATGAAAAATCAATATACTAAACACGTTACATTTGTCCCTCCTCTATGTTACAACTGTACCACCGCGGGGTACAATTGTAACACATGTCATCACACAACTGTTGCCTTTTTTAAGACTACATAGGTGAATATACCTTCGATTTCTTATGTGCATTTTGATGATAAATGTCTAGGCTATCTAAAGATAATAAGTACACTTCGCGAAATTTCTCATTCTATTTTTGAAAAATAAATTTCTAAAAACTGTTACAACTGTACCCGCTCTCCCCTACAGCACCCAGGTTTCCCTTCCATATGACACGATGGAGATTATTATTGCTCGGTATACTGCAAGTTTCGTTTTTGTACTCGTCATGATTGCAGAAAACCAGGGTTGGAAAAAATCATGATTTTTTTAAAAAATCAGATTTATTTGATTTAAATCAGATTTTTTTTTTATTTTAATTCAAAACAATATTTAAATCGGATTTCCAAATGACTAGAACTTATTTCCAATTAAAGTCCTGTCCTAAATGGCTAAATCTCTATAACTCTGCCCGTTATCGATAACATTAATAATTCTAGGGTGCGTTTGTCATTTTTCCACATCGGTCACCAATATATTTCGCAAAAAAATCGCTCGCTTCAGATCAAAAGGATTTTTTTTCAAACGTCTCAAAAGTATTATTTTTTGTCATTTTAACGCCTATATATAAAAGTACAAAAATATATTATTAAACTGATATTAAGTGTCAAATTCAACGAGTGTACAAATTGTTGCTCGATTAGTGTTTATATTATTTGCAATGTTTGGAATTGATTAAAAATGATTTGTAATGTTTTAAAAAAATAGTATGTATGCTTTATTAGGAGTAAAAATGTACTTTTTGTGCTTCCTTGTAACGTCTGAATAGTTTTAGGATGGTCCTTCAAAGGTACAGCATCATCAAAAAAAGTATAATTTTTACTCCTAATAAAACAATACATTATTGTTCGGAAATACTCTTAAGTTGAGACTGAAATTAGTATTAGTCAAAGTGTAAAATACTTACTGCAGATCAAAATGTCGGTAAGAATTTGGAAAAATACAACCATTTCAAAGAAAATATAAAACAACATATTTCCTGACAACGATTATTATTATAGATTATCGGGAATGAAGATATAGCCTCTATATCAGAAGAACCTAATCCTGCACTAGACTGCGAATGAATTTTTGTCACTTATACGTATATTTTAAAATAAATCCCTACGTTTAGCGGTCTAATGGATTCACACAAAATTACTTCAAAAATCTGTCCAACATTTAAATTGATGAATAGATATTTTTATATAGTTTTATAACATTTACGATTACTTTTCGATTTATTATCTGTTATATCTTTTATAGAAATATTTTTTATAGTTTATTTATAATAAAGTTTTAATAAAATTATTTTTTTTTATTTAAATCAATGATTAAAATTAAAAAAATCACTTGATTTAAATCACGATTTAAATCATGATTTAAATCATTTGATTTAAATCATGCCAGCCCTGCAGAAAACCCTGTCTTTTAATTTCCAGAATGCTCTTAATGCGCTGCTAATCCTGTGCTAATTGATAATAAATGTATTTCTACAACTCTACAACATTTGTTTTAAATTAAATATACACCTTAAACACTTTTGTTGAAATATAAATAAATCACCACATATGGGAAAAATTTTCCCAGAATATTAAACCAAATCTTCCCCCCCCCCCAAGTTTAATAATATATATGCGTAATACACACTTATTTTATACCCAATTTTAAACTTAATAACAAGTAATAAAATTTACTCACTTAATATTAAAGATATTAAATGTAAAACTTTCAAGTAAACTTATTACCTAAAATAATACTACCTAAAATTTTGATGTGTTCTTGTACAGTTATCCGATTCCTTAAAATATAGAGGATCACTGGCGGAAAAACCATAATTACCAAATTTAATATATTAATTTTTTTTGCTATTTAATTTTAACCCACTTTTTCTAAACTACTGTGCTATTATTTTTGACAAGTGTTAATATTATTAATAAACTTATGTTTGCTATCTATCAGACATATAAACACAGGCAGTGTCAGCAGCCAACATAATGATGTTTTGTTCACTTGAATTTATTTTATTGGGCAAATCATTGACATACAGGGTGGGTCTTAAATAAGTGCAAATATTTTCAGGGCTAGTAGATCTCGATAAAAAATTTTCCAAATAAGTTTAAAAATATCCCGAGTACCTAAATTTGACAATTAAAAAAGGAATTATTTTTGGTTTAAATTTTGAGAACCACTGGATTTCTTGTGGATTTTGTTCTTCTAAATTTTATCTACAACGTATGTTGCGATATCATCATTATATTATATTTTTCCTATACAAATTAAAAAAAATCGAAATTCAAAATCTTCTTTTTTATGCGCGAAATCAAAAAATAACTTACATAAACGTCTTTCTAGGGTTGAAATAACTTACAGGACACACTGTCTCCTCAACGATTACCTCAGAAGGCTAAAGCTGAGAAACAACAGCGAATGCAGATTCTGTGGGGAAAATGGGGAAACACCAGAACACCTTATCACTGAGTGCGCCTTGACGACGACCGTTCGTGCCATGCACTTTGGTACGGCTGATGTCGAGGCCATCCTCGACATCATGGAAAGCTGGCCTTTGTGGAGCCGTCTCAGATACTGGCTTTTGTTAAAGCCCTGAAACTGTATGATAAGTTATAATTCGTTATAACTCAAGAAAGGGGAACGCACAATAGAATAGGTCGCGGTGATTAACTCCCCTCCTAAACATTCTACAGTCTACATTCTAGGGTTGAAATATACCACCCCTAAAAATGTCTGCACTTAGACTCACCCTGTATATTGTATTTTTCTGAGGCATAATTCATTAATTTCATAAAAGTAATCTTCTCATCTCTGAAGTTAATTATTTTTGCCAAATTTTGAAAGTACTAATTGACAGATATCCTTGGATCGTATCTGTATTTCAAAATCCGTACCATATACGTGGCGCTTGCAAAAATCATTACGATATCGGATGAAAGATATCGAAAAAAAATACATCGAACAATAACAAGAACAACAAGCATGTTAGATGGTTCGGAGATAAGAATTTTAAGCATATACATATAGGTACAAATAATAAAATTAATATACATATTGTGTATGTGGAGAGCATGATTGCAAAATTTTTTAATCATTACTATCGTAACCTTGAGCGGTAAAAACGGCTCAAACTAAATAGTAGAGATGTTTTAAAAATATCGATATTGTTCATTAAGCAACACTAGAAGAAATCTTCCGCAAACTGGACTGGACCAACAAAGGATTAAAAATAGATGGAGAATATCTTACCCATTTAAGATTCGCTGATGATGACATAGTCCTAATTGCCAATAGTCCTGAAGAACTACAAGCAAACATTAACGAACTAAATACAGCCAGCAATAAAGAGGGTCTCGAAATGGATTTAGCAAAATCTAAAATAATGTACAACGAATTAGTAGACAGATAAGATATTCTAATAAATAACACAACACTGGAAATAGTGGAAGATTGTATATATTTGGGACAAGTAATACACGTTGGGGATCTTTACTCCCAGAAATCGACAGAAGAATTAAGTTAGCATGGGGTCCTTATGGAATAAACTCAATCGTATTCAAATCTAGAATGCCACTCTATCTAAAGAAGAAAACATTCGACCAATGTGTACTACCAGTCATGACCTACGCATGCAAAACCTGTATACTTAAAACGGACATTATAAGAAAACTGAATGTCGCATATCGCTCAATGGAATGGAATATGCTGGAAATAACCAAAAAAGACGGTAAAAGAATAGAGTGTATACGACAAAAACCCCAGGAAATAAATGTCATCCACAGAATCCCTCAAGTGGCAATGGGCAGGACACCTGGCAAGAAGGACAGACAACAGATGGACCATACAAATTACAGCATGGCACCCACGAGGAATTAAGAGACCTAGAAGAAGGCCAAACCTGAGATGGGACCATGATATTATAAGGAAATTAGCCGGGATAACTTGAGCCCACATAGCCAACAATAAATAACAATAGGCTCAACTACAAAGAGAGTATCTAAGTATGTGAAGGAGGCTCTACCATAATTGGAAATGGTTAAATAAGTTGAAAATGATAATAAGGTGAAAATAGGGGGGGGGGGGGGAATAATATCTAGACCCGTAATAGTAAATAACGGGTATCATTAATTATATTATATGATATATGATTCAAAATGTCCAATCACAAAAGATCCCAGACAGCACATAATATCTTAAAGACGTCTTTTTTATATTTTAAGTAGATCTTAACGCCTAAAGACTAAAATAAGACAACTTTTGGACATCATTTTAAAGATATTCATAAGATGACGAAATAAAACATCTTTAGGACGTCTCTAAAATGACATTACAAATTTTAAATTTAATTTTTTCTATTTAGCTCTTTTTTTTTCTAGAGTAGGCGATAATCATAAAAAAGGAGAGTATAGTCTGGTATAATATGACAGAAATATGGTATAATCTTAACAGAAATAAAAACATTATCCTGATTTAATTGATAAGCGCAAATATGACGATTGGCAGGTGTGACAGTTATCTTCTGTGGTTGATGTTGATGTGAGGGTATGTGATCGAAAATCTCCTTCTCCGTTGTCTCTGCCTTCTCCTTAAAATCTCTGGAAAACCTCGCGGAAAATGTTTGTTCTTGTCGTTGTTGTAAGTTGTAAAAAGGCACGCAAAACCGTTTGGCAAAAGGACGTGATATAAAGTTTCATCAGAGAATTTACCAAAATTTCATCATTAAAGCTGATCAAAGAAGTTAAAGCTGATATTGTAGGTAAGCCAGGTAAGTTTAAAACATTTAGGTTGTTAGATATATTTGAATAATTCGAATTTGAATAATCTTATTTCTATGATTCATATTTTAGATGCGCATGATAACACATCTGAAGATGTCCCACCAGTGGTTGTCCAAGAAGAAAATACATAACGTTTCGGTCAGATATATGACTATTATAAAATGTTAACTGTTCACTTCATATTGGTCAGTGTAACATCTGAGAGAAACATACGCTTAATTTAAAAATTAAAGACAATGCCAGTCCAAGAAGATGTTTTATTTTATAATTCACCATTGTCTCCCATTTTCATTCATATTAAAAGACATCTTAAGTACATTGTTAAAATATATCTTAAGACATTGTACTCAAGACGTCTTAAAGTTGTTTGGTTTTTTAACATCGGACGTTGGTAAGATGCCTTTAATACGTCTAAAAGCGAAAATAGACGTCTTTGAGATGTCAGTAATGTTGAAACAAAAGTTGTCTTATAGATGTCTTTAAAATGTCACTGTGCTGTCTGGGATATCATATTAAAATTATGTCTTTTGTCATTGGACCTTCTGAATTGATTCCATGATTTTTCTCTGCAATTTGTATTGAAATTTTTTGTGAAAAAATCGATTTCCAAAAATTTTAACATATCGATATTTTTTTCAAAAATTAGACATCTCTATGAATTCGTAGCTAAACTCATTCGTTTGATCGGAGATATTACCGTTGTGTAGGTATTGCGCCATTGCGCTCGGTATTGTCTTTGTATCGTTGTTATATGTGTGACATTTTCTATGTAAAATGGCCATTTACTGACCCAGTTGTTTCTCGCCGCGATGTTAAAAATAAAATCGTACTTTTTTCGCGATCACGAACTTCAACAGCCGATTCGCGACGTCTAGATATCGATAAGAACCTGTATTGTTCCATATGTTACAGTCGGTATAAAGTAGTTCTAGGTAAATGTCAACCAAGGATTGCTTTTTGGAGATAACAACTGTCGCCTGTTTTTTCCAGACTTTTATTTCGAAATTGGTTATGCGTGATTTTTAAGTTGAAGCTCAGTTAATAAATATATGAAAACCCTATAACTTTTATATTTAACTTTTTGCGGTACCTCTTATATTTTACCTAATAATCGACCGTCCCCACACATATCAGCTACCCTGTATAAAAAATACTTAAATAAAAATACAAACAAAAATGTGGAGAACAAAATCATTCCAGGTCATTCAGTCAATCAGTCGTCCGTATCACAAAAGTGAGACAAAAGAACTCACTTCACGTTGGGTACTTTACTGACGACCTAATCTTCCATGTTGACGGTAGGCTTCAGAACCGGGAAATCCCGGTACCGAAAGTAGCGGGAATTCCCGTTTCTTTTGAGACATCAAAGAACCGGCACTCGAAATTATTAATTCCCGGTTCTTTGGGTACTTTCGGGACTCGGTAATAATAATTAAAAACATATTTTTTGTTACCTATGTGCGAGGGACTTTTGATACTTTCTAGAGGTCGAAATCAAACTCTTCTAAATAAGTAGTGATGCTGTCTCTTACTGTTCTTACTTATAAAGTTATTTTGAAGTTTCTATAATGTTTATTAGCAATTATTGAAGTTTATAAATGTTATTTTATTATATAGTATAATATTGCTGAATGTATTAGTTATATTTTTTTGTGTTATGTAGGCATTTGCGTCTTTAATTGAAAATGTTAATTTTTTTTCTAACTTAGTTAAGTTGGTTTCGAGGTTGGTTGATGTTGTTTGATGTAATTTTTAATCTACCTATGTGTTTTCTTTTTTTTTCGCCTGTTTTCATTACTTGTGTTCATGTTTACTTTCTCATGACTTAATTATTTGTAATTATTTTCATTTGAAACTCAATTTTTTTATCGGTTTTATTACTTTTGAGAACCATCCCTTGCTTACTAATTGACGAACTCCACAACCGTTGAACGAAAATATTTTAGTACGGTTCTGGAAACTCAAAAAAAAAATACTACCTATTAGTGCTGTACGGATCCGAGTTTTTAAACGGATCGGGGATCCTTTAAAAAAATCCGGATCCGGATTTATCCGTATCCGGATTTGAATATGCGATTCGGATCTGAGATTCGGATCTTAAAATCGCATCTGAAATCCGAATCTCAAATTCGGATCCCACACCCCGGTTATGGTAATTTCGAGGGTAATTTATAAATTATGCACTGAAAAAAGGATCTCTCAGTCGAAATGAATATGACTTTGACCCAAAAGATTGGCGCTTTTCAATAGGGCCAAGA
Organism: Sitophilus oryzae; assembly: GCF_002938485.1. NCBI lineage: Eukaryota > Metazoa > Arthropoda > Insecta > Coleoptera > Curculionidae > Sitophilus > Sitophilus oryzae. The sequence continues at coordinate 140,554 of NW_022146069.1, forward strand.
ACGACGTTTCTTTGCCCAAAGCATTAACTATCTTTTCATAAGCTTTAAAAAATTACTTTAGAGAATAGAATAATCTATCTGTCAAAAGCATTTCACTCTTGACCCAAAATGAATATGCAAAGAAGTTCTTGCTACAAGAACAATAGTCTCTTTGATTCATGCAAAAATTCTTGAATGAAAAGGGACATTTCTTGATTAAAGAGACACTTTTCTTAAACCAATAGCGAATAATATTGACTCAACTAAAATTTATTTTGATCTAAGAGAAGTCTATACATCATATACAGGCATATTACGAGGTATATTATTTTCTGATAAATTTAGGTTTTCCTGGTATTTACTTACTACAGAAAAGTAAGTAAAGTGATATTATTTTTCTCGATAGTAGTTATTTCTGCTTCTTCACTCCTTGGTATTTTTTGGGGTGGTTCATCACTCTACAAATTACAAAAAAAATGTTACATCAGGATTAATCAAAGTAAAGCAAATAAATTATTAAAATTATAAGTTTCGGTAACATTTTGAATTTTTTAATACGACGACTTGAAATTCTAAAATTTTTGTAATTATTTGCATAACAAAATTGATACCTATATTCTTATTCTATCTATAGTCACGCATGCATTATCTAAACAGGTACATTATGTAAATGTCTCTTACCTTCAAATATAGCAAATAAATGCTCTAATTTCCATTTTTTGAGAAACTCCTTTAAAGAATCCATATATCCTAAAATTTGTCCATAAAAAATGACAAATGCATGTTAATAACGATCACTAATTTGTTATACGATATGCGTTTAAAAAGCAAATTATGCTAAATTCCAAGTGGAAAATTCCAAGCAACAAAACGCGTACGTACTATGATGTGCGACCTATGAAATGCGACGTACGACTGATCGGACTGCCGACTGATTGTATACCGTCCTTCGTCATCGTCTTTGCTTGTCGTTATTATTTTTCATCAAAAGAGTATTTAGCTATTGGAAAAATGGCCATGTTTCTTGAATGAAGTACTTCCTATCGTATTTTTCTTTTTATCTTAAAACAAAGTAACTTGCACTTGGTTGAATGAAAATAGATTCAAGAGCAATTTTCGAATTTTTCAAGAGTACCAGTTTTCTTGAGTTAAGAGAGTTTTTCTTCAGGCAAAATATTTTCTTAGACCATACCAACAGGTATGATAGGCTATTAAGATCGGCAAAAAAAAAGTTTTTTTTAATTTCACTCAAAATGAGTTATTTGGGTCATAAATTACCTAAATACAAAATATTTTCATGGTGTCTGTCCGTCTGTCCGTCTGTCCGTCTGTCCGTCTGTCCGTCTGTCCGTCTGTCCGTCTGTCCGTCTGTCCGTCTGTCCGTCTGTCTGTAACACGTTAACTCAAAAACCGCTAAACCGATTTTAACCAAATTTGGCACAAAAATACTATGGAACCCGAGAATCTGGCCATTAGTGTTTGGTGGGGGTGGTAAATTGGTAAGAGGAGGGGGGTTAAAAATTTTAAAATGGGAGGGGTTAAAAATTTTAAATAATCGTAACTCCAAAATTACAGTAGCTAGCGAAACGCGGTTTTTAATTTAAGATTAGGAATAATATTTGCAACAAAATTTGTAATAACATCAAAATCAGTCACAGTCGCAGTTTTTGAGATAAAAAAAATTGGAAAAATTCCTTTACTTTGAAACTAAAAGAACTGCCTACCAACTTTTTATTAATATATTTTAGTATGGGCGACTATACATGCGCCAATTTTTTCTTTACTTGTCTTCATGTTAATGTTTTTATGACTGATTACCGCTGATTACTTAATAATTTGATATTATTTTCATTAAAAATCTCAATTTTTATCCATTTTACTTTAAAAAACCATCCCTTGCTTTCTGATTGATGAACTGCACTACCATTGAACAAAAATTAGTCAGTACCAAAAGTACCGAAAAAAACGGAAAATCCCGGTTCCTGCCACGAGACGAGACACGGTACCGAAATTCCCGGTTCCGAAAAACAGCTTCGTTGTGAAAATCCTAGTTGACAGTAGCTAAAGCCTACCCTGCGTTGGTATCAGATATACACAATATACATAACCGCATGACCTCCGCCCACCGTCGCTTAACATTTCTCCGAGAAATATATCCGTTCGAATAAAAAAGCCAATGAATAAATTTAAATTTACAATATGGCTTTAATAAATAAGCTCGCTCAAATCTAAATCATATCTGTCGCAGACTCGTCGTCGTTAAAGACCTTTTCTCGAGAACTCCATTCGATTTGGTGTCTTGTCTGGCTGTCCTGCCGTCACGATGGCCTTATCGCAATTGCCTTCGATCGACATAATCGAAAATAAAATGGTTCTTCTGGTTATTTTTCTTTTCATCTGGAGAATGAGGTAGTAAATTGATATTTTGATTCATTTTATCTTCGGTGTCCGTCTCTTAAAACTTTTTTTAAAACTTTTTGAAAATTAATTTCAGATTGTAATCTTTGTTTGTTTTTGGTTATTATGGTGCCCTTAAAAGGGTAGTCCGGAAAAACTATAATCTAGTCGGGAATAATCAATATCTGTACCCCATAAGCAAGATATATTAAGTCACAAAACACAGTTTTGAGAAAATCGAATTTAAAGTTCTTTTTTGAAGTTATTTTCTAATTACTCGGTTATTTTTAAACATATGATTGTAATATTTGCTGTATGAACAACTTATTTTGAACTTAAATGAAATCACAGTTTTTTAAATAAATTACCAATACAGTTACAAATACCAACATTTTTTTGGGTGACAACTTAATTTGTATATTAGAAAAAAAACATTTAGAGGACCTAAGTTATATTAAGTCCCTATTTATGCAAAAATGAATAAAGCTAAACCATTTTAAATCCAAATAGAATTATATTACTGATGTTATAATAAGAAAATATTTATCAGGAATTTGTGAAACAGGTATGTATGTTACAATTTGGTACCAATTTACTATCTTTATTAAGTTTAAATTGACTACCCTATAATAGCAAAACTGTCAAAATCAATTTTTACCACTGTGGACCAGAGGACATAACATAATAAAATAACGAAAGATGTTTGAGCCAAACTGCGTTTACGTGACTTAACCTCATTTAGTCAAGGGCATCGGACTTAATTTGGTTTTAAACCGACTATTTTATTTCTTGGTAGAGATAGCGTAAAACGAGAAAGAGCAAAGGGTAGAACATAAAAAGGTAAGTAACATAGTTTGTTTCTAGGGTACATATGTGATCTTAATCAAACTTAATTAACTACAGTTATTTTTTTAATTTAAATCGCATCCACTGATGTCTTTAATTATGTTTTAATCCACTAGACATATTGTTACTACGTCACCATTGTTACGATTTATCACTGTAGGTACATATTTATTATTACACTATATATATATATATATATATATATATATATATATATATATATATATATATATATATATATATATAGCATATATATATATATATATATATATATATATATATATATATATATATATATATATATATATATATATATATATATATATATATATATATATATATATATATATATATATATATATATATATATATATATATATATATATATATATATATATATATATATATATATATATATATATATATATATATATATATATATATATATTATACAGGCCCCGGCAATGGATCTCTAGGCATAGGAATTACATGCATTGGAATGAAACGCCTATAAAAAGTCTATGCTTAAACAGAGATGGACAACAACTTCCCCGTTTCCACTTCCACTACGACTGTCTACTTAGACAAACTCCAATAAGATAACAAATTTTGAAAATTCCGCCACCTCCCATCCACTCATGATACCCATCTCCCTGCCCTTTATTTATCGCCATTATTTTATTTCCCTTCCCGCGCCTCCGCACCTCGCTATTCTGACTCCCGTCAGTTCATCACAGAGTTGCCAGGTCTACCGGTTTCGTCTGTAAGCTACCGATCTACCGATTTAAAGAAAAATCTAACGATATATTCAACTGCGTCTTTAGTTTTTACAATAGAAGCACTTATAAAAAGCTGACTTATTTGACTAAAAATTAAGCGACTGCCGTGTTGGAATCTGTATAATTTGACTTTATTATTGTTTCATTAAATTTTATTTAGTAATAACACACATACAGGTCATCGTTCTGTCTAGTTGCAGAGTTACAGAGATATTCCTAAAAATCCTTATTACTCCTTATTACTCCTTATTAGGCGCGGTATTGGCGACATGCCCGAAGAAGTTGATATCTTTTGAAAAGATTTTATTTCATTCATCTACTAAAGTTGAACCCATATTTTCCCCAAAAAATGTAAACAAAAAACAAAATTTAAGTTAAGAAACAACCTAAATTCGGACAAATATTTTAGTGATTTTCCCGTCAAAAATATATTAATATGAAAAAGAGTTGAGAGTTGCTACAGCTTTCCCATTGAAATGAAATTAATTTTAGATATCACTGATCAAAATTTGTACAAAGGTAAAAAGTGACTGCTACACTAATTTGTGACTGCTATCCCTACTTGTTATAGTTTTATATGTTTTTATTAATATATTAATATTATTTAATTCAATATTTTTTTTAATATTAAATAATATACCTAGCTATTTCTAATTCTTGTTATATTTATTATATTTGTATTTTATTTGAGTGATCTATTATTACGACACATAGGAATGCTAATTTTGGACTTAAATATTATATTTTATTTCGTTTCTGTACTTTTAATTTTTGTTGAAGATCTACCGAGAATTTTGTTCTCGTATGGAATTATAATCTAACAAACCCGGCAACCCTGTTCGTCTACTCCTTATAAAGTTTTTTTCGGCCTAATTCCTTTGTCACAGCCGCGGCTTTGTGAAGCGCCGCCGCCGACCGACTGTGTCGGGGCGACTGCTAGGAAGATCGTACAGTATTGCCATTTCATAGAATTGCACTTGCTATTTTAGAAATGATATCAAAGTTTTGCATGTTACTTTTCGTTTTAGAAAGAAGTTATGTGCCTAGAGAAAACATTCGTAAAATTGTTTCGTACTTTATTTAATATTTCATTAAGTAGGCAAGATAATGGGATTAGAAGATTTAGGATTTTGACAAGCCAACATAATTTCGATTTAATTGAATGGCAACACTGTCCGTCCTGTTTCTATTTTTTCGATTCTGTTCTATTAGTAGGCGGTAGCCCCCACACAAAGGTCTTAAAGACCCGCCCGGCGCCCCCTCTCGCAGGGGCTCTCTCGTCGTATCACTTCTATAATCACTTCCCCTATACGATGGTAGGGAAAAGACACTTTATCCGTCTCTGTTGCACTGCAGTGTATTTTTCAGCCTTACCATCTTTTTTTATCGCATTGAAAACCTCCTATTGCTAATATTCCTTTGCCAGTAGTGTATATATATTATTACACTATTTTTATATTACACTATAACACACCAACTTCACAAAAGTAATGAATAACAGAATACGAAATACGCTAGACGCTGCACAATCACGAGAACCAGCAGGCTTTAGACGCAACTTCAGCACGATTGATCACATACATACGAGAAACTATCAGCCGCACAAAAGAATACGAACTTCCATACTAGCCATAGCCTTTGTAGGCTTTTAGAAGGCTTTCGACTCGATATATCCTAAGGCCATAATAGAAGTCTTAGCAAATCAAGGTATTGAAAGGCCTAACATAGAATCTCTCGCCAATATACAGGGTTGTTCACCACATACGACACGGAGTATTGTAGCTAAACGATTAGATTTTTACAAATTCAAGTTTTGGGTGCATTGAGGGACTATTAGAGGTACAATTTAAAAATATTTTTACAAGATACAGAGTGTCCCAAATAAGTAAAAATTATTATAGTTGTATTTTTTTTTTAAATGGAACACCCTGTATATTATTCTATTTGTAGATTCTACGGTTGAAATAAAGATAAATTTGATTAAGGTTTATCACACTTAAACCTTACCGTTTTTGAAATAATTTCAATTTTGTGAAATTTCAGTAAAAAATTTAAGGCTTCATTTCTCGAAAGGTATTAAAGGTTTTAATACTAAATATTTACTGAAGTTTATTTATTGATCAGATATTGTGTTGGAATAATAAAAATTATACTACCTTATACAGAGTGTCCAAAAATTTATATTAAATAATTATTAGCTTTAAACGGCAATAAGTTGTTTAATTTAAATGGAACACCTAGTATATTTTACGAGAATCAGATGCACAATTTAATTGTCTATCAAATTGTATTATACCATTTTTTACCTATCTCTTCAAATTTTCATAGAAAATGAATTTTCTTTTCATTTAGACCTGATTTATCACTATACCCATGGAATATTGACATTTTAGATTATTTTTAAAGATGTAACAAATTTTCAAATAGTACAGATACTCATATTGTCGATATAATTCGCTTATTTCATTAAAAGATAAAAAAATGTTTAAATATTTTTTGTTAAAGGGGACAATTAATATGATCTCAGTATTCAAACTACATTAATTGACGTTTACGTTGATTAATAATAATTGCTCCAAATACTAAAAAACTAAATTTTGTATGTATATTTATATTAATGTATTAGACAGTGTGGTAAAAAGTAACACCTTATAAATTTTATTTCATTTTTTGACAAATGCTTATTTATAACAACAGAGACGTTCATTTTCATAACTTATTATTGTATTGATTTCTGAGTCAAATCATTTATTTATTAGTTAAAACAATTAAGTATGTAATTAACTAATTTTTGAGCGGAAATAATGGTGGTATATTAATAATTAGTAATAATTGGTATACTCTTTTACAAAGATTTAAATAGTTTTCTTTTTTGTAATCAAATGGGCTTGCAATATTATTATTTTTACCCTTTCATAATTTGTAAATATGTTGATTTAAAAGAATCTAAAATGTCAATATTCCATGGGTATAGTGATAAATGAGGTCTAAATTATAATTATAAGACAATTAAATTGTGCATCTGATTCTCGTAAAATTTATAGGGTGTTCCATTTAAATTAAACAAGTTATTGCCGTTTAATGCGCAGTTTAATTGCGCATTAACTGCACAAAATACAAATATTTGGGTATGCAAATCACAAATGATGGACTGTTGGATACAGCAATTAAAGAACGAAACCAACTTGGAAGGAATGCTATCATGGTATTGAATGGGATACTGTGGGACAGAAGCATAAACAACAAGAACAAAACTCTAATATACAATACCATCATAAAGAGTATAACCACGTACAGCTGTGAAGTCTGGCCAATTAAGGAAACAAGAAAACGAATGCTGGAAGCTACAGAGATGGATTTTTGGAGAAGATCAGCAGACAAATCAAGACTCGAGCGAATAACTAATGAACGCATAAGAGAGATTATGGAAGTTAAACATACGATAGTGGAGGACATAAAGAACAGTCAACTCATATGGTACGGGCATGTCCAAAGAATGACAGAAATAAGAATCCCAAAGCAAATTATAAACCGGAAACCTGTAGGAAGAAGAAAACCGGGTAGACCGAGAAGAAGTTGGCAGGAAGGGATTGACACGTTTATGGAGGAAAGATCTCTCGGAGACGGTGCATGGAGAGACAGACAGGCATGGAGAGATGGCATCGGAAGACGTAGAACGTTTTAAACCGATTAATATATATATTGCCGTTTAAAGCTATTAATTATTTGATATAAATTTTTGGACACTCTGTATAAGGTAGTATAATTTTTATTATTGCAACACAACATCTAATCAATAAATAATCTTCAGTAAATATTTAGTATTAAAACCTTTAATACCCTTGGAGAAATGAAGCCTTAAATTTTTTACTGAAATTTCACAAAATTGAAATTATTTCAAAAACGGTAAGGTTTAAGTATGATAAACCTTAAATTTACCTTTATTTCAACCGTAGAATCTAAAAATAGGAAAATATACAGGGTATTCCATTTAAAAAAATACAACTCTAATATTTTTTACTTATTAGGGACACTCTGTATCTTGTAAAATAATTTTTAAATTTTACCTCTAATAGTCCTTCAACGAACCCAAAACATACAATTTGTAAAAATATGATAGTTTAGCTACAGTGCTCCGTGTCGTATGTGGTGAACAACCCTGTATACAAAGAAGCCAAAGCAAGAGTAATGATATATGAAACAACCCCAGAGTTCCCAACTAACAAAAAAGTACGACAGGAAGACGCAATATCGCCCAAAGCTATTTACAGCAACACTAGAAGAAATCTTCCGTCAACTAGACTGGACGAAAAAAGGATTAAAATAGATGGAGAATATCCAAGATTCGCTGATAGCATAGTCCTAACAGCCAATAGTCTTGAAAAACTACAAACACAAATTAACGAACTAAATACAGCCAGCAATAAAGTAGGTCTCAAAATGAATTTAACAAAAACTAAAGTAATATACAGATCCTCCAGCCTACACCACAAGGGTACCTCAGCCGGAGGCAAGCTCCTCCACTGTGAAAGGTACGGAGGGCCAAACTCCAACCGTGGAAGGGTGTGTACCCTCGGAGGAAGAACATCTGTTGTCAGAGGAGGATGAGAAATATCCTGTCCCCTCTACAACAGGGGTATGATGGGATATAGACTGTGTGATGAGTTATAACTCAAGGAAGGGGGCACAATAGATCTTTAAGGCTGCAGTGATTAACACTCCCTCTCACTCATTGTACATTCTACAAAGTAATGTACAACGAACTAGCAGACACAAAAGACATTCTAATGAATAACACAAATCTGGAAATACTAGAACATATATTTTGAACAACTAATACACAGCTCGGGATCTCTACTACCAAAAATCAACCGAAGAATTAAATTAGCATGGAGTACTTACGGAAGAAACTCAATCATATTCAAATCTAGAATGCCACTTTATCTAAAGAAGAAAACATTAGACCAATGTGTCATGACCTATGCATGTGAAACTTGGACTCTTAAAACGGACATTATAAGGAAACTGCAGGTCGCACAACGCCCAATGGAACGAAATATGCTGGTAATAACCAAGAAAGACCGTAAAAGACTAGAGTGGAAAAGACTCAGGTAATAGATGTCATTCACAGAATCAAACCCCTCAAGTGGCAATGAGCAGGTCACCTGGCACGAAGGACGGACAACAGATGGACCACAAAAATTACAGCATGGTAGACCCGAGGAATTAAAAGACCTAGAGGAAGACCATGATATTAGGAAATTAGCAGGGATAACTTGAGCTAGCATAGCCAACAATAGACAACAATGGGCTCAACTATAAAGAGAGTATCTAAACATGTGAGGGAGGCTACACTATAATTGGAAATGGTTGAATAAGCTGAGAATGATGATGATGATACAGGATGTCCCAAAATGAAACATCATCATTGGAATTTCGAAAACTAATAGACCGTCTGTTTTAATTAACAGACAAAACGTAAAATAAAATATTAAGTTTACACGGGGTTCAAGAAACACGTTTTAATACCAAATTTCACAAAACCCACGATATAGAAATTAGCCAACACCGCAGAAATACAAACCGAGATTCTTCGAGTTCTTCGAATCATCAAGCTAACGGAACCGGCACAATTAAAGTGGTAAATAAGTCTTCGACAATAATTTTCTAATACATTTTTGCCTCGTTCAATTCCCCAGTTAATTAAACCATTAACATAAAAGCGGCATTAACTACATAAACGTCTCAATTTAGTCGGTAGGAAAAACCATCGAAGGCAGCCTCATCCTCGTTTGTGCTCGGGTAATTCATGCCTGTTCGAGCGACATAATTGACCGTGTATAATTAGCTCCGGGGCGTAAAGCATCAGCTAAAAACGATCAAATAAAAGTGATAGCGATGAGGAGCGATCGTTTCTTTCAGTTTGATTCTATATTTTTCGACAGAATTTTTACATTTGAAGAAGGAAATGAGAAAATTAGTTTTTGTGAAGGCGTTTCGAAATTGACAGTTTTTGATATTCATTTGAGACTCGAAATGACATTCTTTTAGGCACTAGTATCTAAAAGTGACACTTGTTTAGGCACTCGTGCCTAAAAGTAAAAAATGAAACGTTAGAAACAATGTAAATATTTATTTATTATAAACCTTAAAAGTACAATTATTTAAATTATTAAAGTGAATACAAGAGGCATCCAACATTTTGTCTCTAAGAGAAGAGAGATGCAAGTTTGTAGAAGTAGCAATAAGTAAATTTCTTGTACTGGCAATGCTGGTAGCCTCTGCTTCTACGTGAACTGCTTTTAATTTCTTATTTGGCGTATATTTCTGTCCGATGATTCTTTTTGCTATTCCGGTTTTCTGTTCAATTGAATTTTCAATGTAACCTTCAGCAACCGAGCTTGATCGCCAACCTCTATGTCGCTTTAAAACTGTTATGTTCGCTCCTGAATCTGCCAGCATTGTTGCAGAGCTGCGCCGGAAACAATGACCAGTGTATTCAATGGAGTTGGAGAGTCTAAGAAATTCCGCTATCTTTTTTGGCATACCCCCAGTTGTATCTATTGATTCCAACTGCCAGGGTACAGAATTGATTTTTTTCGATACGTCAAGAAAAATCGCTGATGTGTCACATTGAGTGATCGAAGTTTTGCGTACTTACGAAATACATGTAAGAAATTGATACCATCTATTGGTCCCTCAGTAATCGTACACTCTTGGAAAATGAGTTTTTGTATTGGAAATCTTCAAACTAATAAATGACTGACAATCTTTACTGGTATCTACGGTTAAAAACGTGATTTCTTCCCTCCTATATGAATTTTCCCTCCTAATTCTTTGTCATCGGCTGCTTTCATAAAGCGTTCTATTTTGAGAGTTTTGTAGTTTTGTAAATACTTTTGATTATTTGCCTGATAATCCGGAAGCTTTTCTTTTTAAAAATGCAATAAGGTTTGTGAATTTGCTAATATCTACGTTTCTGTTCAGGTAAATCATGGTGCGATGGTAATGTCGACAGAGATTTTTTGCATGTTTTTTCATGAATGAAAAAATCCATTTAAATTATTTTAAATTCTTTGAAACTTTTGTATGGCATACTAGATATGTGGATGTAAGGTACGCTATTTATTTTATTCAAAATAATCAACATTTAATTTTTTTTGTACGTGTTTTGCATGCAGCAAGTCTTTTTCAAATTCCAATACGTAAATAAATCGTCTACATTTGATCGATGTGCTAAACATAAAATCTTACTTTCTTTGTGTTCTACTAAAAGCATGAAAATGATGCAGATATTACGCGGCGAGGCCGAAGACAATATGAAGTTTCATCCAAAGTATAAACAAAATTCTCATATTAAAAATTACATTTCATTGGAGTTAACATACAACTGTTTTAAATCAAAACAAATTATAGTTTTAGCTTGCGTAAATCATTATTTAACATTAAGATTCCATCATTTCATTTCAAAATTAAGTCAATATTAAAATAAAAATTGCTGCTCTAATAGGGAGTAATACAATTTCTAAATGGAGTTACAAATTCATCAATCTAAAATTGTTAACTTAAAATAAACATATTTTTTGAAAAAATGGAATACTGCTTTTAAATTTAGGGATATTTTTAATTGTATATACGCTGATGCACTCACACATTTTAAAAAGATACTTCGTAAAGAAAAGAAATATGTATATAGATCTACCAAATTGAATGATTTGGCGAAGCAAAACGGTTCTGACTGAAAGGTGTTTTTTGCCAGAACTACCATCATTCATCACCATCACCACCATCGATGATTTATCGAAACGGTAATGGAAAAGGCATAATAACTTCGGCCTACGGTGCTGGGGCGCGAGGAAGACGCCATTATTAAGGAGATGTCATTAAATAAGGGGCCCCGGGTTGGGCCCCATCCACGACTGAAATAGTTTACGATATGGGGCGCTCGCCGGCGCAGCGACTGGAGAGGAGAGAGCAACAGATCGCAATCTTTCTGATTGTTTTCGTCGCGATGGCGTAATTGAAGCTGGTGGGCGGCAGCTAAGTGATTAAAATTAATATTAATGGTGTATGCTGCCCGGTTATGAACTGATATATGTTCATTTTCATCGTTTTCGCTTTAGTTTAGTGATGGTTTAGAGAAATCAATAAAAGGTGGCTTGCACATTAAAAACGTCAAAACAAATAAAAAATTAAATTTCCAAAAAAATTGTTTGAAACTCGAGCGCCTCTTTTGTTTATAAACTTATATGGTTAATATTATTTATATCTTTATTTTATCTCTCTTATAATATGTAATGGTTATCTTTTATCTGGTTAATAAAAGAAAGCGACTATCTCTTAAAACAAGAAAAAACAGGTTCATGGTAATTAGTAAACATAACATACAACCCGGCCAACCGGTAACCAATAATCAGACAATCGAAGACTAGCAAATTACACATATTTGGGTACTACGATTAATGAACAATGTGACCACTCTGTAGAAATAAAATGCCGCATAGAGAAAGCAAGAGCCACTTAGAATGGGAGATCTGTTTAAGAGTAGATATCTTAATTCACAAACCAAACTAAAATTACTTAAGATTTATGTCTGGTTTCCCTCAACTGTAATCTGGTTTCTGCTCCTGTATGGTGCCGAGTCCTGGATATTGACAGAAGCGTCCACAAAGAAACTTGAAGCCTATGAGATGTGGCTATACAGACAACTTCTTAGAATATCCTGGGTATACCACGTATCCAACAAGACCGTTTTGGAAATACTTCAAAAGGAAGACTGAATAGTGGACATTATCAAACAACGAAAATAAAATATCTGGGATACATAATGAGGAACCGAAAGAGATATGGTCTACTTCAGTTAATACTCCAGGGACAGGTCTTAGGCAAAAAAGGAACTGGAAGACGCAGAATCTCCTGGTTGAAAAATCTCAGAACTTGGTCTTCCCTTTCTACAGGAGGAGTCTACAGAGCAGTAGCTAGTAAGAATAAAAGAAAACACACTGTCGCATCAAGTAAACGAATTGGCCGATAAGAAAGGCTTTATGTGGGTATTCATTTTCGATTTTATTCTGGGCTTTTGTAAATAAATTAACATTTTGTTATATCGCATGATCAAAAAAAAACGGCGTCCAGTTGACTGAGAAATGACCATCGATAACATTCCCCATATAATTTTACATATAAAATGACAAGCGATCTTCAATTCATAACCATCGCTGTATTTGCTTTAATTTTTAAATTTGAAAATTTATTTCGTTCAAAAGAAGATTACTTTTTATGAATTATACTGGATAACAGATTTTAGTTTATTGGTGGTATCTTGTATAAAAATTGCTTTTCTTAGCTAATTTTGGGGTGCTGAATAAGAAAATAATTATGAAATTAAAAACTTATAGGTATATGTAGTTTTTAAGAAGCATTTTTAAATTTTATTTTTGATAAAATAAGAAAAAAAAAATAGATACTTTTATATTTTTGGAGTCATTGTGATGTGTCTTTTTGTGATATTTTTGTGAACTGCAGTTGATAGCAGAGCAATACATATCAAAAAATTATCAGGACGGTATGAGCAAGATTTGGCCATTGTGATCTGTCAAAATAAACCATTTTGATTGGTTAACACGTTGACTGCCATGGTATTTTGTATTAAAACCTTCCCGGACGCCACGGTGTGAAAATCGCAATAATTATTTAAAATGTGCTAAAAACTACTAATTTTAAAATTTTGTCCCGCATGTAGCTTTTTTTTCAAAAAAAAACAACTTACGAATTATCTCGTGGTCGGCCGTCTCCAAGCCGAACTTGCTTGACGCGTCCAACCACGAGATGACTCGTAAAGCGGGAAAACGATAAACACACGGCGTGCATAACCTATTTTGCAGAATCAGGCGATTCAGGCGGTTTAGTATGCAACTAGCCGTGTAGTGGGATAGATCATTATCCTTAACGTTTTCTAGTTGTTGAAAAACCTATGTTTTTGTTGCTATTTGTGTTACTTTGAGCTAAAAAAATGTCGCGAAAACGCAGTTTGAATGACCGGGAGCTTGATGAATTTGCCCAAATGGATGAGGCTGAGTGGGACAATTTCCTAAAGGACAATTCGGATGACGACCCCGACTATGAAACGTCTAGTGAGCAGATTTCTACAAGTGAAAGTGATCAGGATTCGATTCAGCCACCCGTAGTTGCCGAGTGGCACGAGATTGAGAACGAGCTACCCGAAGAACCAAATTTAGACGCAGAGTGGGTGGACCTTGAGGAGGAGCCACCAAATTTTAATTTTTTGGTAAATGATGTCGGATTAAAGTTTCAAGGGCAGATAACCATGGAATATTTAGTAAATTTATTTTTTTCTGATGAATTTGTACGCTATTTAGTACAACAAACAAATTTATACGCAACACAGAAGATCGCAGAAAATCCGTTGACGAGGTCCTCCAGATTGACCAGATGGGTCGACACAACCCCAAATGAATTGCGACTTTTTTTCGGTCTCCTTTTACATATGGGTCCATGTAGTTTTCCGTCTATTGAGCATTATTGGTCTCAAAATATCATGTACAAGATGCCCTTTTGGGGTCAGGTTATGAGTAGAAATCGTTTCCAGTTACTGTTGCGTTTTTTGCATTTTGCTGACAACACGGAAGCAACAGAAGATCGATTATATAAAATTAGACCAGTCCTCGATCATTTCAATAAAATAATGGAAGATCACTATGTTCCAGATAAAAATGTGTGCATTGATGAATCAATGATCTTATGGCGTGGCAGGCTGTTTTTTAGACAATATATTAAAAATAAGAAGCATAAGTACGGGATAAAATTGTATGAACTATGCGAATCTGCTGGCATGGTTCTAAAAATAAAAGTATACTGCGGAAAATCAGAACCTACCGAAAATGATCTGGGGCATGCTGCAAGTGTGGTTCTTCACTTGATGGAGAAATATTTAGATAAGGGTTATATTCTCTATACTGATAATTTTTATAATTCAGTTGGCCTAACAAACAACATGACAGCGAGAAAAACATATATTTGTGGCACCTTACGCAGCAACCGAAAAGGAAATCCAAAGTATGTTGTTTCAAAAAAACTAAAGAAAGGCGAGTGTATATGGCAAAGACGCAAATCGGTAGTTGTTTGCAAGTGGAAAGACAAACGGGAAGTATTAACGATTTCAAATTTGCACAAGGTACAAATGGTCCAAGTACGCAACAAAAACGGAAAAGTTTCCATGAAGCCAAATATTATAAAGGACTACAATGCGGGAATGTCAGGTATCGATCAGTCCGATCAAATGCTTAGTTACTACAGTGCGTTAAGAAAAACTATTAGATGGCCGAAGAAGATTGCACTGCATATTCTCGAATTATATATACATAACACATACTTGCTTTTCCGTAAATCGACTGGAAGCAAGATAAAATCCCTGAAATTTAGAGAGATGTTTGTTTCTACTCTCCTAGGTGATAAAATGCCTACATATAACAGAGTACAGAGGGGAGATTTTCACTACTTGGAAGCTATACCACCAACAGAGAAAAAGCAACGACCTACAAGGGCTTGCCGGGTATGTACTTCAAAAAAAGTTCGACGAGAAACACGCTATTTCTGTCCTGCGTGCGATGAAAATCCAGCTCTATGTGTTGAAAACTGCTTCAAGGACTATCACCTAAACTGAAAATAGCTATCCTTTTTTTTAAGAGTATAAGATGTTTTTTTTTAATTTTTGATAACTTTGCTACTGCTGTAAACTTTCGCAATAGTTTTCCTATTCTTGCAGCTCAGTTTTTACCATTTGTTGCTTTTTGTTAGAACGTAAATATATTTTTTAACTTTTTTGTATCCCTATATTTTGTATCATGGATCTAAAAAACAAAATAAAAAAAATAGTTTTTGAAGCCACTATGTGTTTTAATGGTGTATTGTGGACGCCCATCCCCTTACACTTTAACGTAAATGCCACGGATTTACTCGTACTGGGCGCCGCAAAACAATTCTCCAAAAACGAGATAACTCGTGGCTGGCGCCTGACAATAAATTAGCGACAACGAGTTATCTCGTCCTTGGCAGTCAACGTGTTAAAAAACCCTGGCGTGAAATTTTAAAATTTATTTTGTTTCAAAGTTTTTTGAATTTATTACATTAATTAACATTATCATATTTTTGGCTGAGATTTTTTATGTCTAAATATTGTGTATTAATTTCAGATAGTACTTGACCAATTAGATTCAAAAATAACTAATCACTCGTCTACAGAGTCCCACAGAGCGACGTCGTGTAGCCCAACTTAAGCGGCAGCCACCCCAGAGCTACCAACCCGAAATAATTAATTTAAATCAAGCTTCGAATGGAATAAAGAGAAAAGAAAAGAACACTACAAAGAGATACGTACAAAAGAAGCAAGGAAGAAAACGAGAAGACATCGCAGCAAGGCAAAACGGATGCCCTTTCACGTTGTTAATTGTTGTAAAACGTTCTTTATGGGTCCCTGACTGCAGCAGCCAGTTTTTAACTGATTACCGTTCATTAGTAATGTTTTGTTTATGGTACTGTTTTGATTTGGACTGGTCGTTTGTATCGGCGAAAGCCACCCGCGAGAACAGGGCTTTATATGCTCGTTGTTTTTTTTGTAATACAGAAGTTTGAATGCTGTTTTTTTATAGAATATAGACCTGAAGTTGAAATTTTTGGTATTACAACAATAAAATAAAATGCTCATTCATAGGGTTTTTATACAATTTTTTGGAAATTCCGGACAAGTAAACTCTGATATCTAGATAAAATCTGGACTTCGTTGAAAAGTAAATTATAAATTTGTACATGAAATGTTTGTCATTATTATTATTAATAATATAGAATGTACAAATTTTTATTTTTTTCAATTAAATAGAAAAAATATATGTTTTGGTGTAGACTACTAGGTATATCATATCTCCTTCCCCATAAATACAAAATTAATCTATTAATAATTGAACAGCTAGCCAAGTCCCAAGCCGTTGGCCGCCGAGGCCTCCCTATGGATTTTTATCTTTACGGAAGAATAAAGGTTCTTATTTTTAAATTACTTATATAATCTAGACAAGAATTAGAAGTACTTAGCGGTTATGCGAGGGTATCTTTCACCCCATTGACTTAATAAATTCCGTGAGAAATGTTCAAAAAAACGGTCCCGTCTGTCCATAAAAGAAGAAGGACGACATGTCGAACACCTGTAGCAAAATATCATGTCTTGGTTTGCTATTAATTTTTATTGTTATTAGATATAGTTTAAATGTGTGCAGTATTGATAGAAGGTAATGAGGAAGTAAATAACCTAGCTAAAAAAGGAGTGAACACTCCATTAACTGGACTGGACTTCTGCTTCCCAAATGGAAACCAACTAAAAGCGGAACTCAAGAACTTGGAAGACTCCATCCGTAACCTGAAATGGGGATCATGCAACGGTCTAAGGCACTCGAAGAAGTCTCTTAAAAGTAATGACCAAGAATAATCAAAGATATTCCTAAGACTTAAGTAAGAACAATCTTCAGATTGTCACGGTTTTTTTAACAGAACATCGTCTCCTCAACGAACACCTCAATAGATTGAAGGTAAGAAACAACGGCGAATGCAGATTCTGTGACGAAAATGGGGAGATATCAGAACACCTCATCACTGAGTGATATCGGAGATGGAGAAATAATCTTTGTGAAACCGTCTTAGATACTGGCTTTTGTCAAAGTCCTGGGACTATGATATAACTCTAGAAAGGGACACACCATAAGTCTATAATGAAAATCTTAGAACTTTCTCTAGAACTTTAACAATGGCTGTGCCATAAACTCTTAGTACCACTGATATTGGAGATGGAGAACTAACTTATGTAAAATCGTCTAATTTCTCTTGACGGATGATAATCAAAGGTCAAAATGATATTACTCGCAAATGTTGAAGTATAATTAATTAGTGGAAAAAGTTAAAAGTTTCTTAATCTTTTTCTACTAATTAAAAATTTCTACCACTAATTTTGACGGTCTGAATGCTTACATTGAATTTAGAGGAACAAACTTCTACGTTAATTGAAATCACTAATTTCGTTCTGAATGAAGCTTTATGTAACATTTTTATTTAATCACACAGATCCATGCAAATATTATCGTATTTATCCTATATGCTTAATCGTCCTGTCTCGACCAATACTACAACACACTCCCAACAACTAAATAAAACCTCTTAGTCAATGAATAATTTTAATAAGCGCATTAAAGTGTCAGATGGGGAATAAAAACATTCAATTAATTATCGCGAGCTGTCAATTGCGTCGCGCAAAAATTAATGAAATTAACACGGGACACAGTAATTGAAAAAAGGAACAGAAACCGATACACGAGCGATTTCTGGCGTAATGCGCGTGATCTACCCTTGGAAGAAAACAAATGTCAGAAGCGAAATAAAATAATCGATAGCGTATATATCGGTTAAATTAACCCAATTAGTGCGCGATTTCATGCATATTTATGACTATTTATCCAATGGCCGGCTCATTTTATCGGCATTTTTCCTCTTCGGGCGAAAATTAAATCGATAACTTAATTAGGCGAGTGTAGATTTAAAATTTACGATCGAAAGGGAACGCGATAAGGAACTGAAACGCCGCAGATTTGGAGATAAGTTTAGAAAGTTGTAAAATGGCTAAGTTATAGGAAGCAAGAAGCTATAAAAGATAAACACTGAAAAAATTAATTTGTGAATTTAATAACGATATTGATGGTTGTCAAAATCAAGCTGGGTAAAGAGAGCCAAAATACGGAGATTAAACGCAGGATCCATTTGGCATGGGTAGCATTTGGAAATATTAGCGATATTTTCAAGGATAAAAAGGTGCCCATCAACCTAAAGACAGCTGCATTCTACCTGTGCTTACGTATGGCTCAGAGACTATGGCAATTACCCGAAAAACTGCAGAACAAATACGAGTAGCACAAAGAGCCATGAATAGAATCATGTTAGGAGTCACCATTTACACTGGACGCGCGTTTCGCTAACCATGTTAGCATTATCAGCCGATGATCAAGACTATCTATCTGTATAAAAGTCTTGATCATCTGCTGATGATGCTAACATGGTTAGCGAAACGCGCGTCCACTGTAAAAGTGATTGCGTACATATTCTGTGGTAAAAGTGTTTTGGTGTATTGTGGTGATTTAGTGTTTTAAATAATGCTAAAAATAAGGAGAAAGCAAAAACTCATGCTAAAGTTATGTTGCAAGATCTACTTGGCCACACGTAGATACGTACATTGAAGAAGTTTTAAAAAAATGTACAGTGGCGCATCTAGAGTTTGAATCCGGGAGGGGTAATGGCAATATTTAAGTAATGTAGGTACTATATTTAAATTAAATATTCGCTGAAACAAAATATACTTGGATTGCTTTGGATTTTCTATTTTGTATGGTACTGTTATCCTTTTTTGTGACAATTTTATTTTATACCATATGTTATCTTATTTATAAATGTCTTCCTGGGAGGAGTAATTACCCCCATTACTCCTCCCGTATATGCGCCCTCTGGGGTGGGCCAAATTGGACTCTTTTACAGGAAAACATTCTTTCCTATATATTATAGATGAAAACTAATATCGGTGTCTGCAGCTCAATTTTTATCAAAAACGTGGTGGTAAACACCGCACATTATGCATTTTTAACAAATCGCTGTAACTTTTTTGCTACAGAAAATTTTGTAGCTTTATGAAAACATTTTCAAAGAACATTTTTACGTAGATAAATAATTTGATTTTTTATAGAGAACATTCTGTATATTTTTAATTCACTGAAAATAATTTAAAATTACCTTTCCAAAAATATAGCATACTTGATATTTTGCTCGATTCCTCTTCGAGATATAGAGTTTTTAAAAATTATCCCACTTTGAATAAGTAGGTTTTGAACGGTGCCGGCTGTAATGCAAAAAAATTCTAGCTGTCAGCAGTAATTAAAACGAAAATAATATTTGCAATGAGAGATTCGGAATTAATTATTATTACCAAACCAAAACAATTTAAACTATATCTAACAACATCAACACATTTAAACTATATATAATAGCACAATAATAATAGCATAATGTATACACATCTTCTGGAATAAGATACCATAAGATGCAATCAACAAGGACAGTGAACAAGGACAGTGGAATTACCTCTATAGATTCAATCTTCGTTATCGGCAACAACTAGAAAATTAGAAAAACAAAATGGTACGTTCTCTCTGACAAGAAAACTGGTATTTTCCCATGTAGAGAAAATTAAACAGTGGTATTTTTATCGCTTAACTGATACCCGATCGGTCGCCTCTGACTTGACAATAATTACCACAGCAAAATGAAAAAAAAACGTTTACCACAGTCGTCGGTTTTAAAGATAATGTATTAAGCAGTAAACAGTGGGTATACTAGCCCAAAACATAATTATCAAAATTACTTCTGTAGTTTGATGAGATGTTTTTAGCTTCATTTTGTATTACAAATAGAGTAATAATAGTAGTAAAATAGTTTTTTTGTAGATTAATAATTCTGTATATATTTATTTAATAAATATATTGTTTTATGAGTACAGAGTTCTTTTATATTTTCTAACAAATTCAGAAGTGGGATAGACTCAGTTGCCCACGGGAGTGATTTGTGTAGATTTAAAAAAAAATCTATAGTTGCTTCATGATGCGAGAAGTGAAGTTTGAAGAAACTCGTCAAAGTTCCGAAAGTACGGAATGCAGTAGTACGGACATCGAGTCACAAGTGTGCAAAGAAGAAAGCTAAGAAAGTACGAAAACATGCGAGTAAGAAAAAGAGTAAGAAGTCTAGACGTAGAATAAGAAGCAGTTCTTCGAGTTCTTCCAGTTCTAGTTTCGATAGTAGATCAAGCAGAAGAAAATAAGCTAGTCGAGTGTTTTGCAATTTTAATTGCAAAAGGGGGATATCTCGCTTGTTTAGATTTTTTTCTGTTTTTACGTATTAAGGCGCATCCACATTGCTCGTGATCCTGCTCGCGCTCTTGCTTCTGGTTGTGCTTGCGTTTCCTGTTTCTCAAGATCTTTTGTCCTGGGTCTACATTGTAATGTTTTAAGTGCGATCATTAATGTAATGGTTGCTAGTGCAATCATTATTGCAAAACGAAGGAAACAAGGAGAAAAAAGCCGGTGTTGGATATCTATTAATTAAAAGTTTTAAATTAATAAAAAAAGTAGATCCCAGCACAGTGAAAGTAAACATCTACGCGATTACAAACAGACAGAATGTTTTTTAGTATTTTTTATTGCATCTCCCTTACTGATTTTGAAAGACTGATTAACTCCGTTGGCCTCCGTATAGAAAGAAAAAATACAACTTTTAGGAAGTGTATTCCGGTTAAAGAAAGAGTTAAATAAAGCTTGTCCATAACATTAAGATTCCTTGCAGCTAGAGACTCACATACCAGTTTGGGTTATTTATTCAAAGTTTCCAAGCAAAGCATTTCAAAAATAATACCAGGCGTATGCCAAAATATAAATAAAGTTCTCAAAGATCAGATTAACATAAGTAGGTAATATAAATATGGAGTTATATTTTATTAAAGGTATATTTAATATTATTAATCCAAGAACAACAAAAATATTTGTAATTCTGAACAAAATAAAATAAGGAAAATCATGGTAGTATGATCATACTGTAGTAAATACCGAATCATATGAATGAAACCAAACTAAAAACTTAACAAACACGGCAAACAGCTCGAGCGCCTCGAACCGCCGAAAAGTATGCTCGCATGGTTCCGAATCGTCACTTTAATGTACCGCGACAGAGCCGAACAGTCGAAACGGGCATTTCATGAGATCGCAAGCACGTGGAGCGAGCGCCGCGAACATCTCGCTCCGACTGTTTGCCATGTTTCTCGTGTTTCACGTGGTCGTTCGGCCTGCTCGCGAGCTATATGGACGCAGCTTTACAGACTATGTGTAAATTAACCTTAATCAATATAAAGTCTTATATCTTATATCTGATGACCTTAAACCCATTATAATGTTATTTATCAAGCCCAATTTACGCAAATAAATATAAATATTTCGTTTTCAACTCTGACATTATTAATCTATAGACCTCTAGCTACTGGTCGGTGCGGTACTCCATAATGTTACCAGTTCACTGAAAACGATCCGACTTTGTTGGTTTGAGCAACCGCATTCCGCCTCTGACCCCAAAAAGAACCACTTATCTGATCACCAATAAATATTCCATCGTGTAAACTGGTACTATCGACGATCATTAGGCACCAGCGTCGGGCATTTTTTCATTGTTTTGCAATGGGAGCCGGGCAAATGTCGATTCAACGCTAGATAAGCTCTCGATGGGTTTTCGGAGAGTGAGAGTGAGAGTGTGTACGAGGATACAAATTTCTAGCATCGTCCAAGCTATTGTCTGATTCAGGGGCGAAGGTTGCATTATACTGAAGTTACTGAATACTCTAATGAACTATAAAATGAACGTATGAAGCTCTGATCTGCAGGCTCACCGAAAACTTAAGTCTTTTTTTGATTTAAATCATTTTAATTTCGATTTTAAGTCATTTTTCGAAAGCTGACTTAAAAGTGTATTATACTGTACTGTTCGGGTCGCTCTATGGAATCGGGTAAAGCGGGTGTGTGGCCGAAGGAAAGATATATTATATTTCAGAAATCTGCCTAAGGCTTAGCCCGATCCTGTCGTGTTAAGCCACATCCAAAATTCCAAACACACGTTCTTTGATTAAGGCTTGATTAGTTTTTTTCAGAGCTTCAAATTCTGCCATAAAATAGCGAGCAATTTGTTCAAAAGCCATATAAATTATAGATGACTGTAATCACAAAACTTCAATCTATTTTCTATTGTAACGGAATTTTAAATTATGTCTTTATTTTTCAGAAAATTTAGTCCAAACATAAGGAATATTTTGTAAATGTTTGACCATCAAAATCTTAAAAATAAAGGTATTGTCTAAAAATACCGCGTACTTCGAACTTCTTATTCGAAGTTCAATAAAACACAAGTTTACTTAATTAGGATGAGTTGCATAGAGGCCACTAGCTTTTTAATTTTAACAGCCGGGTGGTCGGGGTTCAAAGATATTAATAAAAGGGCGCCACGAGATTATACTCTATGAAGTCGGCATGAAAGATGTTACTATTAGTAGACTTCAACACTAACCTCGAACTGTTGAGTGCAACTACCATGAACTTCAAATATTACTATAATTATTTGAACTTAAGTGACTCTAACTTAACTATGAGACCAGACTGTAAATAATATTAGGTACTAAAAATGGTTAAGCAATTTATTAAATATCAAAAGTTAATATATCAAGAAATGAAAGAAATGAAATTTAAGATAAATGAAATTGAAATTAAGAAAACTAACTAAAAGTATGACGTCATAATCCCTCTTACTTAAACTAAGTACAAAATTCTGGGTGGATTACAAATATCAAACTAAACTAAACTAAAATTGTACAGTCTTACTCTAAGTCTTGAAACAACTTGACACTTCCTCCGGCTGAGCTACGGTGTATAGCTACAGGGTTGCTACGGCGCGGCGTTGCACAGCAGCTCGATGAATGTCACTGGAGCCCACGGATGTCAGCAGAGGTACAGGTGAAAGGTAGGTGTTCGAGATTTCAAATGGTGATCATAAAAAACCCTCAGCGAGGGTTTATAATGTCCAACGGGTACCTCTACACGGGCAACAGGATGGAATTTTGGACCATTCTGTGCTCTACGGTCTGGATCGGTCTTCTTGCTCTTGGAACTCTCGGGGACTTCTTGGGCACGTGCAATCGGAATATCGGTCGGAAAATTAGGCTATTTAATCCCTTGGCGAAAATTTGGTCGGTGGTCCATACAAAATCAACAAAATCCAACCACGTCTCTGACCAAATGTGCTTCGGAAGCCTTAATCCTTCTCTAGGAAGACCTGTTAACTACCAACAAGGAATGCTTCACGAAACGGCAGCCAGTTCTTCACGACGATACCCGGTCGGTGGATACACAAGAAGTCACACAAGGATTGGATTTCCTTCACAAAATCAGATTTCAACCGGAAATCTCCCTCCAGGATATAGATAGAGAACTATATATCTACTCCAGTCCAACTCACAAAAAGGCATAAATAAAAAACGATGTTCTAGAATATTTTCCACAGCCATATTCCATATCCGGTCAATGAACGAACTTAACTCAGAAATTCCCACATTTAAATAAACGAATTGCACACTGCGATCCATATCAAAAATAAACGATTTAACTACGAAATTTTATCTGATAATTATAAAATTTCAATAACCAAAACAAAGGATAAATAAATCCAAAAATATCTGATTTGATCTGACAGTGACAAGTGACGGACAGGTGATATCAAAGATAAAGAGAGGTCGACAAAAAGCCTTCTGCTTGGGCGCATCCAATGACAATATTGTGTAGCTGTAGCTGTATAATATCGCGGTGTATATCGGGTTGCATAATCGTAAAATTTAAATAAAATAATATTTAACAATAAAATTATAAAGATTTTTAAGTCAAATTTTTATAAATTTTTGTGATAAAATTTTAACACGATCTCTTTTTAAACTGTTAAGGCCGGCGGCCACTGCCAGCGGAACTAAACTTAGTTAGGGAAATGAAAGAGAATAGTAACTAGACGAAAAGAAAATTCCACTTCTCCAACTCCCAGTGGATGACATACCAAGAATTTATAACTTTGAGAAACACCTCACTGTAGTGTTGAGTAATAAAAAGGATTGGGAAGAAAAAAACGTTTGCTTAGCATGTAAAAGACCATACCATAATGTGGTATACTGATGCTTCCAAAACCAAAGCAGGGACAGGGATAGAAGTATTTGGGCCGAAAACTAAATACTCCGAATCAATGGACACCTGCCCCAGCATTCTTCAGACAGAAATCTACTCTATCGATGCATACAATTTATATTAAATAGGAACTATCGAAAACAGGAAATAACCATCTTATCCGATAGTCAAGCAGCTAAACGCGATCAACTCAGTAACCATCAATTCGAAGTTGGTCAAAAGAATGCCTGGCGAAGCTCAACAAATTAGGCAAAGAAAAATAAAGTTCTCCTACTCTGGAAGTCATCATCAAGGAACAGAAGGTAATGAAAAAGCAAATGATCTAGCTAGAAAAGGAGCGAGCACTCCACTAACTGGACCAGAACCGCTCTGTTTTGCAAGCGGGAACCAACTGAAAGCGGAACTGAAGAACCTGGAAGACTCCATCCGTAACCTGGAATGGGTGTCTTCCAACTGTCTCAGATACTCGAGACTACTCGGCACTAAGACATCGTAAGTTCCTCAGAACTTACGATTAAGAATTAAAAATGTTTTCTTGGTTTAAGTAAAAATAATCTTCGGATTGTCACGAGGTTTCTAACAGGACACCCTGTCTCTTCAACGAACACCTCAGTAGGCTGAAGCTGAGAAACAACGGCGAATGCAGATTCTGTGGTAAAAATGGGGGAACACCAGAACACTTTATCACTGAGTGCGCCTAGACGACGGCTATTCGTGCCATGAACTTTGGTACGGCTGATGTCGAGGACGGAGAGCTGGCCTCTGTGGAGCCGTTTCAGATAGTGGCTTTTGTTAAAGCCCTGAGACTGTATGATGAGTTATAACTCGCTATAAGCCAAGAAAAGGGAACACACAATAGATCTGTGAGGTCGCGGTGATTAACTCCCGTCCTAAACATTCTACATTCTACATTCCTCATTCTACATTCTACATTCTACAACTCTTATTTTTAGTTACCTTTCTCACCTGGTATCTGCCAAGGTGTCACAGGGCAAACCCCCCAAACACGCCGGTATTCAAAGCACATGAGAGCACTACTGAGAGCCTAAGTTAGAGCCTATATTAATTGATAGTTGTGCGTATTAATGATTAATAAATTTCTGAAAACTTATTACTTTTTATCTCTTGACAAACAATATTGATTTTGATATATTTCTTCGCGATTGACAAGTAACAATTTATAAAGTAAAGCTAAAATTCAGTTCCGTCAACAATCTATTCTTGTTAATTGACGTAATTCAACCACTGAAGAATTAGACGAATAGAAAAAAATCAAATGCAAATCTAACGATCCGTTTCACCGCAATTTTTTGCATCAACGCTGCCGCTGGTCGACTTTAACCTTGCACTAATACACACACACACAAACGGATAGATATATTTTTGCATAATTCAGAACCTTAGCTTAAGTTCATGGTCTAGATCCCGTTACGAATCGGTCCCGCGATTGTTTTGCTGTTGTGTTCAATTTCTTTAAACAGTTTTTTTTGTTTTTCTTTTCATTTATATCGTTTTTTTAACCATTTTGTTAGTCTTCTAAAAACACGTACCTATTAATTTAGACATAGAACAATATGAATTAATAAACGAATTTTACTCAACGTAGACCAATTGCTGTTTTTAACAATGATTGATGATTGTATTTGGCCGAAAACTAAATACACCAAACCAAAGGGCACCTGCACCAGCATCCTTAGATAGAACCATCGGGAACAAGAAACAGCAATCTTGGAGTTCAGAGGTGTGCATTCAAGGAACCATATTGGGCCCATTAGGTACCTTGTAATATTTATGCAGCATAAGTTTCTTCGGAAGTGAACATACATGTGAACATCTAAAACATACTTTTACGCGGACGACACACAGTTAAGTTATTCATTCTATCCTAATGACATAGATAATGCTAATAAAGTATTAAATAATGATATAGATAAATTGGTTAAAGCTTTCAGTAAACATGACTTAATTATTACCCCTAATAAATCGTCAGTGTTAATTTTTGGTTATAAACGCCAAGAAGTACAAAGTAAATTAAATATAATGGTTGACAATAAAGAATTAAGTGCTGTGTCGTGTGCTAAGAATCTGGGAGTTGAACTGGATGTGGATCTTAGATTTAAAAAACATACCGCAAAGCTACTTCAGAGGGCATATTGTAACCTTAAAATGTTTTACCCCCATCGTAGAATACTTGATATACCAACTAAAATAAAAATTACCTATACATTAGTTCTTAGTCATTTTAATTACTATGATGTATTGTATGGGCCTTGTCTAGACGTTAGAGATACCGCCAGAATAGAAAAAGTTCAGAAATCTTGTTTGCGTTATATATATATATATATATATATATATATATAGTATTCGGAAACATGATGGAATATCTCACAAACTTAAGGAGGCAAAATGGATGAACATGGCAACTAGGCGTAGACTGCCCTCTCTGACTCTATTGCATTCAATAAAATGATAAATAAAAGTCCACCTTACCTTTATGAAAAAATACAGTTTCGTACTGATATTCACAATTTGAATTTAAGGCACAGGGGTCTCATTTCACCCACTCCGCACCGATCTGCATTGTTTGAACGATCTTTTACATTTAATATTTATAGTATGTTCAACAATCTAGATGTTAAGTGTAAGAACTGCTCTTTGGGTGAATTTGAGATAAAAGCAAGAAAAATATTTTCTGAATATTGATTAGGTTGCATGTTGCGTGTAGGTGCTGTTTTCTGTCTGATTTTTGTGGCAAATTTTAGATATAGCCTTTAGTTGTTTTGTTTTTTATTTTTTTTGAATCATTATTTTATATTACTTTTTAAAAAAAAACTTTGAGGCTGGAACTTTTGTTTTTCCAGCCTTTTTGTAGTTTGTAAGATTATATTGTTGTTTTTTGTATGCTAATTTTTGTTTGTAAACTCATCTGTATAAATTTTATTGCATTGTATATATACAAACTTCAATAAATGTATTATTATTATTATTATTATCCTAGATTTACCTAAGAACAATGTTTGTGCACAACCAAATTCTGCACAAATTTTGTTGCATAAATATTAACGTAAATATGGCGATGTCGGAAACTATTTAGACTCACCTTGTAAGAACCATAAAGGCGCTGTGACTCCATCAACATTCGGAAATGGGGTGAGGTAGGTTTGCGCCTGTTGTCATTTATTTTTAATATCTTCTCAGATGCTATTCTAAAGAGAACAATTTCCAAGAATCATCCTGGAATATGTTGGACTCCCTTTGGCATGTTAGAAGATCTGAGTTATGCAGATGACATCTGTCTCCTTTCTCATAATCACGCGGATATGACATCAAAACTACTTGACTTATCAAATGAAGCTCGAATTACAGGTCTTAAGATCAATATTAAAAAAACTAAATCGATGAGAGTTTGTACCTACAATGGCGCACCCTTTATTATTGGAACAACACCTATAAAGGAGATAAATAATTTTACTTACTTGGGAAAAATAATCTTAACCAACAGAAGCACAGAGCAATATATCATAAATAGAATAAACAAGGCCAGAATAATATTTGGAATGCTCAACAATATTTGGATATCTAGACAATACTCTCAACTTACTAAACTTAAAATTTTCAATTCGAATGTCAAGTCAGTATTGCTGTATGATGCAGAGACCTGGAAAATCACATCGCCATTAATTAAAAAACTCCAAGTATTCATAAACAGTTGTCTGCGAAAAATTGTAGAAATATTCTGGCCAAATACTACCAGAAATGAGAATTTATGGAGCTTAACCAACCACAGGCAGGTGTATAATGAGATCAAACTGAGGAAATGGAGGTGGATTGGTCGCACATTAAGGCGAAGCGGCAACAACATCGCTGGCAGAAGTATTGAGTGGAATCCACAAGGCAGTAGAAGAACTGTTCGTTCACGACACACATGTCAAAGGACAATTAAAGAGAGAAACGTACGGGGAAGCAAACGAGACACGAGGCACCATTTGCAACTTGGTTGTGACACTTCTCTTTTTCTTTTTTTCAGGATCACTAGTTAATCGTTGCTGATTCCTCCAGTATTGATGAAGCCGGAAGGGAGAAACGTACATATTTTAGTCATGTTTTAGTAATGTTTTCATGGCTTATCTTACTGTAGGTTTTGCCCAATAATTTCGATCTTTTTTATTGCAGTACCCACGATAACATCCTTTGTTTATTGCTTTTTCTGGGCCCAGATGATAGCAGCGAGGTATATTGGAGTACCTTCGCAGCGATTTTTCGGTGGTAACGCTCGCTAATTGTGAGCTACTGCTTAACCAAGTTGCAAATGGTGCCTCATGCTTCGTTTGCTTCACTTTTTCTTTTTTTTTTCGGGATCACTAGTTTATCGTTGCTGATTCCTCCCGTATTGATGAAGCCGGAAGGCAGAAACACTAAGTGTCTACGGGTAGTCATATTTTAGTTATGTTTTCATGGCTAATCTTACTCTAGGTTTTGCCCAATAATATTGTACAAGGCACCCCGTATGAATAAATAAGAATTTCAATTAATGTAGACCAAATTAAACTTTATCACATTCAAATATAAAATCATATTTTATATCTGAGATAATGTAACTTAAAGACAGTGAGAAATTGTGAGAGTCTCGATGGTAAGCTAACTGTAAAACCGCTAAAACCACCAGCTGGGTAGTTTTACGATGAGGAAACGTCAAAGAAGGAAGAAAGAAGAGCGAAGAGATTCTTTCGAATGCTCGGAATTCCTTCGTAATTAAGGTTCTTTACCATCGGATCCGTAATTGCGCTTGTTGCTAATTCTGCTCGTTTGTTTCGTGTTCTCTGTCTATTAAAGATTCCACTTTATTAAGATTATATTCTCAAGCTCTTTTCTATTACCGATAACGAACGGTTGTGTTTGTTTAAGCAGGTTTAAATTACAGAAATCACCTTAGAATATTGTCTTTAAAACAATTATTTAATATAAAAATATCTGTTTTGATTATAAATCAACTGAGTTAAAAATCTGGGAACGGCAACGGCCTAGCTACGTTGAAACACCGGTTCCCATTAGAACACCGAAGTTAAGCGACGTAAGACGATACTGGTGGATGGACGGGTGACCGATTCAAAACTCTGTATCCTGCTGTTGTCCAAGGGAAAAGTGTAAAATCTATTGATACACACTGCTCATTCACGCCGGTTCGAGGCCGGATGAGATCGGAATCTCGTGAGTAAGAGTTGATTTAGTCACTTGCCAAGTCGCTAGGCCATTGACCATGATATGGCCGAGGACCGCGGTTCGGATTCCGCGTAAAC
This sequence comes from Sitophilus oryzae, assembly GCF_002938485.1. Taxonomy (NCBI): domain Eukaryota; kingdom Metazoa; phylum Arthropoda; class Insecta; order Coleoptera; family Curculionidae; genus Sitophilus; species Sitophilus oryzae. The sequence goes on from NW_022146069.1 coordinate 170,704, forward strand.
AAAAAAAAGTAGGCCCCATCCAGATTAGCCCTGGGAGCAAAAAGGAGACGTTGACTGAAATCTTTACCTTACTTTTTAAAAATCTGGGGATTCAAAATATACCCTCTATATTGAAACAAAAAGAATTTAGGACTTCCATTGTCTTTATTTATTCTGATTAACATAACGTTTCGGTCAGAAGAATCACTAAATTAAACTAATTCCTAAAACTATTGAGCTTTTATACTGCAGCCAGGCATTCACCCGTGAGGTCCACTTAGAATGCCTGCATTGGTGCGTTTTATCAGTGGTTGTCATATCGTAGATATTTCCGTACTAGGATTGCTAAAGATGTTGTTACTGTTTGCTATAAAAACGGCTTCTTTAAATTTACGCTTTTTCCAATGAGGTTTCCTTAGAAAATCTGACCACGTCGATCTTCTGACCACTTTATATTGTGCTGTTTTGACCAAACATCATCTGCAATACCTGACTTCATTGTTCCACCTTTTTGTGCATGTTTTTTGTGCTCGCTAAGTCGTACATTTAGAGGACGGTTAGTCTCTCCAATATACGACTCATCACATTCACAAGGTACCTAGTAGATGCACTCTTGCTCTTGGTTCAATGATTCCGGCCTTGTTTTTGTTAACACGCTTCTGAGAATCGATGCAGATTTGAAGACACTTTTAATGTTATAAGTTTTGGCTATTCGCCTAATTTTTTCTGACATTCCTTTTACATATTATGGAATAGTGAATTCAAGAGAGAGGGCGCATCCTCCTCAGTTGTAGAAATTAAGTATAAACCAATTGGTCAGTTTTTTCAAGTTGATATAATTTTGTCTAGGGACTTCTCAGATTAAGCATTCTGAAGCAAATCCGTTTGAATATTATTTAATTCAACATTAAGCGATGCTTGAACACAGCATATGGTGTTTGCTTGATGATATAAAGTTTTAACTATTCCTTTCCTAGTTGCTTCAGAATGGTTACCCTGAAAACTTAAATATTGTCCCGTGTGGTGCAGGGTTTCTGTATACGGAAGTCTCAATAGATCCCCCATTTCTATTAACAAGAAGATGTCCTTGTTAGTAGAAAAAATCGCATCACAAAATGCATCAAATTTACGAAAGAGAACAGCCTCTAGAAACGGCAGACGGAGACTTATTTCTTTCTCAATCGTAAATTTGATGGAACCATTTTGGGAATTGAGATGATTTTTGGATATTGAGATTGAGAAAGGACTCCAACTGTCTGTCGTTTCCTTTCCATATTATAAAAGTATCGTCAACATATCTATAGCCTCTCTAACTTTTTCCTTAAACAGAAATATTAAGTAATAAAATTGGTGTTAAAAATTCTACTCTAGTTGCTGGAAGGATATTCTTATTTTTTAACTCTGTTTTTAGTCTCTGTTCTCTCTCTTAACTACGTTCTCTTGTCTATTTATTATATCACATCTGTATAAAATGTGATAAAAAATGCCTTTCTAGTTTTTCAAATACAAAAATACTAGATATTTTGGATTTTAATTAGATATTTGTTTCAATGACGATACGTGACGAAGATTATCTATAGACGAGTTTTCCACATTCACTTCACTTTGCATCTTGACTTTTGTTCCTTTATATCAAAGTGTTTTTACATCAAAGAAAGAAGAATTAAGTTAGTATGGAGTACTTATGGAAGAAAGTCAATCATATTCAAATGTAGAATGCCACTCTATCTAAAGAAGAAAACATTCGACCAATGTGTACTACCAGACATGACCTATGCATGCGAAACCTGGGCACTTAAAACGGACATCATAAGAAAACTGCAGCTCGCACAACGTTCAATGGACTGAAATAACCAAAAGAGAAGGTAAAAAAATTGAGTGGATACGACAAAAATACGACCCAGGTAATAGATGTCATCCACAGAGTTAATCCCTCAAATGGCAATGGCCAGGACACCTGGCAAGAAGGACGGACAACAGATGGACCATAAAAATTACAGCATGATACCCACGAGGAATTAAGAGACCTAGAAGAAGACCAAACCTGAGCTGGGACCATGATATTAGGAAATTAGCAGAGATAACTTGGGACATAACCAACAATAGACAACAATGGGCTCAACTAAAAAGAGAGTATCTAAATATGTGAGGGAGGCTACACCATAATTGAAAATGGTTGAATAAGTTGAAAATGAGGATGATATTAAAATCTATCTTTTTTGATTAACATTATTCAAAATTATCTTGAACAATTAACAAGGATTTTGAAATACTTCAAACCCACCTGAAACCTCTAATGAAAACTCTAATCTAAATAAATAAAAGGAAAAAAGTTTCTTTTTATTAAAAAAAATCTTTAAGATGCTGTAAAACAACTTTTTGAAAAGCCTTTATACGACTGAATTGCTACGCTGTTGATGCTACGTCTTATAATACGATTTTTTTTCTTATTACGATCAAAAAGCAGTACCATATACGATCTGACCATCTATCATACCCATATACGACGTACCGTACAGTTACACGAATCCGCCGGAGGAAAATGAGCATGTCCGAGTACTATTAGTGGTGTACGGCCTAATGTGGAAGAGATTGTGACGGATTGGATTTGCTAGACTATTAACAAAGTGAGTACGGTCGTACCTAGACCAGTCAATAAATTAGGTTTCTTTATTTTCCCATTTTTCATCATATCTCGTTTTTTTAAGAAGCTTGTTGTCAATAATATATATTCCTTTGTGACAGAAAAGACAAAATTGAAAAATAAAATAGTACATTGTTTTATTAGGAGTAAAAATGATAGTTTTAGTGGAGACGCTGTAAGTTTGATATCACAGGCGAGGCACAAAATGTCATTTTTACTCCGAATAGAACATGCTATTTTTTTTTCAAACGTTACAAATAATTGTTTTGACAATTTCAAACGTTGCAAATAATATAAAAAGATTTAAAAGTAAAGATTTAATAGTCCCAGAAATAAGTGCAAGTATTTCAACTGGTATTATACTTCGACCCCAGAAACATGCTCATGTGTTCTTTTTGCCAAAAAAAATGTTGATTTTTTATATTTTTCTTGACATTTTCCGGAAAATATTGAAAAACTTTTGAGTGCTGCTTGTTCAGTTTTCGGAAATTTGTTTATAGTGCTTCGAGAGAATGCAATGTTGCCACCCCCCACTTTATCCACATTCTGCAAGTTATAAGTTCACATTTTTATATTTCTTCAAAATAAACTGAAATAATAAAACTAAATAATGAGCAATTGTGGCAGCTTTTCAACAGTTCAGAATCAGCGCCCTCTATTAGATATGTAAATAGTCAACGTTTGACCTACATTTAAACAGATCAACTGATAGCATTTTTAGGTTATCCAATTCATTTGAGATTTTACTCAAAACTGTAAACCTATGACAAAACTAAAAAAATAGGCAAATGTAATAGTAAGAGAGCTAGCAACGTCGGAAAAACACGTATTTTAAGACGTCTGGCTCTTTGATATATCTTTTACTATGCTCTCTAGAACAGCATGCGGCCCGTCTGGCTGCTGGTAAACGTTGCGTTCCCTACTGCGCATTGAAAGGAGATCCTATATTTTTATTAGTCCTTTAAATTCTAGTATTGAATATAAATTGAACATGTCTCCATAGCGCAGTGCGTAGAGTTTCTGACCACGAACCGATGATTCAGAGTTCAAATCCGGGTCAGGGCAAAGACTTTTTTATTTTATTTTCGTTTATATTCTAATAGTAAAGTATTACATTTTTTTTTAATTACCAGAAGTTTTTGACCTGACTCGGATTCGAACTCTGAATCATCGCATCGGTTCGTGGTCGGAAACTCTATGCACTGCGCTATGGAGACATGTTTGATTTATATTCAATAGTAGAATTTATAGGACTAAATTAATAAAAAATATAGGATCTTCTTCCAATGCGCAGTAGTAAACGCAACGGGTATCGGCAGCAAGACGGGCTGCATGCTGTTCCAGAGAGCCTAGTAAAAGATATATCAAAGAGAAAGACGTCTTAAAATATTTTCTCGACAACGTTGCTAGCTCTTAGACTATAAGGTAAGCTTGTAAAATACTTTTATTATTCAAATATAAATATCAATTTTATATCAACAATATATTTTAGTGTATATTCGCCAAAGCAAGAGTATCAGATTTTCTAATGTTACGTAAGTTTTTTTACTTAGTCGATGTGTCAACACTGGGCATCGAACAAGCTGAGATTCTGGTAATTGCTTGGTATTTGCGGCTGATTATCGATTGCTGCGGGCGGCTCTCAAAATGTTATTTTAACTATTATTACATTATTTTTTAAAAATTTTCAAAGTTAAATAACTCGGTTATTATGAATTTATTTCAAAAATGGCAAAGAGAAAATATGTTTCTTTTGGCCAGATCTACCGGATCCTAAAATACTAGCACTTATTTCTGCGACAACCTGTATATCGATAAACTATAAAGAACACTCTTTGACTTTGACACTATATTGTGTCAGTTTAATAATATATTTTCGTACTTTTGTGCTTAGGCGTTAAAATGACTTTTTTATATTGTCAATCACATCGCAAAAATTAATACTTTTGTGACGACTGACGATTGAAAAAAAAACATTTTGCAAAATGCACATTGGCTAGGATTCAAACCGAAACCAGCTTGTCAGTGACCTTTTTCTATTAAAAAAAAATTCTCTAACTAAGAAAACAAAATGTATTAAAATGTGTTAATATACAGATATTATTCCAAATTCCTCCATAATAATAGCTAATTTACTAGGTTATTCTAATAGCTCTACGGCGCTTACGCTTTTCATTTTTACGCTGTACCAACGATTATTTTGTTTATATAATAGTCATTATGAGCTTAATTTTGATTCAGGGTATTGTTAGTTTCGTAATAATGTCATATGTAATTATTACCGCGTATATATGAATGTATTAGATATTTTTGTTATTTTAAAATGCATAAGTTTCGGTTTTAATCTGAATAAAATACGAAAAATGTATATTTGCGAGGTTATTTTTTGAGTTATTTATGAAAAGATCAGACTTCGAATTTAACAAACGAAGTTGATTTTTGGATACACGTACATTGGCAATATAGAAATAAAGACGTCGCCATATTTAGCACCAAAATTTTTTGATCATTAAAATTTCAAAATTAACAAATTAATTAAACATTCAAATTTATTCGACAGAATTATTTTTATATTAGAATAAATCGAGATATTTTAATGCTAATCATTATTTATGTTATCGAAATTTGTATCTATTTCCGTTCTCATGAATCTTAAAAATGGATAATTAATTAATTCGGTAAAAGTGAGCTACTAAATCAACAATTCGAGATAAAATTTAAATATTTTAGTATTTTTTCGATCTGAAAACACTATAAATAGATACATACTAAAATCTGAAAGTCCGCTATAACAGTAGTGAAGATATTTTGATCTAATTTTTAGTCAAAATTTTATTTACCTATTTATTTCTTTATCGATAGTTCGTAATAAGATAAAACAGAATTGAAAACTTATTTTTGCCTTTCAAAATTCAATTTTATTGATTTTTTGTCAGAATAAAACAAACATTCTGTGCGATGCAACATATAAAGTGCATTGCTTGTGGAATATACAACAAAAATAAAAACATACAAAAACACCTCTTACAAATTAGTATTTTGTTAGTACATATTTGTGTCTCAATCATATACATAGATAATAATAACATATCAGTACTACACTTGGGAAGTTAAGACCTCTGTTAAAACTCTTGTTACCTGGAACTAAACTGAACTCTTTATTTGAGATAATATATCACATAAGAAATATATGAAATAAACTTTCTAACAAATAAAACAAACAAAAAGAAAACTGAAAATAACAATATTTATCTCTACTCGCAGAAATCAACTAAAGAATTAAGTTAGCATGGAGTAGTGATGAAAGAAACTCAATCATATTGAAATCTAGAATGCCACTTTATGTAAATTTTTATCTAAAGAAGCAAACATTCGGCCAGTGTGTACTACCAGTTATGACCTATGCATTAGGCCGGGGCGAAAAAGGCCGAAAATTTTTTTTTTTCGAAAAATGATGTCGTATAGATAAAAAGTTGTGTGGTAGGTCAAAAATCTTTGTGATTTTTTTGGGGATTTTTAAAATGATTTTCAGCCGCGCCCCTGAGGGATGAAAGGGGTATTTTTTGTTTATTTTAATATTTTTTGACGTCATATCGAAAAAACGATTTTATTAATGATAAAAATAAACCAGATTTTTTTTAATTCAGTTTACTTAATTTTTAACCGCGCCCCGCTAAGGTAAAAGGAGCACTATCAGAAGATCAAGAATTCAAATCGTCCTATCCTTTGGATAAAATTCCGGACAAAATTATTCAGCCTAAAAAACACAAACAACTCAGAATGTCTTTACCAAATATTGCCAAAATGACAGATATGACAGGCGCCTCAAATCGAACAGTGGCGAAAATAGCAACTGATTTTTACAGAGAGCGAGATGATTTTTAGATTAGTGTCTTCAGATAATCCCATCAATGTTATAGATAAAAGCAAAATGGTCAAAAAGAGAAAAGCTGTCCAAGAACTAGCAGCTAATTCTAACAAAAGCATACAGGGTATTTATTTAGATGGAAAAAAAAGACCAGACCATAATGCTTGTTAAAGGTCGTATTACTAAAAAGAAGGAACATATATCGATAATTGAAGAGCAAGGAAGCACCTATCTTGACCATACAAGTATGAATCCGCTTCCGGCACTGCTTTGAATATATCAAAAAGTATCATATCACTCATTGAAGCTAAATCTATTTACCTGAAATATCTAACAGTTGTTGGATGTGACGGTACGAACGTGAATACTGGTTGGAAGAGTGGTATATTATACGGCTGCTCGATATTCGTATTAAAAGACCCCTGCAATGGTTGATTTGCTTGCTTCACTCCAACGAACTATCGCTGCGCCATATCCTTGCAGACCTAGACGGACTCACTAAAGGACCTTATTTTTACTCTGGGCCTATTGGATCTAAGCTGGCAGCATGCGAATGGAGACCAGTTGTAAATTTTCAGAAGATAGACACAACTTTATGTCATGTCGATGAAAAAGATCTTAGCACAGACCAGCTATATCTATACCGTAGAATACAAATCAAGTCAGTTTCCTGATAAAATGAAAACTATCATCAATCGGGTAATTTCTACAAATGGCTATTTTGCCCACCCCGAGAACATTCTTCTAGCGATGATATCCGATGAAAGACCACATATCAGAGAACTCGGAATCAGACGAATTTTGAAAGCAAGAGAAACACCGCCCAGACTGGGTTATTTAGAGTTCCCAAAATAAATTTCAAGGCCCAGGAATATACAGAGTTGAACGGTTGGAGCCAATGTAATGTCACAGAGCCGCCTCTGACAAAGCACATAAGTGATCACGATTTGGGAGAGGAGATAGACAATGGAGATAGAAGCATGCGTACCGAGTAGGTTATGTGCTAGCGGCAGTCGTATTAATTTACAATTATAGTACCTGTAATTATTATTAAAAATAGAAAAAGTGTCATATTCGTGATCAAGAGTAGTGCAATGATGACCAGAGGTGGAGGCAAAAGTGAGGACTCCTCTAAAAAGCAGGTGGGAGAGTTTCAAATATTGAACCAGCGCATGGAAGAAATGGCTGCCAAGTTTAAGACTGACCTTAATGACTTCCGGAACGTTTTACAAGAAAAATCCATGGCAAGGACAAGTGCCAGCGAAGACAATGTCTTAAATGGCGATTTACTGAAGTTATCCGAAAAATTCTCATTATTCGAAAAAACTGTAATGACGTCATTGGACTCTTTAAGGCAGGATATGAATCAAATAAAGATAGAGGTCGCTACAAACAACAATAATATTCTGGTGCACGGTGTGAACGAGGACTCACCTGACATCTATCAGGCCATATGCGATCTAATGCATTCCAAAATCAATATAAATGTGCAAAAAAACGATATAAATTATTGTTATCGTTTGGGTACCACTAATACGAGAGACAAAAAACCAAGACCTATTTTAGTTTCATTTTGTTGTCGATGGCTTCGAGATCAAATATTTTATAGCAAAAAACTGCTCAAAGGTTCAAATGTCTTGTTTACTGAATTGCTTACGGCCGAGAATTTAAAACTATTTAAAGTTGCCCGTGGGCACTTTCGAAATCACTGCTGGACAAGATCGGGGAAGGTGATTGTTCTGTGTGAAGGTGTGCAGGTGGTTGTCTTTTCTCAGGAAAAACTCAGTGAGCTGATTGGAAAAGCCTAGTTCAGTGTGATACCTCGTTGACTAATTTCTCAAGGTACTGTCTTTGATTTTCTTTCAATTAACTAATTTATATATCAATTCACTATACCAAATTCAATATCTAAAAAAATGTGTGGATATTATAGATATTTGAATATCTAAAAAAAAACATTTATATTTAATTTTTTCTTTAAGGAGTTGTTCTTCTAGTTATCATAATAAGCGTATTGTATAATTCGTTGTTTTGAATGCTTCTATTTTTTAAAGAAACTGCATAATATTACTTTGTTTTTCATATTTTAATGTATTGGCTTTCTAGCAATTGTTATACGTATTAGATATGGTTGGGAATTATTGCTTATACTTTTGTTTTCTATTGAAAATACCTATTTTTTGAGGGAAAGTGTATATTAATTTCGTTTTGATATAAGCATTTCAAGTCTGCCTATTCTAGTATGCGGGTGAATATATCTATGAATTATTGAACTTTAATTTTTTATTCTCTATTGATGCTTCAATTACTAAGCTAATGAACACGAAATTTTGTATGTAAGTTTTATTTGATTATAGTAGGCGGCGAGATATAGCTGTGACTTATTGTATTTTTTCTATAAAATCTTCTTTCATCTTATATAAGTTGGGTAATGAATAATATAAATTGTACTTTACGGCTAAACATTCCTGATACTGCTTTTGATGGGCATGTATGTTTGCTATAATCTGAGAGGGTGTGATCGATGGGAGCTAGGCACTGGCGTGGGTACTGGGTTGCGACATCTCAATGATATTAGGTGATAATATTGCGCAGGTAGGCCATAATTCCAAAATTGTCAAAACTAAGAGCCTTGTCACTGCTCATCTAAATGTTCGATCACTCAATACAGGGTTTGACGAGTTCGCTAATTATATTTATGATTGCAACTTTGACATACTAGGACTGTCAGAAACCTGGTTAACATCTGACTGGGATTCAAGTTCTTTTAATCTTGAGGGATATAATCTAATACGCAAGGATCGTGGGGCCAGGGGTGGCGGCGTGGGAGCCTATGTAAGGAAACATATTAGTAGTCAAATTGTGGATCTTGGAATAACCTCTGAGAGTTGTGAATATGTTGGCGTACGTATCAACCTAAATAAGAAAACTTTGCTATTTGTGAGTTTATATCGACCTCCTTCGTCGAATTTAGAGCATTTTTTTGACACTCTAGAAAACATGTTATCTGCTACTGTTCCGTATTATAACCACATTATTCTAACTGGAGATTTTAATATCGATTTATTAAAAAACTCAAGAACTAAATTAAAAATGATTGAACTGCTTAATACCTTTAATCTAACTCAGCATATTACGGAACCTACGCGGATAGATATGAACACGAACGCATCTACACTAATTGACTGTATAATTACCGACAATAATCTTTACTGCCAAAGTAGTCACTCTTTTAATATTTCTGAGACTATATCAGATCACTGTTTAATATTTGGAAATTTTAATATACCCATTACCGAATATAAAGAAAAATATATGCAATACAGGAACTATGACAATATTGATTATGAAAAGTTTCAACAAGACGGTCAAGAATTACCATGGGGTACCATCTATTATACAAATAATATTAACACAAAATTAGAATTATTTAATAATAATATTTCAAATCTTATTAATAAACACGCACCCTTAAAACAAAAAAAAACTAAAATTAAGCCTTTTACACCTTGGATTACAGGCACTATTAAGTGTTTGATTAAATTGAGGGATAATGCTCATAAGAAATATTTAAAAAATAAGACGGATGCTCGGCTTAAATATTATCGTGATCTAAGAAATTACACTAAACATGCTATTAACCGTGAAAAAATTTCTTATTTTAAGTCTCTATCTAGTGAAAAGGGTAGTGACTTCTGGAAAGCAGCAAAAAAATTAAATCTCACTCATAGAATAACCTCTGAAGTTCCACCTGAAATTGCGGATCCTATAAAATTTAATAATTTTTTTGCTAGTTGCAATAGAATAATCGACACAACCTCGATAGAAAAAATTTTTTTTTACAATAATAATAGGCACAAAAATATTACTTCAGAACTGAACTTTAAATTAATTAATGAGACATCATTACATAAAATTATACAGTCAATTAAAACAAATGCGGTTGGTGAAGACAATTTGTCAATAAGAGATCTACAACTATGCATGCCGTTTTGTGGGAAACCACTAATGAATATAATAAATACCTGTATTCTTGAGAATGTTTTTCCGGATTTGTGGAAAAAATCTGTCATAATACCTATTCCAAAAAAAACGAATCCTACAAATCAGGAAGACTTTAGACCTATTAGTATTTTGCCGGTTGTTTCAAAAATAGTAGAGAGACATATCTGTAATCAAGTTATTACTTACACCGATTTAATGAAAATTATTCCTGATTGTCAATCAGGTTTTCGTAAAAATTTCAGTACAACTACATGTCTTGTTAAGCTTATTAATGATATAAGACTTTCCCAGGAAATGAAAGAAACAACGTGTTTAAGTCTGCTTGATTTTAGCAAAGCATTTGACACGTTAAATCATAACTTATTACTAGCAAAGTTGCATTATTTTGGACTATCTGAACAATCCGTTAACTTTTTACGTGCTTACCTTACTCAAAGATCGCATTGTGTTGGCATAAAAAAAGACTTTAGTCTGCTAAAATCTCCTTATACTCCTATGACCGCTGGTGTTCCTCAGGGATCAATATTGGGCCCGCTATTATTCTCTTTATATGTAGCAGACATGAATGACGAATTATCGCATTCTAAGTTACAACAATACGCTGATGATTCACAATTGTATCTATCTTTCACCAACGAGAATTATATCATATCCAATTTACAATATAATATTGATATAAATAGGATTGATAAATTTGCTACAGATCATAATCTGAAATTAAATACTTCGAAATCTTGTGTACTTTTTTTTGAATCCAGCAAGGCTCGAGTGACGGGTATTACAAAAAATTTCAAAGTTGAGATCAATAATGTTTTGCTACCTGTAGTTGCTGAGGCCAAAAATCTGGGAATACATGTCGATTCAAAACTTACTTTCAATTCACACATTAAAAATAAACTTACTAATGCATATTGTCGCTTAAAAAAACTAAATATTTATAAAAAATTTCTACCACCTTTTGTTAAATATTACTTATGCAATACACTTATTTTATCATTGTTTGATTATGGTGATATAGTCTATGATGCCTCGTTATCTGCAGGGCTAGCGAAATCTATACAAAAAATTCAAAATTCATGTATGCGATTCTCGTTTAATATACCCTATAGACATCACATTACACCATACCTAAATAGTAATTCTATATTATCAATGTGCAATAGACGTAAATGTCATATGTTATCATTTATTTATAAAGTTTTAAAAACCGGAAAACCACCCTATTTAAATTCACTTTTCAATTCTCATGAACATTCTTATTTTACCAGAAATGTAAATAATTTCAAAGTCCCCCAGCACAGAACTGCGGCATTTCAGAGATCTTTCAGCTTTGTAGCGATTCAATTGTGGCATCAGATTCCTAAATGCGTTCAAGAGCTTTCATATGAAAAATTTGTAAATAGTGTCAAGTCTATATATTTAGAACAACAAAAACAAAACCGTTAGAAATTTAAACGAGTGACTAACCTGCCTGCCTGCTTTCGTCGCCTTTTAGTTTTTAATTTTAATAATAACCTGATGATTTCAACTTAATTTAACTTTTCCCTGGTGCCCTAGCCTTCCTCCTGGTCATTCCCGTTGATTGCATTCTCTTTTTTTGTATTTTTTGTATTTGAGTATATTTTATGTATTTTATTTTGAATTCTTTGTATTAATCTTTGTATCATTTATGCATGTATATTTGTTTTAAATATTTACAGGGCTGTGCGACACAAAAACATTTACTGTTTTTGTTTTTGTGTATCGGTTTTTTTTTATAATCGCGACACAGTCCCATTTACTTAATTTTTTCTCTTTGTTTATTGTGTATATTAATGTTTAAAAAAAAGTAAATAAACTATTTTGATTTGATTTGATTTGATTTGAATTCAGAGCAAGGCCTTCATGATTCCCAAAACAATCAAATTTCCATGTCACACTCAGGCGGTCGAGCGCTGCCGCTCTGTGAAATTAGTGACTGAGGCATCTAGTAAGGTATGTGGTATGGTGAAGAATCAAGAGATAGCTACACATTCGTGTAAAACTAGAAGCAATATGTTTTTTACCAGAATTTGAAACCAAACAGCAGTATTTTTCGAGTAAGAGACCGAAAACAGATTAATAGATCGAAATTTGTATAAAGGGTGGAGGAAGGGGGCGTGGGGTTGGAACTCGACATACAGTTACCTCCCCGTGGTGAGTTCTGGGTTGAAAAAACGCTGAATAAAAGTTTTATAAATAAATTAATTTATTATATTAAATCATCTCTTTTCCAAGCGAAAAACTGTACATATATTAATTTTTGAGTAAACAGGGGCGCAAGTAAATGATAAGTTAAATATATTTTTTTTAATTCTGAGTCATTCTAAAGCACAATGGATAAGTTTTAACACTATTACGGCCATTAATTTTGAGTTTGATATTTTGACTTTGAGGGTCAAACTCAATTTTTTTGTCAAAACCAAAAAAGCAATTTAAGTTTTAATCAAATCCACACACTTTTAAAAGTATGACAAGATAAAAATCCAAAAATTTTTTTTCGCCCCGGCCTACTATGCATACGAAACCTCGACACTTAAAATGGACATTATAAGGAAACAGCAGGTCGCAAAACGCTCAATAGAACGAAATATGCTGAAAGTAACTTAGAAAGACTGTAACAGAATAGAGTGGATACGACAAAATACCCAGGTAATAGATCCACTGAATCAAATTCTTCAAATGGCAATGGGCGGGACATCTGGCAAGAAGGACAGACAACAGATGAACCATAAAAATTACAGCATGGTACCCACGAGGAATTAAAATACCTTGAAGAAGACCAAACTTGAGATGGGACCATGATATTAGGAAATTAGCAGTGATAACTTGGGCCGGCATAGCTAACAATAGGCAACAATAGGCCCAACTAAAAAGAGATTATCTAGATATATGAGGGAGGCTACACCATTATTGGAAATGGTTGAATAAGCTGAAAATGATGATGATGATATGAAATGTTTTATGAAAATTTTTATGAAGATCCTAAAACTACGCCAGTGAGCTTTTCAAACGTTGAAAACGGGATAATAACGTCAAATCAGTTCAACTTTGTCAATTTCTACCAGTTATAAGGTAGAGATTTTGACTAATTCTGACTCACTTTCTTTTTAAGTTTTCAGTGTTGGATACCTATAAGATGGTTACTGATGAGCAAGACTGTTCTTGGTCTTGGTTTTGCACAAAAAGCAAGACTAAGATCAAGAAAAAAATTAAAGAAATTTATAGTGTGTCTTGGTTGTAGACAAGACCAAAACCAACACTGACCAATGTAAGACTGACGCAAGACCAAGACTAAGATGAAAGACTCTTGCAGTCTTCCAGTTTTTAAGATTTTTTATTTCGATCTGACTTTTCATTAAATAGTAATTAAAAAATATAACAATCTATCTTTACCAAGGTTTATTCGAAAGTTAAGTAGGTATAGTATTTAAAGCGCTCGTGTTTTTTGAACTATTCATGTAAAAGTTACATATTTATTCAAAATGATTATTTTAATTTATTGCAAATAGTGTTTCCCGACTTTTGTATAACATTTTAAAGGAAGGAATGCTGATTCAATACATTAATTGAAAAACAAACATGTTCATCAGACAAATATGGTTTCTTTCTTTAATTATTGTATTTTGCATTAAATTACTTAAAATACGATTATTTAAAGATTTTCTATGTAGAAAGTCCCTCTATCTCCTTACGTAATGTTTCTTTTATAATATATTATATGATTATCTAGAGAGCCCCTAATAGCAAAAGCGTCTAGTACTGAGTACTGCAAAAGTGTATTCTAGTACGAACGTCGCGCCGCTGCATTTTCGAACGTTTTCATTCAGTTTTCGACCGGAATATGCACACAATGGACCGAAAGGCCGCCCACGAGTGCAATTATTTCGATTGTGCAGAGCGGTTACGTCGCGGACCAGCTAGAGAAGGTACCGCCCACGCCCTGGCTCTCTTTTTCTTCTTTCGGTACCATTGCGCCAAACAAACCACTCTTCTATAGAGGATAATTGAAAGAGTAAAGCAGAAGAACGGGTACGATCTAGAATATTTCAATTAAATATATAGTCACTTATTTTCACGGGTATTTTTAAAATGTATAGAATGAAAATAGGGGAGGAGGTGGTAATCATGCAGTGACGGTCATATAAGTTCCTTTTCTTAACTGAAAATAAGTTAGAAATAAAAAAAAAAGAATAAATGACAAAAAATAATTTCAGATGCATGTGAACTAACTTTATATTGTATTTGATAAATTGGATTATTTATTGATTTACTATATACTTGGTGCATTTCAGTTGATTTCAACAAATTGGCAGACTGCAGCGCTCCAATGGCAGAAATCAAAAATTATCAGTATTTAATTCACGCCGCCGTCATGTTGATCGCATTAAAATAATATTGAAATCGTGGTTTTGTCATAATATTTAAGTATGTTAGTTTTTTGCTAGTGCAGTTATTCAAACTATAAAACACTCAGGTACGAGGTTTGTGCGATGTAACGCTGTTTCGGGTAAAAAAAATAAGTGAAAAAGAATTTGAACTAGGCGTCGTGTTGTGTTGTAACAATTTCAAATGTTAATAAAATTGACGAAAATATGTTAAGGCCTAAAGGAGAGCATAATTAAGGCGTTGTTGGGTGCAATAACATTCAATAACTTAACTCTCCTGGATATTCAACTCTCCCGAAACAATATTTTATAGCTTCATAGTTTCTCACACCGATTTGAGTAAAAGCAAAAATGGATTCAAGCAGTTCGACGAAACAAGTAAGTAAACAAAGTGATCGTTGTTATAATCAAAAAATTAAATAGACATGTACTATGAGAGGATAAAATATAATTTGCAGTATTAATGGATACTTTTTTAATCGACTAGTGATTAAATGTTTTATGAAAATCATCTAAAATTATAATTATGTGCCTTTAAAAAATTTCGTTATAGCCGAAATAGCCCCAATTATGATCCCACTAGCATAACCAGTATATCTATGCTAGGTTTTATTAACGACCAAAGTGGCAGCTTCGTCACGGCATCACGAAATATTGGAGGAAAAGTCAAAATTTGTAGTGGAGGTTGTTGGCCTGGGGGTCCACAATACACATCGAAAATTTGGTCCGATTCGAATTTACTGATGACGGAGCGTCTAAAGTACCCGAAACGTCGATCCGACATCGACAAATTTCGTTCCGATACGTTAATATCTAATAATTTTGAAGAGGGGAGCTAAAATCGCTCGAAACGTCGAACCAAACCTTGCACACAACTGTCCTCGGCCCCATCTATCTCTGGCCCAAATTTGATCGCTGTGCGTCAAAGTCGGTCCAACCGTCATTCCAAGAGTAAACGTCCTTAGGAATGGGTCGAAACGTCGATTTGGTGGGCGGAATCCGAACGGCCGGCCTAGAAATGGCCCCATGCCAAATTTGAGCCCTTAACTATGGTAAATACAAAGTTGGTTCGCAAAATCGGGGATAATTTTCTTTTGCCCTTTTTGCCCCCTGTATATTAAATTGAAGGAATTATATAGGGATGTCCGGATTGAGTACCTCTATATAATACACGTGCCGAGTTTGGTTCCAATCGACCCAAAATTAAGAAAAACCCTGATGATTTCACCCATTTAGAAAAAAAAACACCGCTTTATTGTACAAAAAGTCAAAACAGCCGAAACGTCGCGTCGGATCGAAACGTTGACCACTTCATCCTGTAGCCCGTCCCCAAAAATGCCGAAATCGACCCCCATTTTTCCGTAAATGTGATATTTTTTGCCAATCTTGTCGTACAAATGACTGATTGCCAGAATGACTAAGAACAATCGATTTCACAGTTCTGATGATTTGTTCTCTATATTATTAGTTTGTTTGAATTTTTCAGACAAAAAAATCGATTTGGTGGTATGTTAATACCGGGTTCATCTCAAAAGTGGCACACTCCTATAACTTTTTTATTTTTTCAGATAAAAAAAAACGAGATTTGATATGTTTGGTTTGGTTGCTATTTCCTGTTTCACCGGATATTACTACAAAACCTGATTCTACTTTGTTCGATAGAAAATGACACTCTGAATAAAATGACATATCGTATGTCAACTTTTGACATTTTCGCATATTTATGGTTTATTTGATATTGTAACATGCGGTTCATAACAACAATTTTACTCGAAATACCAAGTGTGTGGTATCAAATTATTCGTAAAAAATGCTGTTTTCAAATATGCTAATGAGCAACCCTCGTTCCATTTGAAAAAATTGAGATATCTTTATTAGAGGGCATCTTTATTTAACCGGCGAAATTAAGACACCAAAAACATTAAACGATCAAATATATTTTCCCAAGACTCCTTGATTAAAAATTAATGTCGTTAACACAGCCATGACACTCTAGATTGAAATTTAAAATACGATTTTTTTAAGCGAAAATGTCAAAAGTTAACATATGATATGTCATTCTATTCAGAATAACATTTTCATCAAATAAAGTAAAAAAAAACATCGTGCCCCTGATATAAAATACATTCCATTCAAATATCGCTAAATCATATTTAAAAATAATATAAAAGAAATTATATCGCCAGCATTGAACTACGGCGAATTTAATAACCTGCCAATAACTAGACCATCGAGACATTTAATTAAATTAACCTTTTAAGAGTTATTGGAGATCGTAAATGTCACTCTATTTGGTGTAGATGATATATCGGAGCGCGGTTGAATTAATGGGATTTTTACGACGCCGAGTGTATACGCTGGAAACGCACTGCTGGCATTTACGAGATTTCTTGGACAGTGTTTAAGGGCTTTGAGACGGGAAAAATGCGGTATAGGTACTGCGTTATCTTGTTTTACCTTTGGATGACAAAAAGGGTAATAGCATCAAATATACAGAATTTATGAATAGCAATTAGATGTATAATAGTGATTAAAATGATGACCATAGAGAAGCACTGAAGAATGTAGATGTAGATATATGTTTGTAGATTGTATGGCAAGAAATAGAAGCCGAAGAACAAGCAGGATTTAGAGCCGGAAGATCGACGGTGGACCACTTATTTACAGTCACTCTAGTAATAAGTAAAAAGAGCAATCTAAACCAAGAGCTACATCTTGTGTTCGTGGACCTGCAGAAGGCATACGACAGCGTTCCCCTTGTGAAACTTTGGGAAGCTATGGAAAATCCAATATAAATGTAGAGCTAATAAAAGCAGTAAAATCATTATATAAACAAACAAAAACTAGACTAAAAGTCGGCAAAAAGTTAACAACAGGATTTAACGGAACAAAAGGTCTGAAACAAGGGTGCTGTATTTCACCAACACTGTTCAAGATATATCTCGAACAAGTTCTCAAAGGTTGGAAGCAAAATGTAGAAATATGGGAGTACCCATAGGGGATAACATGCTCTACACACTTTGCTTCGCGGACGATCAGGTGATCATAGCACAAGATGACCTACTATGACATAAACTATATGACACGTAAGCTTATAGAAGAATATCAGAAATGGGGACTCGAGATCAATACTAACAAAACAGAATATATGTGCATCGGAGGAGAACAACAAGATCTCCTTAGAGAATTAGAAACTAGAAGAAGGGAAGAAATTAAGAAACTAGAAGAAGGGAAGAAAATTAAGTGCTGCACAAAATACAAATATTTGGGTATGCAAATCACAAATGATGGACTGTTGGATACAACAATTAAAGAACGAAACCAACTTGGAAGGAATGCTATTACGGTATTGAATGGGATACTGTGGGACAGAAGCATAAACAACAAGAACAAAACTCTAATATATAACACCATAATCAAGAGTATAACCACGTACAGCTGTGAAGTGTGGCCAATTAAGGAAACAACAAAACGAATGCTGGAAGCTACAGAGATGGATTTTTGGAGAAGATCAGTAGGCAAATCAAGACTCGAGCGAATAACTAATGAACGCATAAGAGAGATTATGGAAGTTAAACATACGATAGTGGACGAGATAAAGAACAGTCAACTCATATTGTACGGGCATGTCCAAAGATTGGCAGAAATAAGAATCCCAAAGCAAATTATAAACTGGAAACCTGCAGGAAGAAGAAAACCGGGTAGACCGAGAAGAAGTTGGCAGGAAGGGATTGACACGTTTATGGAGGAAAGATCTCTCGGAGACGGTGCATGGAGAGACATACCGGCATGGAGAGATAGCATCGGAAGACGTAGAACGTTTTAAACCGATTAATATATATATATATATAGCATCGGAAGACGTAGAACGTTTTAAAACGATTAATATATATATATATATATATATATATATATATATATATATATATATATATATATATATATATATATTTTTTTTTTGTTACTCTTGGCTTTAGGTCGTTGGGGTTGCAAAGATGTTTCTAGATTTTGTTCATTATTTTTTTTCATTTTGTGACGACGTTTCGACAGTATATTCTTTTCAAGCCTCTTGAACGTAGATTCTTTCAGAGTTAAAATTTGTTAAACTGGACAACACAATAACACATATTACTATTGTTTTTAATTGTTTTTGGACATTACACTTTACTACGAGCACGTACGTATTTCCTTGCCGATCGCTCTGTATAAAACATACTCAGTAGACATCGGGTATTGAACCGATGAATGTGTTTTATACAGAGCGATCGGCAAGGAAATACGTACGTGCTCGTAGTAAAGTGTAATGTCCAAAAACAATTAAAAACAATAGTAATATGTGTTATTGTGTTGTCCAGTTTAACAAATTTTAACTCTGAAAGAATCTACGTTCAAGAGTCGCTCTGAAAAGACATAACTGTCGAAACGTCGTCACAAAATAAAAAAATAATGAACAAAATCTATAACATACAACCCCAACGACCTAAAGCCAAGAGTATATATAAATATATATATACAGGTCAAAGAAAATATATATATATATATATATATATATATATATATATATATATATATATATATATATATATATATATATATATATATATATATATATATATATATATATATATATATATATATATATATATATATATATATATATATATATAGATTGTATGGAAAGGGGAAGTTAATCACCGCGCCTTTATAGATCTAATGTAGCCGCCTTTCTTGAGTTATAACTCATCACACAGTCTCAAGGCTTTAACAAAAGCCAATATCTGAAACCGTTTTATAGAGGTTAGTTCTCCATCTCCGATATCAGTCTTACCAAGGTTTATGGAACGAACGGTTGTAGTCTCGGGTCACTCAGTGATCTGGTCTGGTGTTTCCCCATTTGCCCCACAGAATCTACATTTGCTGTTGTTTCTTAGCTTCAAGCTTCTGAACTGTTCGTTGAGGAGACAGTGTCTTGTTAAAAATGACGTGATAATCCGAAAATTGTTCTTAGTGAAATCTTAGTTTATTTTAAACCGTTGGAGGATTCCTATTCGAGGTTACTAATAGAGTCTTCCAGGTTCTTGATGACTCTTCTCTATCCGTAACCTTGAATGGGAATTCTCGAACGGTCTAAGACACTCGAAGCAATTTCTCAAAAGAAAAACTATTTCGACCGAAAAAAATCATAGTTTTTTTTCCTAGATTTTAGTATGAACAATTTTTGGATTATCCATCTACAGGGTCCGGCAATAGTGCGTCAGGCATCTGTAGCTCCTAGAATAAAAAACTTGAGAATTTTGTTTAAGTGCAAACCTAGAGTATGTACGAGGATGTGTTTGAGGAAAATATTTTAACTTCTATAGGGTGACTCGAAAAAGTGTGAGTGGATCGAGATGATTTTTTTAAAGGAACACCATGTATATTATTGCATTTTTGGCTTCCTTTCAGATCACTTTACATAATCTTAAGATATGAGTAAATATATTTAGATGATTTCAGAGACATTAATAAATAATTAAAAAATGTATATTTTTCAACCTTCATTTCTTAAAAAAAATTACAAGCACAAAAACTGTCCTTAAATCAAAACTATACTAGGTATTGACTTTAGATAATCTATACTTACTTTACTATAAATATCGTAATTTTAAAACATACAGAGTGTTTAAAATTATGCGCGATACTTTTTAAAATATAAAATAATTTTTCTTCGTTTATGGAACACCCATATCTTTTTTTGTTTTTGTGTATTTAAAATTTTTTAATGATTTTGCAGATACACGCAGTACCGCAAACCGGGGCTACTTCGGACAGCACGGGTAAATTCGGACAACGGGTCCTTGAAAGAGAAAAAAATTTAGGGGGGTAGTGAAATCATCAAAGCGGCCACGTGTGGACTGGAACGTGTTTAAAACAGTTGCCCTAAGACGTTTCTTAAGTACCGAGTGTTTTTCGGGCCCGGCGTATTTTTTACGTCAATTTTTGTAAGTATGCAATTTTTGTTGTTTTTTTAAAGTGGAAAAAGTAACTGGCGATCAACTAAACCTATTTTTCATAAAGTCGTACTTTTTCCAGTATTCAGTAGGTATATTATTTGAAAATGTTTTATGTAATTTGAAGATTTTTAATCACATTTTGAAGGCTAACTTCGGACATGGTTCGAAGTAACAAAAAGCAACTGGGCAGTCTCTCCTACCAAAATTATTCACCAGAGAGGTTACAGCAAGCAGTAACAGATGTCAAAGCCAAGCGAAAAACCTTAAGAGAGGCGGCTGAGTATTATAGGATTCCCAAATCCACAATTGGGGATAAAGTTAAGGGGATTCATGATAAGAATCCAGGACGGCAACCAGTGCTGAGTATTGTAAAACTTGTAAAATAAGTTCGTCATATTAATGCTTTTATTTATTCACTATTCTAATAAACAATATGCATTCCTTCGGAAACTCTCTATTTTGGTATTGCTAAAACACTCTATTTGAAAGTCGATTAGAGAAAACAGTATGATTCATTGGCAAGCGATGTAAATATTTGTGATCAGGTAAAATTGTGATGTAAGAGGAGGCTTAGCTCGGCAGGCGGCAGGTCAGTCAGTTGTTGATAGGCCGGCCGGCTGTGTAGTGTTGTGTTTTGTCACAGAGCTGATATTTGGAAGTAGCGAGTCTTTTGACTATGGAAGTAGAAAACCTCTTGAGACGTCCTTCCTTCGAGGATGGTTTTGAGAGTTTGAGGTCTCTCTTGCTTCTCGATTGACACCGCTGGGGCGTTGTGTGAGGACCCCAATTAGCCCCATCGATTGGGATGCGAATCTGTTTAGCGGCAGATTTGCGTCTGGGGGAAGCCCCTATACTATTTCAGGTGACACTAGCTAGTTGTTGAAGATTATTAACCAATAGATCCGAATAATATTTGAATTAGATGGAAGATATGGAATGGGATATATTGAATAGAATGTCAGTGATGTCAGTGGCTAGGGGGCGGAGAGTCTTACTATTTAACTATCAATTTTATACAGATCAGTAAATGTTTGTTTTGTTATTTTCATGTACAATGAGAGAGTGCTTGCCAATGACCAACTAAATGGATATTTGAGGTGAATTTGCATTGTGAGACCGGGTTGAGTAAGCCCCAAAAATAGCGATTTTACAGTATCGAGGAAGAGGCAAAGTTTTTGAGTGATATTTTTAGAAATAATCAATCTTTTTTAATAAAAATGTCTTAAATAATGTTTGAAGTTATTAATTTTTTGAGTTTTTATTAAAAAATGAACTTGATTTTTTTTTAAAAGTTATATTTTTATCCGAAGTTTCCTTTAATTGGTATAACATCAAATTTACGCATTTTTAAAGGCATGTCCGAAGTTACCCCACCTATGGGGATAACTTCGGACACTTTTCAAACAAAAAATATATACGTTAGAAAAAGAAACTTTAATATTTTTTTTTAGTTAGACATAGGGGAAGGATGTAGTAACCCACACAAAAAATATTGGTTGAATTTGAACACACTTAGGTCAAAAAAACCTCAAAAACTATCCGAAGTAGCCCCGTTTTACGGTACTATTTCATATGGCTCTTTCAACGGTAAAATACGAGAGAAAAATCATTGGGTGGCTTTCATAAAAAATTACTGTGGAAAATGCCATATGAAATGTAAAACTGCGAATATCTGCGAAACCGTTAAAAATTTTGAAATATTCTAAACACAAAAAATTATCATTTTATTTAATTATCATTTTTAAAAAAATAATATACAGCGTGTTCCATTTAAAAAAAAACGAAGAAAAATTATTTTATATTTTAGAAAGTTTGGAACATCCTGTATGATTTTACGATTACCATATTTATAACAAAGTAAGTACAAACCATCTAAAGTAAATACCTAATATAGTTTTGATTTCAGGACAGTTCTTGTTTTTTATTTTTTTTAAGAAAGGTTAAAAAATATTATTTTGAATATCTAGAAACTAGAATATCTAGAAACAATAACATCTTTAGCAACTTGTTCATTATGCATTAGTTATGCATTCTCCATTATATGAATTGCGAGAGACTTATGTATGGCAAATTTAGATACAACACTCTCACAGTCTTGGCTTAAAGCTTAGAATGGAATACACACCGTAGTATTTTGTAGTTCTAAAAGAATTTCAGTAAAAAATATTCAGAACTCATTGGTATGCTTTTACTATTAATTTATAAAAGATTATTCAACCGAATCCGAATACTCCTAATATCGATCCTTCAATTTTCGACAGAGTACGTCTTAAATATTTTAATGTTCTTTAAAGGAGTATACGGCCCAACTAAGAAGGCAAGATGCCCAATCATGGCACAAGATGGCGAACGTCTAAAGGAGAAAGAGCAGATCAGAAACCGCTGGAAAGAGCATTACAGCCATATCCTTAACCAAGAAAACACCCCAATATAGAAGCACTCAACATAATACCTCAGTATAACAGCCTCGATGTATTAGACATTCCAATAACAGAACAGGAAATAGAGGACTACATAAAACAGCTTAAAAACAACAAATCAGCTGGCTGTGATGCGATTCCGGCGTAAATCTATAAGTGTCAAGTAAAGAACTTATTGGTCATCTTAAGGCTCTCTTCGATGTCATATGGGAAAGCGGAGAGGTACCTCAGGACTTTTGCAACGCGAATATAGTGAATATATTTAAGAAAGGAAGTGCATCAGACTGCGGAAACTACCGAGGAATTTCACTACTGGCTATCGGAGGAAAAATTCTTGCAAAAATTATGTCAAATCGCCTACACCCATATATAAAAAATCCTCCCAGAATCGCAAACGGGTTTTCGCACCAACCGCGGTACCGTCGATTCCATATTCTCCATCCGCCAACTACAGGAAAAAGTAAAAGAGCAGCAGTCTAAACTTTACGTTGCATTCATCGATCTAACAAAGCCTTCGACTCTGTGAACAGAGATGCACTTTGGGCAATTATGAAAAAGTTCGGAGTACCCAACAAATTTCTTACAGTCTGTAACAGCCTCCATAACAACAACAAATCAAGGGTGTCATATCATGGATCACTGTGCGATCCCTTCCTAACAAACACAGGCGTTAGGCAGGGATGTGCCTCTCCTATTCAATATATTCATGGCAGCGCTCTCCATTATAGTGGACAGCAAACTGCAGGAGAGAGGTTTGGGCATTAGATACAGATACGACGGCGCGGCGGTCTGTTCAATATAAAAAGACTCAGGGCAAAAACACGTACAAAATTCATCACAGATCTTCAATACGCTGATGACTGTGCTCTAGTTGCAAATACGTTACATCAATTGCAAGAAATGTTGAACACATATACATGAGCATACGAGACTTTGGGACTTAAGCTGAATATCGATAAAACTAAAATCATGTGCACTCCCTGGAAGACCACAACAATGCTATAAAAATCGATGAAGAACTATTGGAATATGTAGCGGAATTCAATTACCTCGGCAGTTTGATTTCGGAAAAGGCCAATATCGACTCTGAAATTCAACACAGAATTAGCAGCGCCTCAAGAGCATTCTGGAAATTAAAATACAGGGTTTTTACAATCATGAATTGAGCACAAAACGAAACTTGGAGTGTACCGAGCAATTATAATTCCTACCATGTTATATGGAAGCGAAACCTGGGTTTGACTGGGCCGTCACATGAACGCATTAAACAAGTTGCAACAGAGATATCTCAGACAACTCTTAAGAATAAAATGGTTCCATCATGTTTCAAACGTATCGGTCCTTGAAAAAAGCTAACTGCGAGAGTATTGAAGTCATGATTACAAAGTCCGCTTAAGATGGGCTGGTCACGTATGCAGAATGCAAGAAAACCGCATACCTAAATCTCTGCTTTACGGTGAGCTTGTAGACGGTAAAAGGAGGCCGGGTGGACAACTCAAAAGGTACAAGGATATTTTCCACGAAAACTTAAAGGGGTATTAACAAGCAGAATGAGTGGGAAGAAGCAGCTCACAATAGAACGGAATGGAGAAAAATTGTAAAGTCAGTTAACAGCGACAACCAAAAAGTAAAGAGGCAACAAAGCAATGCGATTTTTGAATGTCTGGAGTGCGGTAGACAGATAACATCACGTATCGGGCTTTTCAGTCACAGAAAAGCTCATGAAACCATCTTTTGATGCGTGTCAAATACTCGTCAGCGAGTAATGGCAGTATGGTTCTTTAGAATATTTTTTTTAACTTTACACACCAAAGGCTCGTGTTTGTTGTTAATAAATAATAATAATAAATAATAAATAATTGTGTATTTTTCTTACTTTTTTTTGTTAAAAGTGTTTAATATAAGTGGAAACAATTTCCAACACGAAAAAAATCTGTTGTCTTCTAGACGTAAAATCGTTTTAGTGACATTTCAGCTATAAATCAAGTCACCGCAAATAATTGCATCCAGCAGTAATTGTCCTGCTGTTATCTCGATGAAAAATACAAAACTGTTTCGATTATTTATTAACTATGTAAAAGAATTTATCTAATTTTCTATTGTAAAAAGGTCAAAGGGTCTTTTTTTGTTGTAAGTTGCCTGCCGGCCTCCACGAAAGCGTATATTTCATTTTAATAATCATGATTTGCTGTTTATACTTTCTTAATAAGTTTTTTCTAATTAGTTTTGTAGATTGTAATGGCATACGTGTGTGCCTGGTATGCGGGCTCATTTTTATTACATCATGATTAAATTAAAATGTAATTTATATGATTTTATCAAAGATTAAGTGCAAATTTATAATTTGCAATGGTTAAAAAAGAGTGGAGGTTCTTTAATATGTGCATATAATGTGCACGAAATTGAATGCCTGTTCTTGAGAAAAAAACTAATTAAAATGTTATCATTCATTCGTTAATTCTTTGATTATTGATTCGTCATAGACTTGAAATTTCATCACAAAAACTTTGTCGAATTTATCGCCAATTAAATCTCGTCTAAGAAACTAAATGACCATTATATATATTTAGGTGAAAAAATCAAGCTTTACCCAGCTTGAGAACCAAAATACGGAGATCAAACGCAGGATCCATTTGGCATGGGTAGCATTTGGAAATATGAGCGATATTTCCAAAAATCAAAAGGTGCCCATCAACCTAAAGAAAAAGGCCAACTGCATTCTACCTGTGCTTACGTATGGCTTGGATACTATGGCAATTACCCAAAAAACAGCAGTACAACTACGAGTAGTACAAAGAGCCATAAAAAGAATCATGTTGGGAGTCACCATTAGGGAAAAAATACGGAACACCCACATACGTCAAAACACAAAACTATTAGACGTTGTTAAAAGAGTGGTAAGTCTGAAGTGGCAATGGATAAGACATGTGGCAAGACAGGATCCAGACCGAAGGCCTCAAAAAGTTATTCTATGGAGACCTAAGTGAACACCAAGAAGTGTGGGCCGACCAAAAAAAAGATGGGTCGATGACGTCAGAACACTCTCAGGAAGACAATGGATAAGATTGGCTAGAGATCGTGAAGCATGGAAAAACCTAGAAGAGGCCTATATCCAACACTGGATGGAACCAGGCTGAGAAAGAAGAAATCTCGTTTATAACTTTCTAAGTAGTGATGGTAGCCTTACAAAATTCATCTCAGAATTTCAATACGCTCATAAGTTCAATACGCTGATGACTGCTAAAACGTTACATCAATTACAAGAAATGCTGAACACCTGGGTATACCAGGCTTTGGGCCTTAAGCTGAACATCAATGACACTAAAATCATGTGCACTTCCCCGGAGAATCACAACAATGTTATAAAAATCGGATAATTATTGGAATATGTAACGGAATTCAATTACCTCGGCAGTTTGATTTCGGAAAAGGCCAATATCGACTCTGAAATTCAACACAGGATCAGCAGCGCCTCAAAAGCATTCTGGAAATAAAAGACAGGGTTTTCAACAATCTATATATGTATGACTTGAGCAGAAAAACGAAACTTGCAGTGTACCGAGCCTAATAATAATCCCCACCATGTTATATGGAAGCAAAATCTGGGTACCGTACAGCCGGCACATGAACGCATTAAACAAGTTGCAACAGAGACACCTTAGACTGTTTTTACCAGGGAGAACTATTAAGAATTAAGTAGTACCCCCATGTTTCAAACGTATCGGTCCTTGAAAAAGCTTGCTGCGAGAACGCTGAAGTCATGATTATTAAATCCCGCTTAAGATGGTCTGGTCACGTAGTAGGATGCAAGAAATGTAGGATGCAAGATGCAATGTAGGATGCAAGAAAACCGCCTACCAAAATCTCTTCTTTACGGTGAGTTTATAGACGGTAAGAGGAAACTGGGTGGACAACTCAAAAGGTAGAAGGATATTTTCCACGAAAACTTAAAGGGCATAAACTTGCAGAATGGGTGGGAGGAAGCAGCGCACATAGGCAATGGAGAAGAATTGTAAACTCAGCTAACAACGAAAACCAAAAAGTAATGAGACGACAAAGTAACGAGGTTTTTAAATATCCGGAGTGCGGAAGAGAGATAACATTACGTATCAAGCTTTTCAGTCACAGAAAAGCTCATGAAAGAAAACGCCTTGCGTAACCATCTTCTGATGCCTGTCAAATACTCATCAGCGGGTAATGGCAGTAGTAGTATTAGCTTCGCCCTAGTCTTAGTGCCTTAGATTGACAATTTGATAGCCCAAAAAGAGCCTTAGATAATATTATCTACTGGCTATCGTCCAAAATAATACTCCAAATTTTCACAAACATATATAATTTTTATTTATACAGGGTGTCTCAGAATTAAGTGCAGATATTTTAACTGGTAGAATATTTCCACCCCAGAATACGTCTATGTTTTTTTTGCGAAAAGAAGTTGTTGAAAATATTAAGCTTTTCTTCACATTTTCCAGGAAATCTAAAGAAACGTTTCAGTGCCACTCGTTTATTCACCTGAGATTTCTCTACGGTGTATCTAAACCTTGGAGTGTTGCCACCTTCTACATTATTCACATCCTACATATGTCTATATTTGTAAATTCATGGAAATTTTAAATTTCTGCACAAAAAATTAGGAATGTTAATTTTAATCTTTTATCAGTGCCCATTATTAATAGCTCTAGAAAAAATTATGATAATTTTTTTTATAAAAATTATGATCAAATTATAATAAAGCCTATATAACAATAATGTGTTATAAATCGACAGTTATTTTAGCAGTTATTATAATAGCATGTACAGGGTGGGTCAAATTCGACGCTTTTAAATGGAAACACCCTTTTCTATAGGAGATAGACAAAAACTAATATCGGTGTCTGGAG
This sequence comes from Sitophilus oryzae, assembly GCF_002938485.1. Taxonomy (NCBI): domain Eukaryota; kingdom Metazoa; phylum Arthropoda; class Insecta; order Coleoptera; family Curculionidae; genus Sitophilus; species Sitophilus oryzae. Next base: position 198,899 of record NW_022146069.1, read on the forward strand.
CTCAATTTTTGTCAAAAACATGATGGTGAAAACCGCACATCGATCTCTGTTACCGTTTCGGAGTTACGGGGTGTTTTTCAAAAATATGCATTTTTAACAAATCGCTGTAACTTTTCTGCTATGGAAAATTTTGTATTTTTATGAAAACATTTCCAAAGCACCTTTTTACGTAGAATTTAATGGTTTAAGTTTAATTTTTTTAAAATTAATAATTTAAGAGTTATCAACAGAAAAATTGATTTTTTATTTGGGACACCCTCTATATTTTTAATTAGCAAAAAAGAATTTAAAATTACCTTTCCAAAAATATAGCACACTTGATATTTTGTTATAATCCCCTTCGAAATACAGAATTTTTAAAAGTTCGCCACTTTTAACTAGTAGGCTTTGGACCCCTTATTGATGATATGCCCTTAATGGAACTCGAAAACATATTTTCCAGCAAGACGACGCACCGCCTCTGAACGCTGAAGTTATCAGCAAATTTTTGCAGCCAATTTCATGAATAATTGAATAGCTAACCAAGATCCCAGCCGTGGGCCGTCGAGGTCGCCTGACTTAGTGCCCATGGATCTAATCATATTGATATATTTGCAGAAGAATAAATGTTCCTTATTTTTCGGTATAATTTAGACAAAAATTAGAAATACTTAGCAGTTATGAGAGGGTATCTTTCACCCCCACTGAGTTAATGAATACCGCGAGAAATGTTCAAAAACTGCCCCGTCTGCCCATAACAGAAGACGGTCGATATGTCGAACACCTGTAACAAAATCTCATGTCTTGGTTTGCTACTTATTTTTATTGTTATTAGATATGGTTTAAATGTGTTGATGTTGGTTAAATATATTTTAAATTGTTATAAAATTCTGTATCTCTCATTGCAAATATTATTTTCGTTTTAATTGATGCTCACAGCTAGAATGTTTTTGTATTACAGCCGGTGCCGTTCAAAGCCTACATATTTAAAGCGGGCGAATTTTTATATACTCTATATCTCGAAGAGGCATCGAGCAAAATATCAAGTGTGTTATATTTTTGGAAACGTAATTTTAAATTCTTTTCAATAAATTAAAAATATACAGGGTGTCCCATATAAAAAATCAAATTTTCTGGTGATAATTCTTAAATTATTAATTTTTAAAAAAATATACTTAAACCTTTAAATTCTACGTAAAAAGGTGCTTTGGAAATGTTTTCATAAAAATACAAAATTTTTCATAGCAAAAAAGTTACAAAGATTTGTTAAAAATGCATATTTTTGAAAAACACCCCGTAACTCCGAAACGGTAACAGATATCGATATGCGGTTTTCACCATAATGTTTTTGACAAAAATTGAGCTCCAGACACCGATATTAGTTTTTGTCTATCTCCTATAGAAAAGGGTGTTTCCATTTAAAAGCGTCGAATTTGACCCACCCTGTACAAGTAAAGAAGCACAATGAAGTATATTTTAGTTAAGTGAGTATCGAAAAAGAGAACTGTCACAGTGACATCGATGTGTCATAAGTATATTTTTTTAATTTTGTGGGTAAGTTTTATTTTCAATTTATTTTAAAAATGGTAAAGAGATGTAAAAAAATATGTTTCTATTGACTAGATCTCGGACTAGATCTACCACTCTTTAAATATCTGCACTTATTTCTAACACACCCTGAATGTTATTTTTGTCAAGGTTAAATTTTTCAATGTAATTTTTCTGTAAATTAATATCTTGTAATAATATACATTCCCAAAATTACAACATATTACATAATTATATGTAACTATTTGTTAAACAAACCTTTTAAGTACAGTACGTAGCAGATATCGATACTCGATTTTTTTATATCTCCCAGTTCATTTTCTTCCTGTTAATTTGTCTTTCAGATCATTAAATCCGTCGTCTAAAGTTTCATTCGGATATAGCAGATATCAATTTACCTACCCGTAATTTATAGTGGCTACCTGAAAATCGTTTAGGCTCACACGTTTCTCTCACCAAATACATTATTCATTCCGCTTCGAAAATGCGAATCGCAATTCTACCACAACTTCATATTCTATCAATGACAAAAGCTTTTTGCAACAGATACTGTTAGTTTATAATGATTCTATCGTTTCAAATTTTATTCTTATAAATGATGATCTATCTCTTGATAGATCATCTACATATATAAAATGCTAATGTTTATCTGTGTGTCGTCTCTACTGAAATAACGACTTGCTCTAGAAAGTTGCTTTTTTACTAAAAGATAGCTAATTGGCTCTTCTAAAAACTGTCGTCGCCGGATTTTTTGTTTTTCATTTAATTAAAAAAAAAATAACAAGTTTTTTTTTCCTGATGTCGCATGTCGTGGCGGATGCGCCAGGCTTCAACTACTCAATAATAATATATTCTAGACCTATGAAATGTTTGTTTTATTCAAGCTTTTTAGATGTTACCTAATAGTAGGTGGTGTACAGGTTGGGTTCAATTGGACACTTTTAAAGGAAAACATCCTTTTCTATAGGAGATAGACGAAAACTAATATCGGTGTCTGGAGCTTAATTTTCATCAAAAACATGATGGTGAAAAAAAATGTGCAATTTTAACAAATCGCTGTAACTTTTTTGCTATGAAAAATATTGTATTTCTATGAAAACATTTCCAAAGTACCTTTTTACGTAGAATTCAATGGTTTAAGTATATTATTTTTTTAAATTAATAATTTAAGAGTTATCAACAGAAAAATTGATTTTTTATTTGGAACACCCTGTAATTTTTAATTAAATGAAAAGAAATTAAAAATACCTTTCCAAAAATATACCACACTTGATATTTTGTTACAGTCCCCTTCGAAATACAGAATTTTTAAAAGTTCGCCACTTTTAACTAGTAGGCTTTATTGATGATCCTTATTGATGATCTGCCCCTAATGGAACTCGAAAACATATTTTTCGAGCAAGACAAGGCACCACCTGTAGTTACACGGCATACGCAGTAGTTATCAGAAAATTTTTGCCAATTTTGAGAGCCAATTTCGAGAATAATTGAATAGCTAACCAAGATCCCAGCCGTTAGCCGTCGAGACAGCCGGACTTAGTACCTATGGAATTTATCTTTGCGGAAGACTAAAGGTTTTTACTTTTAATTTTTTTTTAAATTGTCCGTGTAATCTAAACAAGAATTAGAAGTACTTAGTGGTTATGGGAGGGTATCTTTCACCCCCACTAAGTTAATCAATTCCGCAAAAAATGTCCTAAAACGGTCCTGTCTGTCCATGACAAAAGACGGTCGACATTTCGAACACCTGTAGCAAAATCTCATGTCTTGGTTTGCTATTAATTTTGTTTATTGTTATTAGATATAGTTTAAATGTATTGATGTTGTTAAATATGGTTTAAATTGTTATAAAATTCTGCATCTAACATTATTTTCACTAGTAATACCACACGAGGTCAAATTAAATCCGGACATTTTTAATTTGACCTCGTGTGGTATTCGGTAAGAAAATTCCAGACCAAATTGTGTTTGAAAATCAAATAATTAAAATGTATTTTTCGATTTTTGGGCGAATTGATTATTTAGTTTACTATGATAACTAAGTGACACCCAAACCTAAAAACTATTTCAGTTTTGAAGCTGTCAAGCGGCACGGCTTAAAAAAAATGTTTCGCTTCGGTCATGAAAGCAAAGAAAATATTCGCCAGGAGATTAAGCAGTTGACACCCGCGAATACTAGGAAATCGAAGTCAAGCGTATGGAAGCAGTTTACAAACTTTCATCTCAGCTTTGTAATTGAAATGTATCAAAATTATCATGTAAACAAATAAAAACCAGACTCTCAAAAAGATATTCTGTCATTATAAACGTCAAAAAATTTCCAGTATAATTCGCTGTTGGGTGCCCACAAGGAAAAAATTTTCACTAAAATTTATCCATTGCCGTGGTGATTTGTCAAAAAAACACGTTTTGATTGGTTAAAAATTACAGATGTTGAATTTTCGTTTTAATTGCTGCTCATAGCTAGAATTTTTTTGCATTATAGCCGGCGTGGTTCAAAGACTACTTATCTAAAGTGAGCGAATTTTTATAAACTCTATATCTCGAAGAGGAATCGAGCAAAATATCAAGTGTGCTATATGTTTGGAAAGGTAATTTAAATTATTTTCAATGAATATACATGAACATACAGGGTATTCCACATAGAAAATCAAATTTTCTGTTGATAATTCTTAAATTATTAATTTTAAAAAATTATACTTAAACCATTAAATTCTACGTAAAAAGGCGCTTTGGAAATATTTTCACAAAAATAAAAAAAATTCCATAGCAAAAAAGTTTATTAAAAATGCACATTTTTGGGAACTACCGTAACTAACCGTAACGCTGAAACGGTAACAAATATCGATGTGCGGTTTTCACCATCATGTTTCTGATACAAATTGAGCTCTAGAAACCGATACTAGTTTTCGTTTATCTCCTATAAAAATGGTGTTTCCCTTGAAAAGCGTCCAATTTGACCCACCCTGTACAGTGGAGCCACAACTCGTTCTGAGGCTAACGCATAAAACACTCATTTTCTCTAATTCGGCCGGTGAAGGCGTATCGACAACGGTGAGGAACTAAAAGCGGCAGTGTTACCAGATTAAAATGTGTAATATCAGTAATACCTTACTAGATGGAGCAAAGCCATTGGCAAATATCAATATGGGAAGGTTTAGTCACCAAATTATTAGACCATAAATTATCAGAAAAACAATATGACGTCTCCTTCCTGCTGCTAAGTCTAATCTGGACCCGATCTACTTTGTTTACGCGGAATCGGAACCGCGGTCCTTGACTATATCATAGTCAATGGCCTACCCATTTGACGAGTGTCTAAATCGACTCTTACTCACGAGATTACGAGTAAATAATCGAGATTTTACACTCTTGTCATGGAACAACAGCATGACCGATTTCGAAGCGGTCACCCGTCTAGCCACTCGCATCGTCTAATGTCGCTTAACCTCGGTGATCTATCGGGAACCGGTCGGTGTTTCGATTTAGCTAGGCCATTACGATATGACTAAAAATGTAATCTAAAGATCAAAGAACTACAAAAACTACAAATTGGATATGTTTTATAGTTAACGTAATTTATCTTTTTTTACAAAGTACTGTACAGAAGTACCACACGTCTCTTCTTCACTCTTCACGAAATTGGCGTCGTGCTGGCATGGGAACACTTCCGCGAGCACCGCGTTTAATAACGTTAATGACGGGTACCCGATCGCCATTTAATGGTACTACGCCGGTAGTTATTCCAAACATATTAATGGAATTAGATTTTTACGAGCCTTAACGCTCTCTCGAGGAATAGCTGGCGAATATGCCCGAACGGTATTTTGATTGGCTGGCAGATTCTGGCTTTATCGAGGAAGAGGTGCTTTTAAATGCAGCCCGTGGCCGGCGACGAGTGGACATTTTTCGGATGTTTCGCGTACTTTTGTCTCGATAATGTGTTAAAGTATGTTTGGTTGTTGCCTTTTTAACATTTTGCACCGTTACTGCTGAGTATCGGGTCTTCTAAGGGGTCGACTATAAATTATGTGAGGCTTTTTTCAGGATTTTTTGACACCCTCCCCCCTAGTGCACGGTTTCAAGAGTGATTGTTGGTAACAACAGTCAGTCTTGAGAGCACCAGTTTCCATGGACTGAACTCTCCACTGAACTAGAATGAATATTCCCTATTAACACAACGGAAAGTGATGTAGGGGAAACCGGGGCGGAATGGAGTCTAACGTAAATGTTTATTTTTTGAAGTGTAATCTAAAGTGTAAAATAGTGGTACAAATTCTAAATAAATGAATAACAATTTATTAAATGATTGTGATTACTATAAAAGCAAAAAATAAATATAAAAGCTTCAACGTTCTTTTTATCTTCATTATAAAGAGCATACAGCGACAGATTCATTCTGCCCCACCCACGGGGCAGAATGGGGTTCTCGTGCTTGTCGGGTTTACAGAGTTCACAAATCTCGCAAACCTTACTCCTCGTCGCCACTGTTAATATCCACACAGGAGTTATGCACACACTTTTTGCCCTTAAGACATGAATGAATTTGTCTTGATAGTACAAACCAAAAGGCGTCTGCTTCCTCATCAGACTCCTCAGAGCTTTCTTCTTCGTTCTTTTTTCTTTTTGGCATAGACATCTCCTTTGTTGATTTTTTCTGTTTTTGGCCAGACAGATCTCTTTTAACGTTGTTTATTTTACAATATTAATGACTTTTGCACAATTTACAATACTAAGAACTATATTCAATCGTACAGAACACACCAAACAATCACCAAAGCCACCTCGTCATTATGCAGAATAACACCAAAAAGTAACGATAATTGAAAAAATTACAAAATGTTTGTGGCAAGTTCATTTTGTTCTTGAAACTTAACCAAGGTATATTGTTGACATGAGTCAAAAACAAAATATTCAGGAGACTTGGTTCTGACCGAAAAATAATGTTTTAGGAAAATTTGCCCACAAAATTATATAGGGTAAAAAACAACTCTTCAATTAACCCTGTATGTATAATAAGTCAAGTATTAAAGTTCATAATAAACTGAGTTTATGAATTAAAGTTGATATAATTATTATATATTTACTATTATTGATTATTTAAAGTAAATATTTATACAGTTTGCTAAAAAAAAACAAGGTAATAGGGCTAAAAATAAAAAAATATAAAATTTTAAACTAGACCAAAAATTTTTCCGTTTCGATTTTTTTGCATCTGAGTGTATAAACGGGACCTCTATCTAAGAAAATAATATTTTATATTTGAATTCTAATTAATTCATCATTTATCAAACAATTTATTGTTATTTAACAGAAGATTTATTAGAACCATTAATTATAAGTTTCTGACTTAAAAGTCGTTAAAGGTATTCAGTATTTATTCTACACTAAATATAAGTAATTATGCTTCGCCTACACGTAAAAATTAAATTCTATACTACTGCACAGCACAATTATTCAGATACGGATCATGAATCTGTTATATAAATTTAACTGACGTCGTTACTAATGCACAATTAATATAATAATAGGTGTTTAATTAAAAAATGCCGTTGGTATATTAATAAAGTTAGTAAACTGAATATATAAACGGTGTTTAAAGTTTTTTTTTATCTTGTTTGCGAGAAAGAATCTACACGTATGTTGAGAAACAAAAAAAGAAACAGTGAAACAGAGAGAGAGAGAGAGAGAGCTTATAACACTTAATTTCTAAAATATTTGGAAACAAAAAAACTATTTATATAACAAACGAATCTGAAGTCTCTAGAAGTATAGCCTCTTCTGGACGAAGTAGTGGCGATCGGATTGCAACACAATGATCTACAAAATGTGGGTCAGCTGCGTTTTACGGGGATACATATCGGGTGGGCATGATCCTCATAGATTGTGTATCTCAAGAATCGGCGAATTAGTTGGTGGAAATCGCACCTAAGCTTAAAAATTGGCAAGGGTCGGAACTGGTTGCAGTGAAGGGAGAAAACATCCCTAAAGGGCTGGCCATCACGGTCTTTCTGCCGAGGAGCAAGGGGAAAGACACCATCTACCTGCTGAGCCTTATCCAGGGTCAGAACTTAAATGTAAGGACATCGAGTTGACGAGTCATTAACTCGAGGGAGGAGGGTCAAGGTCAGGTCCTCACAATAGGAATTGACCTCAAATCCAATGAGGCAATAGAGAAAGAGGGACATATCCTCTATTATAGATACGGGACAACACCGGTATCAGGTCTAAGGAGAGACCAAGTTAAAGAGGTGGAGACCGATCCTCCAGCCTCCACCTCACGGGTTCCTCAGCCGGAGACAAGCTCCTCGACTGTGAAGGGCGGCACGGAGGGCCAAACTCCAACCGTGGAACGGTGTGTACCCTCGTAGGAAGAACTGTTGTCAGAGCAGGATGGGAAATACCCTGTCTCCTCTACAACAGGGGTATGATGGGTTATAGACTGTGTGATGTCTCAAGGAAGGGGAGCACAATAGATCTTTAAGGTCGCAGTGATTAACCCCCCTCTCTTACTCATTCTACATTCTACATTATACAGGGTGCTACAAATTCTAGGTACGAGCAGTAAGAGATACTAAGATGCTTAAATTGGGACAAAGTTGCGCCTTGGAATGCTCACTAAGATGTCATCAAAAAAGTTTTTAAAATTTCAAGGATCGCTGAGCTATTTGAGAAAAAAAAACGGATTTTTTGGAAAATTAATTTTATTTTTTCCTCTCGTTTCTTTTTAAAAAATGGAAAAACTAATTGCACATTCCAATAGCCAGTTTACTAGGGCTATCTGAAAATATTTTTAGATTTTTAAGTTAGCTTATAGTTTCTGAGATACATAGGCCAACTTAATTTTTTTAAAACGGACCAGAATTTTTTATTTCACGTTTTGAGAGAAGTCAGTCTCCTAAGTACCTACAACGATATGCCACACTATACTTTCTTATTTTGGGTAGGTACTTTAACAACAATAACACTTTTTAATTATTATTTAAAATAATTCCGACTCGGGTTTTTAAAATTATTTAACCCGATTATATACATCGCAATATTATTAATGAGTGCTAATTATCATTGAATAACGAAAATCGAGCCAATTAATAGATTCAAATAAGTAATACCCAGGTCAGCAATTTAAACATAATATTATTTATATTTTATATTATTTATCTTTTTTTATTATGAATTTAAATATCACTGTACGATCTAATAATATCCATAATATTAATCGTAATTATTATCAATAAATCAACTTCTACAAACTAGTTTGTAATGTTCGAAAGGACCACCCTCTCTATTGCACAAATTTATTTTTCGTGCAATTTTATGTATAGCGATTTCAACAGATCTTTCAACAAATTCATTTACCTACTAGTAGATATAAAAAGCATTTTTGGTAAACTCTGTCTCAAATAGTTTCTGAAAAATAAAATTAATTTTCTTAAAAAGGTCTGATTAAACTTATATCTCCGTAACTAAAGTTCCAAGAAAAGTCGTAATATATCTACAAATTCATTTACCCACTAGTAGATATAAAAAGCATTTTTGGTAAACTCTGTCTCAAATAGTTTCTGAAAAATAAAATTAATTTTCTTAAAAAGGTCCGATTAAATTTATATCTCCGAAACTAAAGTTCCAAGAAAAGTCGTAATATATCTACAAATTCATTTACACACTAGTAGATATAAAAAGCATTTTTGGTAAACTCTGTCTCAAATAGTTTCTGAAAAATAAAATTAATTTTCTTAAAAAGGTCTAATTAAATTTATATCTCCGAAACTAAAATTCCAAGAAAAGTCGTAATATATCTACAAATTCATTTACACACTAGTAGATATAAAAAGCATTTTTTGGTAAACTCTGTCTCAAATAGTTTCTGAAAAATAAAATTAATTTTCTTAAAAAGGTCCGATTAAATTTATATCTCCGAAACTAAAGTTCCAAGAAAAGTCGTAATATATCTACAAATTCATTTACCCACTAGTAGATATAAAAAGCATTTTTGGTAAACTCTGTCTCAACTCAAGAATTTTATGTAAAGCGCTTTCAACAGATCAACGTTCATTCAAATGTTTTATTTTTGTAATTTAATTTAAGGGAAAATAACTTTATTAACTGGTATGTTAATTTTAAAGTAAGTAATTTGTTGTCAAAACATGAAATATTATTTTAATATACCTCCTTATTAAAAAAAAGTCAGGAGGCCGCTCAACAAATTAAATAAAGAAATCTAAGGATTATATCGCTCTGTTATTAACATAATCTTCTTACTTGTAATTACTGTTCACTGCAGATTAATCTAGTAGGCTTTAATCTAAATGAGCGAGTTTCTTGTGGGCTGATTTATTTAATCACGGTTATTTAACCATAGAAATTTTTTAGTATTATAAAGCCAACTACAGTGTATTTCGTTAAAGGAAATAAATACCTACTCCAGAAGATTATCAAACCAACACTAATTTACCACACTACACTAGCAGAAATACGGTGCGATCAACAATGATTAAAATAATTGGCAACACTGTGTTTTGATGACAATTTTAGGATTAGTGATAGGGATATTCTGATGCTAAGAGATACAGCGTAGAATTTGTGTTTTAGTGTAGACTGAAAACATTAATTTGTTAATTTAATAACAATATTGAGGGTTGTTTCTTGTCACAGATTATTGTAGTAAATTTACCATCCGTTCTTTAGTTTTACAACTCGTTTGTAAAATCCCTGTATGGCTAATTTGTGGTATGATGATAATAATAATAATAATAAATCTTTATTGCCCAACAGTAACAAACCAATTATAGGACAATTTTACAATATGTATATAGCTATAAATTAGTAGTAAATTAACCTTAAATAAACAATAAATGAAAAAAAATTACATTCAATGTAAATTAAATCTTAAAAATTAAATCTTAAAAATTAACAGGAGTAAAAAAGCACTGAAAGGTGAATGCTACAATCCATCAGATACCAAGTACAGATGAACAAAAAAAAAGAAAAAAACCCAAGCATAAACAAAATATAAGAACAAAACACTATATAAAGAAACAAAAACTCAAATCACATTGCATATTATTAGCTAAAGCAATTATGTGACTCAAATTATCAAAGAAAATATCACATTTATCAGATATTACGTTATAATTGCTACACATGACATAAACTGGAGATTTAAGCAACAAATTAGTTCTGGCTCGAATACAATAAAATGTTCTATGCGATCTAGTTGACATAGAAGGAACCAAATAATCTATATGTGCAACAAGCTCAGAACTATCTATTCCATTATGCAACAGCTTATACAGAAAGACTATTGATGCACACTTTCTTCTCAAATCGAGAGTTTGCAACTTAAAGGTGTTAATTAAATTAATGTAGGGAATGCCCCTTTCAGGATACACTCCGCTAACTTTTATGTGACAAATTTTAAAAATCTTCTCTGTACTCTTTCAATAAGCTGCCTGTAACAGGTATACACAGGGTACCAAATCAATGAAGCATATTCCAGTATAGTTCTAATGTATGCTGAGTATAATATTAAAAATGCATTTGGGTCAGTGAAAGACGTACAGTTGCGAACTATAAAGCCGTAAAATTTAAGAGCCTCACGTACCTTGGTTATAATATGATCACTAAATGAAAGAGACGAATCAAAATAAACTCCAAGGTCTTTAATTACACTAAGTCGTTCCAATTCGGTACTATTTATATTATAATTAAAATACTGTACATTCTTTTTCCTGGAAAATGTCACTACCTTACACTTATCAACATTTAACTTTAGTTTGTTCTCACCACACCATTCCACAACGCGATCAATCTGAGTCTGCAAGAAATTACAATCCGTCCCATCCGATATACGCAAAAATATTTTTAAGTTATCAGCAAAAAATAGTCTACAACACTTAAGGATATTATCTAGATCGTTAATGAATAATAGAAATAAAAGTGGGCCCAGGTTCGATCCCTGAGGAACTCAATTGCTCTGACGTAGCAATATAGTCACTCGAACAGTAGCCATTATATGAGACAAATTGCTTTCTTTGAGAGAGATAAGATTGTAAAAACAATAAAGATGGTGTGGTAAAACCCATACAGTTAAGTTTGTCCAGTAATATAGAGTGGTTCGATTTGTCAAATGCTTTGGCAAGATCTGTATATACAACATATACCTGCCCATTACTATCAATGCATCCAGACACATACTGTGTAAAACATGCTAAATTCGTAACGGTAGATCTACCCGTCATAAAACCATGTTGGTTACTAGATATTATGCCACGTACTGAAGTATATATTCGATTATACATAATTATTTCTAGTAGTTTAGCAAAATTTGATAAGATTGAGATGGGACGATAGTTTTCCACGTTATTTTGATTTCCTGATTTCAGAAGTGGACATACTCTTGCCTGTTTCCACATCTCTGGAAAGGTGTTTGAATTGACAGCTAAATTAAATATTTTACCTAGTGGGGTTGCTATTATGCCAATGCAATCCTTCACCAGAAATGCTGGAATTTTATCAGGACCCGATGTCATCTTATTTTTTAATTTTTTTGCAGCTATGAGTATTTCCTCTTCCGCAATATTAAGAAACGTTATATTAAATTCATTGCTAACAACAGACCGATTCCAATCAACACCAACTTTATCGGGTGGGGTGAAAACACTCACAAAAATCTAGCAAAACTGTTCACTATTTCGTTTGGACGATCATGTACCTCATCATTAAATTTCATTTGACCGGGTATTCTAGAAGATTTATTCCTCGCGTGGACAAAGCCCCAAAAATGTTGTTGATTTGAAGATACAGATGTTTCGTATGTATGTATATATGTTATAATATGTCTCTCTCTATATTCACCAATTATTCTTTGTGAATTTATTTTAAAAATGTGTATCTCGTAGTAAATTTAACTTATTCATTGTAAATGTATCTTTTAAAATCGCCGAATTCCTGTAATATTACTATAGAGTACACCAAATTAAAACATTTTATTATAGTGAATTTACAATTATTTTTAAAATTTTTCAAAAAGCGTTAGTAAATATTGATAAATTTAAGAAAACACGTGTTTATAATTATAATATTTGTTATTAAGGTTAATAAAAAGGCACAAAACAGAACTTATGTATGTAAGATACTCAATGCATCTCTCCTTATCTAGAAGAACCTTATTGGAATTCTGTGCCTAACCAAAATAGGAACAAAATTGCCATTAGATACAAAATAAAAAAAACATGCAATAAAATCTAATCAAACTACAAACAAGTCAACTTACCAACTTAGAGACTATGGATGTGTATAAACCTCTACTTTGGTCCTCTATTAAATTTGTCCTCCGAAACACAGTCTTAAAGAATAAATAATACTTAGAGATATGTTCATATAGAGAGATCATAAAACAATAATAGATATGTTCACTAATTTCTAATTTCAATGAATTTCGATAGCTACATAGGAGTAAAAAAACATGGCACTCAAAATTTTTCTTAAAAACTATAATTTTCTCACATAAAGGCAAAACAAAATTGAGAAATGCAGAAAGGCTAGAAAATGTACCCGGCTCGAGGATACCTGTTTTTGACGTCACTGCTTTGATCGATCGACGATCGATGGCGTCAGTACGATCGTGCACTTGCCGCATTGTTTTTGCAGACGATCGCGAAGGTGTATTGTTTATTTTCATTTTTTTGGTGTTTTGAAGAAGTGAAATGAGTTCAAATAAGTGGTGTTTTGTCCCTGGGTGTATTAATACTTCAAAAAATAATCCACAGAAGTTTAAATCGTTACTTTGTGCCCTTTGCTTTTAATTCTTATTTTCTACTTTTAAGTGCATTTAATTTTAAGCTTGTTTTTAAAAAGTTTTTTTATCAATTTTTTCACTTGTAAATTTTTCGCTTAATATGGGTCCTATAGGGTTTCCAATTTAAAATGAGGTACATGGGGATCTTGGAAACCGTTGAAGATACAAAGTCGGTTAAATGGAAGCAAAGTTGCGTATTTGTGTGCCAAAAAATAATCTATGTCTATTTTATTTTAAATCCATACTGTTACGTAAAGACAAGGTGAAAAAGAAAAAATTAACATTTTCGAAAAACCACCATATTTTCTTTATTATTGGAGCTGAGATAATCAAAATTTCAATATATGGGCAAGGCAACATGGCAATTTTAAAAATGATATCAAAAAAACCTAGGCCTTCTATGTTGCGCACGGCCGAGGTCAGCTTTTATTTTTCTTATGAGCGCCATATTTAAATTTGACATTTTTAAAACTCATTGTGAAAATAATATCGTTTAGTAATAATCATTTAATATTAATAAACCGTTTTGCAAAATTACATTTTTTCAAGTTTCTTATAAAAAATACTCCAATGTATCAATATTTTTTTTGTAAAATTATTTATATTTTTTTCAGTGATATTGTGGCGAATTAGTGTTTTATTTTACTAACACCAAAGTTTTCAACCCCGAACTGTAGTATAACAAACTTCTTTTATATTGTATAGGACACTAACAGAGCTTGCACGTGACCTGGGGTTTCGGTCATTTTGAGGCTTTATTATCAAACTGACAACTGCGCTTCAAGTTTCTATGCTAATTCGACACATGCCCTGTCATGTATTTAGATGTTACGCGGACGATGGCTGCATTAAAACCGTGTACTATTGTTTCGAAATAAATTATATTCTGTGGCGGCCGGTGTGGGTGTTTATAGGCTCATTGTAAAACAATTGAGGCACATTAGAAAACGACAACGTCGCAAAGATAAAAAGAGAGATATAAAAAATGAACGCAATAAGACAAGGCTGAATCTTTTAATTCTGTTGTCATTTTTTCTTTAAGCTTCATTCAAAATCTTCAAATTATAGTGGAATAAATTAGTGGTTTCAATTAGCGTAGGACTTTGTTCCTCTAATTTCAATGTAAGCATTCAGAAAGTCAATATATTAGTGGTAGCAATTTTCAATTTAAAAAAAAAACAGTTAAGAACTTTTGAACTTTTGCCACTAATATGGAGTGTAGAGATGAGGAGAAATATCTATTATGGGCCCGGGACTTTATTTGAAAAAGTGGTCACAAAAATGGGAAAAATAAGGGTTCCTCAAATGACCACAGTAGCGCTAATAACGCATAAATGTAAAAAAAAACATTGCTCAAAACAGCTTTGTTTTTATTTTTTAGAATATAAAACAATTACATATTTTTATATATTAGAGGCCACTATTGCTGCTGAATAAAAATCGATAATTTATTTCATGTAGTGATGTGTCGGTATTTGAGTAACGCGATTTTGGAGCGGTAGTTTTTTGTAACGTCGTGTCGCGCTCCACAACGAATCAGGAATTTGTTACTGAAGAACGACGATCATAATAACGACAAAAGCATAAATTATTTATAATTAGCAAATACATTATTTATATTCGCTCTTGGAGCTAGGTCGAACTGCAGTAACCGCATAGCGCCGTGTTTCGCTCCAGCCATCGCTCTCCTATAGGGTCGCGAACAGTAGTAACTGGAACTGGTCGCGCAATCTCGATCGCTTCATCTGTCGCCTAGAGATGTAACTGGTAACGACCTATACCGCAACGTACTTCGCTCAAGTGCCAGTGGTCGCGCGACTGCTGGAGCGTATGGTCGAATTCGTCGGTCGCGAACAGTAGTATCTGGAACTGGAACTCGTAAGTACGTAGCGTCGCGCTTTGATCGGTCACTGTTGGCGTTGATGCTCCAGTTAGAGTCGTTACGATACTTTCGAGATCGCGATTTTCGGTCAGATAGGGACTAGGCATTTTTGATTGATAACAGATACATGTAATAGTATTAGATAGTTATACATGTACAGATACATGTAGTATAGTAGATAGTTACAAATAAACACTTTTACAAAAAATAAGAAAAAACAAAGAAGAAATATGACCGAAAAAAAAGGAAATTTGTAAACCTACTTTCAATTGATTAAAAATATAATCCCAATTAGCAATTAGAGTTATATAGTCTGCAAAGAAAGAGAAGTACATTTTACTAATATACCGGAATAACGTCAGACTGATTTTATTTTGATTATCTGACATGAACATTTTACTTCTAACTTTTCCACCAATAAGTAATATACGTAGATAAAAACATATACGTAGATATAGAAATTTAGCATATGGCGTAGGTATCCCGAATAATGATTCAAAGTATGTTACTTTTTATTGTTTAAGCTAAACTATTTCTAAAGTAAACAGATTTTAAGAAAAAAGATAGAAAAATATTATTATCTTACAAATGTATGTCTTTTAATTTAAATTAAACGGTTATAACGTGTATCAGAAGAATATAAATCTAAATTTTATTGGCAAAAATATAAAACTTATAAAAAGGTATTCTTCAGTCTAAAGAAAATATGGCGAATAAAAAGTATTGAATACCAATATATTATATTATTTTATAATTTTTATTTAATAGTTTTCTTTCCAAAATTAAAAGCTAACATAACTAAATTCTTCTAGCCATCTGCCTGTTGTTTATTGTTTACAGTACGTCTGTTCGTTCTGTAGCTACGGGGTATCCGTGAGAGGGGAAACGATATTCTCTCCATGTTTTTCGTAAAAAATTAGACGACGCGTCTCATCAATAAAAATTCGACAAATTTGCAAGTAGCCAATAAACTGAGTGGGCGGAGCGATTTGCGGTGACGTACTCGTCAAGTCGACGTATAAAATACGACGTTGTTTATTTAAATGTTTTTTGTCCGCATTCCTTTCATAGACACAGATCCAGCAGACGTACTGTACAAATTTAGAGGGTTTATGAATTGTTATTGTTCATGAATTTGCACGGATACAGATATAACGGCAGGGAGAGGACTAGGTAGGTACAGTGAACAGAAATACCGCATAGGCGCGAACAGCGACACTTTGGAAGCCGGTTACAAAGTCGCGGTATTTCTCTGGAGCGGTCGCTATTGTAACGCGACTAATGTGGAACTGGTATTCCCATCAATAATTTTATGAAACTATTTATACATGAAAATATTCTATCGAATAAAGTAAAAATGTAGAGGTGTCATTTAAAAATCAAAAATTGTAGTTATTTCCGGTGAAATAAGAAGTGACCGAAAATAATTGAATGGTCCAGGGGCAAAACATGATAAGTGTCATTTTACTACTATATTGCGTGTTATACTCTATAAACCTATAAAATCGAATCAAGTGATTCTTCATGCAGATCAGATGCAGAAGTAAAAAAAAATGCTGTATAATAAGACAGATAAATCGTCGGCAGATTGACCTCGACTCATACGGATATCGAAGTTTACGTTGTCTTTGTTTATGACCTTAGGATAGCGCGACTTATAGCCCAAAGGCTCGGGAATAAATCGGTGGTTAATTGATATAGATCATGCGACGACGATCGAAAGAATTTTACCTTGATTTAGGGCATTTTCATCATAAATATAATCAATATCATTTATATAATTTAATATAGGTATGTTTGTTAATTTTTCTTCTTCTCTATTTAGACGTTTTTTAATTCTTTTCGTAGGCGTCAATAATTTGTCCTACTTGGTTGGTACGAATTAAAAATTTAAGCTATTTAGTGTATTATCATTTCTCTTTTACCCTGAGATGCAAGACCAAGACCAAGACTCCCGTGGTCTTGGACTTGCATGTTAATAAGTAGTCTTGATCTTGATCTTGTTGATGCAAGACTCTCAGTTGGACGAATGAATTTGATTGCTTTGGTTTAAATTTGTTTTTTTTTTCGTGATTATTTATTTTTTAAGACGATTTTGCCTTGATGTAAGGTGTGCGAGCATCTGAGACGCATTGTGACGTTTTCTGAATATCAGTTTGTATTATAACTGGCTTTTTGCCGATTTATTTATTTGCCTGGCTACTGGTTGACTTCGTCAGTGTTAGATTTAATAAAACATATTTGTTTTGGGCATCATGATTGTTGACATTTGCCAATGTATGTTAGAAATAATAAGATGTATTTGACAAATATTTTGGACATACGCCAAGCAACTTGGTGAATGTGAACATTTAATGAGGCTTTAATTGACATGTTCTGAGAAACTGAGGATTTCAATTACACAGTAGCATAGTTATACAGAGTGTCCCAGGCTGAGCGTACATTAGAAGTTTCTCGAGAACTACAATATCTAGATCGGGGATTTTTTTCACATCATTGTTTTACAACGTGATCTAACAATTAAAAATATTTTCAATATAGCGGCACTTCCAGAAATACCGGAAGTTGACAGCAATTTTCTTATATTTAAATTTTTTAATAATTTTTTAAAAAATATTTAAAATTTTTGGAGGAAAAACTGCCTGTCAAAAATTTTTGATATTGATAATTTAAGTGTTTAAATGTCATATAATATTGGCCGTAGCTGTCATGGAATTAAAAGAATATAAAATTATCATAAATCATTTTTTTTTCAAATGGAAACTTTCCTTTTTTTATTTCACTAGGGAAAAGTTTTTTAATTCGTTACTTTTTTCCATACCATGTTTCTATACCTAAAATAAATCGTTTTTAAGTTATTTAAGATTTAGTTTAAAAGCGTATATTGTCGTGTTATTTAACAAGTAGTCTATGACTTTAAATGTCAAGAGATACAAAACAATATATTTGGCTATGTCATATTACGAATTACGACACTTTGTTAAAAAATCAGGATGTCATCTATCGTCATTTCGTAGCCAGGTTTGTAGGCAACTTTGCCCCGTTTTTTTTCGATCATATGGTATATTTTAATATCAACTATTAGATATCACTAAAATACGAGGTATATTTTTATAAATACACTTGTAAGACCCACTTAATTTAGTGATCTTTATTTTTTTGGTATTTTTTTTAACTGCAAACGTAGGCGCTACTTACAATATAACTAATAGAATTGTCTCAACGAATAACCAGGCTGACTGTCTTTGTTGAGGTATTTAGATCTTTACCTGTAATTAAAGAAAAAGTATATGAGCAACCAGAATGCAAACAATAATTTGCTAAAGTAAATATGTTTATAGAATATATTAAACATTGTGTCTATTATCATCAACAAACACAGGTAATATTGAGTGTGCAATGATACTAAAGGCAGAGTCTCGCGAAGTATCTACTCCAACTATTACCATCAAATATTTCGATCGTGCAATGGGTACTAAGGGCAGAGACACGCGAAGTACCCCGTCGCAAATATTTCTAAAACAATACTGAAGGGCAGAGACACGCGAAGTATCTACTCCAACTATTATCACCAAATATTTCGAACGTGCAATGGATACTAAGGGCAGAGACACGCGAAGTATCCCGTCGCAAATATTTGCACAATAAAAGAAACAAATGCATATTGAGAGTAAGGAATAATCAATAATAAAAATCAGTTCAATAATATCCAAATTAAAATAGCCAATCAATAAATAAACAATCAATAACTCTCTCAATTAAATGATATTAAATAAATAATATCCAAATACAAAGATAATCATAAAATCATTATAATTACATTAAGGTTAGTCTGTGAGAAAACTCACCAATTTATTCTGGCTGGCACAAAACACCGACGCTACGCACTTTCCGACTATTCACTCAATAATGATGAAATCAGGGCCAGTCAACTGAGATATACGACCTTGAACGATCTGTTTTTGGGGTAGTAATTTCCTGGGGCGCTAGATGGCGTATTTTTATTTTAATTTTTCTAGTTGCCTAACAATTGCTTACAAAATTGTTTTTATAGTTGCCTAAATAGGCCTATTAATTATGTTCTGTCATTGTTCTGTATGTCAAATCAGTTTTCCGTTTCCGGCTTCCTCCTTCCTCTTCAGTTGTGTTTTGCAATTGAACGGAGATGTGCATTTCGCTGTTTTCTGGTTGTTTGGCTGTGTTTTTTGCAATCTTCATTTTAAAATCGTGATTTTGTGTTTTTGAATTTTTTTGAACTTTGTTTTGTGTTTGATTTTTAAGATCTCTATTAAAGGTAAGGTTTAAGTTAAAGGTCTTTGATTTATCTAACAATTTTATTTAATAATCCGAGAAAGTGAGGTGAGGTAACCTAACCAAGTCCAAATGTTCGTGAATTTTATTTTTTAACAATGTAATATTTACAACGCCATATATTTTTACAAAAAAAAATTGATCAACTCCATATTTTTGTACATAAACTCCACAATGTGATATTACACAATTGTTCAAGTCCACATGTAAAAAATACACGTAAATAAAACATTGTTTCTAATGGACGTCACTTTCTCTTGTATTCCAACGATATTTGTTATGTGTTCTTAAATCTGGTACTATAATAAATATTATACTTTTTAATCTGTTGTTTTATTTGTTTGTAAAATGTTTTATGGTATAATTTTCTGTAAATTAAAATAAATTATTTATTGTAGGTTTTTATGCACATAAAATGATATAAGCAAACCATTTAACACTTTACAATAGTTTAACCTGGTTTAACCTTTATATATAAATCCTTGTTTTTTACCATTTGACTTGTTTGCCAACTTGGGACCAATCAGATGACTACACATTATTTTGTAGAAATCTGATTGGCTCTAACTGGCGAACAAGTCAATACGTCTTGCTTAAAAATAAATTGGATCTATTTAAATTTGCCGCCATATTTGTTACTTTCCTGGGTGGCTAGATGGCGCCACTTCAATATACAGATTACAGATTTCTTTACAAATTTGAAACCGTTTTCAAACTAAAAAATGCATGGGAGTTAGCGTTCTTCTTTAGTGTGTTCTGTGGATGAAATTATATTATTTTTTTCCAAAAGCAGCCAAAGTGCGTTCTTAGAAATCTGACTAAAAAAATCAATAATGCCCGCTTGGACCATAGCCGTCCGCTTAGTAAAGTGCTTATTTTGTTTTTTCAGAAGATATGATTATACAGGGCGGTACATATGGGCATATATAAAAAATGTATGTCTTACACACTTTATAAAGTTTTAGCAACAGTATTTATACGACACGAAATTCATATAATTAGTTTTTTGACAGAAGGAAATAAATTGTCTGATTGTTTGACACTTAATGTCAAAGGAAGCTAGATAATATCAAGAAAATATAGGTGAGCTTTAAAATTAAATCTTAAATAAACTAACTAAAGACGATTTATTTTAGGTAATAGGAATATGATTAATCAAAAAGTAACGAATTGTAAATTCCTTTCTCTGGTTAGATAAAAAAAATGACGCCGTGAGGCACGTATAGCCCCCCATACTAAAATATGTTAATAAAAGCTTGGTAGTTCTTTTAGTTTCAAATATTTCCCATTTTTTTATCTCAAAAACTGCGACTTTGACTGATTTTGATGTTATTACAAATTTTGTTGCAAATATTATTCCTAATC
This sequence comes from Sitophilus oryzae, assembly GCF_002938485.1. Classification (NCBI taxonomy): domain Eukaryota; kingdom Metazoa; phylum Arthropoda; class Insecta; order Coleoptera; family Curculionidae; genus Sitophilus; species Sitophilus oryzae. The sequence continues at coordinate 219,784 of NW_022146069.1, forward strand.
TTAAATTGAAAACCGCGTTTCGCTAGCTACTGTAATTTTGGAGTTACGATTTTTTTAAATTTTTATTGGTATGGTCGGCTAAAAAGTGGTTTTCATTTGAACAAAATGATTTATAACAATTTCTCAATCTCTCAATTCCATGCCAGCTACGGCCAATATTATATGACATTCAAACAATTTAATTTTTGAAATAGATAGCCACATGTCTTCTCTTTATGGCACAGTGGCTCTGGCAATCACTAAATTTGACGTTTAGACTTTACAAATTTTTTGACAGGCAGCATTTTCTTCCAAAAGTTTTAAATATTTTTTTTCTCATAAACGGTTAATGTTAGATATAAAGTGTTTAATATCAAAATTCATAAAATTTTACAGAGAGTTTAAGTATGTAAAAAATGAGGGCACCCATTTAAAATAAGAAAGTTGCTGGCAACTTCCGGTATTTCCGGAAGTGTCGCCATATTGCAAATATTTTTAATCGATAGATCTCGTTGTAAAACAATGATGTGTGAATCACCGATTTAGCTATTGCAGTTCTCTAGAAACTTCTAATGCACGCTCAGCCTGGGACCCCTGTGTAATACTAGTTGCAAGTTTTCGGCATAATACAGAAAATTGTAAATATTCATTTCCTTCAGATCTCAGTAAACAGCAATAAGTTTATAGCTTTGCCGGTCTTAGAGATAGAAGGTAATTATTTTTTCCTCCAACCGATAGCGAAACAGTTAAGATAAGAGTTAAAACTATTGACGACGCGCCACCGAGATATGCAAATTGCCGAGGAACAATTCGCATAGCCATGCGATATTATCAAATCAATTACGCGATGGCCAGTCCGCGGTTTTATATTCGCTGCTTTAAATCGGATACCCGGATTGGCCATTAAAGCTTATCTAAAGGGCCGGCATCCTGAAGAGGACGGCGTAAATCGGAAAGAAACCGAATAGAAACATAGATGGGACGCTAAATGGACGTTGTAGATTAAAGCGGTGGTCGTTTATCTGATAATTTAATTGGATTATGATAAAATAAAACTGTTACATCAAATATACTAGTCAAAACGAATTAGGGATAACATAATGTGTATCTGAAATTACTATATAGACCGATCTCCGTATATTTATAGCAGCATATCATCAGAACAATTTGGGTTTATTTCCATAAGTACATAAATTGATACAAAAACGAAATTCTTTCCCGTCATAAAAAAAATAAAGACGCACTCGAAAACGCATAAATTCCATAAAATCAGTTTCTTATTTAATGTGATTTTGCCTTCTTGATCGTCAAAATTGGTGTTAAGTATGGCAAATTTTAATGTTCTGAGAAGATCAAATGAAGAAGTCATCAGAATCACAACTTTATTGCAGGGGGTAGGTCGCAACGATACATGCCGCAATTACATTTTTTCATGGTACACAATCGGCCATTTCCAGACTATGGAATCGACACAGAGAATATGGTTTTGTTGTCGGCAGACCATATCCTAAACGAGTAAAGCGGACAACGAGGCGAGAAGATCGGTATCTTGTTCAAGCCACTCTTCCTGAAAGAACACCTACCGCAATAAACCTACAAAATCTTCTTACAATCGCCAGAGGAACTCGAATTTCAACTGAGACTATAAGAACTAGGCTGCATGAAGTTAACATTCGATAAAGGTGAGCAGCTGTTGTGTCGCATTTAACTGCTAATCATGGTAGGACACGAGGGATATTTGCTCAAGAACATCTTCACTGGGGCGTGGATCAGTGGAGGCACGTTTACGGATGAGTCCCGTTTTCGACACTATAATAATGATGCCCGGCGGAGGGTTTACAGAAGACCGAATGAACGGTACCTGGACAAAACTGTCAAAGAAGCGATTCATTTTGGTGGAGGTTCCGTTAGGGGGGTATATTCTATGGGCGTACGGACTTGCATGTGTTTCTAGACGACATAACTAATCCTGAATGATACAGAGATGAGATTTTTGAACCATATGCGAGACCATATGTTATTCCATTTGTTGCTCAGCATGGTCCAGAATTCATCTTACAACAGGATAATGCCCGGCTTCATACTGCAACAGTAGTTACTCGATACCTTGAAGAGTCCAATATCACAATTATGGATTGGCCTGCTAATAGCCCTGATCTCAATCTTATTGAGCACCTTTGGTTCCTACAAAAAGAAGACTACAAAGTCGTCCACAAGCACCAGATCTTCAAACTTTGGGAGAAAATCTTCGAGTGGAGGAGAACGCCTTTCCTCAAGAGATTATTCGGAGCCTTATTCTATGACAAATCGGTATGCAAAAGTGCGTAGAAACCGCGAAGAACACACACATCATTAAGGAAAGAAATATTTCCGTTGAAAATTTATGATAAAAATTGTTTAGCATTGTTTCATTGCAAATGTGAAGCTGTCACATCCAAACTTTGTAAATTAAAATAAACAAAAATTATAAATATGAATTTTTGAAATAAAGAAAAGCGTGTAGATACGTGCATCAATAGAGTGTTTGCAACATGACTTTCATTATGACCCCCCCCCCCTCATAATGAAAGAAATATTAAAAATTATTTATATCATAATTATGCAAACTCAGGGATAGGAAGAGGTGGACTAATTGCATGGGCCTGCTCGATCACCTCACCTATCCATTTTAGATTTTTTTATGCGGTATGGTTAACAATAAGGTTTACAAAAGAACTTATGTATTAAGAGAGGCACTCGAAGTGGCGGTACGAGAGAAGTTTAATTAAGTCGACCGGTCCTTCCGTAAGAATGAGTAGTAATTCAGTTTTAAAAAGATGCAACTCAAAATAATGGCGGATTTTTTTTAACATTTCCTAAAATAACTTAAAGTGTATGCAGTGATATTATTTTTTAAGTTTTAGTTAGTGTAATGTAAATTCTAAAGAACCGTTTAGTAATATATTCCGATTTTTTATAAGTTATAAATTATAACAGAATAAGAATACCATGCAATCTAAGTGAAATTAATCAAAAAAGGTAAGAACTGGCTATAAGTAAATTTAACTTTTCTAACAAGTCTTGAAAACTGTTCTCTAAAAAACGTAACATTCACCGGTCAACGTATCCTCGAAAATGTATGGTCAAGAAAAATTGAACCAATAATCTTACACGCTTTTCTTCATTTGAAAAAAATATTTACAATTTTTGTTTATTTTAATTTACAAAGTTTGGATGTGACAGCTTCACATTTATGAGAGCAAAGACGATTAGCTTGTTTCCATGGCTAACTAAGTGAAATTATTTAAAAATGATAAGAATTGGCTATAACTCGATAATTTTTCGAAGAAAACATATAGCTTATATCGCCGAAAAGCTTAAAAAATGGCGCTTTTTATGAAGTCATAGCGAACTATGGTTTCCATTTAAAAAAACATATGTTTGTGTCATATGTCAAAAATGACAGGCTTTAGAAAAAAAACGGAGGACACAATCTCATTAAGGATGTGATTATCTAAAACTTTTATCTGAAAACTTTTTGTCTAAAATAGCTTATAATGGAATTAGGGACAATTTTTAAAATAGCCGAAATTTGTTTTTTTTTCGAAATATCTAGTAAGCCATGAACTTTTTGAAAACTCTGAAAAGCGCATATTTATGACCCCACAAAACTGCAATTCTTTCCCCATTTAACCGACTCTCTATCTCCAGTAGTTTCCGAGATACCCATAGAGAACATCGTAGGAAACTCACCCTGTATATTGTAGTCATTCATAACGTAATCAAAAATACAATTTTGAGCAGTTTGACAACTTTTTTCGTCATGAACGCACCAACATGCATACACTACATATAAACTTAATTCCTAAAGAACATAGCGCTAAGTTCGTATGTTTAAATAAATATATTTTCTTTGTTTAAACGAAATGTATCAAAGTGATCCCTAATTCGTTTTGACTAGTTTATATTTATTTTCTCCCTTAAACAGTAATCACCACTATTTAATCGAGAAAATTAGTGATGAGCAAATGCAACACCAAGACCAAAAATCCCTTGGTCTTGATTTAAGTAAGAACAATCTTCAGATTGTCACGGGGTTTTTATCAAGACTAATACCTTTGCTACTACTACTGCCATTACTAGCTGCCATTACTAGTTACGCAAGGCGATATTTTTCATGGGCTTTTCTCTGACTAAAAAGCCCGATACGTGATGTTATCACTCTTCCGCACCCGATACATTTGAGACATGGTGGTACCATTTGAATTCTTAAGAGTTGTCTAAGGTGTCTTTGTTGCATTTTGTTTAATGCGTTCACGTGTCGGCTGTACGGCACCCATGTTTCGCTTCCATGGTGGGAATTATTATTGCTCGGTACACTGCAAGTTTCGTTTTTGTTCTCTAGTCATGACTGTAGAAAACCCTGTCTTTTAATTTCCAGAATGCTCTCGAGGCGCTGCTAAATCTGTGCTGAATTTTCCGAAATCAAACTGCCGAGATAATTGAATTCCGCTACATATTCCAATAGTTCTCCGATTTTTATAGCATTGTTATGATTTTCCGGGGGAGTGCACATGATTTTAGTTTTATCTATATTCAGCTTAAGGCCCAAAGCCTCGTATGCCCAGGTATATGTGTTCAGCATTCCTTGTAATTGCTGTAACGTTTTTGCAACTAGAGCGCAGTCATCGGCGTATTGAAGAATCGTCTTTTAACAAGACACCGTCTCCTCAACGGAGATCCCTGTAGATTGAAAGTAAGAAACAACAGCGGATGCAGGTTCTGTGAGGAAAATGGGGAAACACCAGAACACCTCATCACTGAGTGAGCCGAGACGACAACCTAACCTCTGTAAAACCGTCTCAGATGTTTTTAAAAAAGTCCTGAGACTGTATGATGAGTTATAACTCCAGAAAGGGGAACACATTCTACATTCTAGTTCAAAAACTATGACTTTGACATTCAACTTCAGATTTTTCTCTATCAATCGTAGTAGTTCCCGATGGGACACTCTGTAATAAAACCTTTATATGTGACATTTCGCGAACATTTTTTTAGAACTTTTGCATTTTCTAACGAACAAAACGACATTAACCGTTAAATAATCCACAATGTTATTTACGCCGAAGAAAAAAAAAAGAAATAAACGATATTTCTTGACAACAAAGTATTTATCTCGGAAATATCAACCGGTTTTTGCTCGCAACATAACCTATCACTCGTCGAAATGTCAATCAAGTCGTTAGGCGAAAATTTTTCACAGTCGCCGCCGGAAAAAAACGATCTTTTCTTTACCTTCGCCATCAATTATTTATTAATATGAAGGAAACTGATTAAATCTGCTGTAACGCGAAATGAATTATGTGCTGTGTATATCAAGATTATGTTGAGCTCTTTAAAAACGCTGCTCGTTATAAGGTAATTCCGAGTTAGAGATTATATATTTCTAATAATAATAATAATGATTATTATTAGGTAATAAAAATTACTTTTATATTGCTATACAGGTTGTCGTTGTTTTCAAATCTATAGAATACCATATTTGCATCAGGAAAATGGCCACAAAACGATGGTGCTCAACAAATCTCTAGAATGATGGAGAAATTCTCCAGGACAGAGAGAAGCTGAACAAATTAGGCAAAGATATTTAACTCCCCCATTTATTTTTAAAATTGCTCAAAATGACAGCCGTTTTGTTCCATACAAAAATACAAACGATTTTCAAATTCTTGTAAGGAGTGTTTGGAAAGTCTCTCTCGGAATATTTCGACATGCTTCAGTTATCATCTGCCGCAATTCTTGCAACGAACCTGGTTTTGTCTTATAGACTATGGATTTGGTGTAACCCCACAAGAAAAAGTCTAAAGGAGTGAGATCAGGTGACCTTGGCGGCCACTCGATTGGACCCCTCCTACCAATCCAATGCCTTGGATAATATCTATCCAACCATCGCCTTGTGACAATAGAATAATGCGAAGGGTCTCCATCTTGCTGAAAGTGTATGAGGTCTTCATTAAGAGTTAAATTTCCTTCCAAATCTCTTTGATTTTCAACCTCATTTACAATGGCTGGCTCTATCAAATTGTTCAGCATTTCCACATAAGCATCACCAGTCAAATTTCCGTCGATGAAAAATGGACCTATAATTTTATAGCCTAGTATTCCGCTCCAAATATTGAGCTTTTGGGGATGTTGGGTGTAAAACTTCAACAACAATATGCGGATTCTCATCGTTCCAGTATCTGCAGTTCTGCTTATTCACATTTCCTTTTTAAAAAAAATGAGCACTCATCACTAAAACAAATATTTTTGGTGTGTGAAGGTTCCCTTAGAATTTCCTCCGTCATTAGTTCACAGAACTGAATCCTTCTCTCTGGATCGTCGTCGCCAAGTTTCTGCAGAATCTTCATAGGGATGGAATTTGTGCATTTTCAATACTCTTCTGACAGATGTTCGAGGTGTACCTGTGATTGATACCAACTGGCGCACAGTGCTTCGTCCCATGGACAAAAATCGAAAAAAAAGTTAAAATTTACTAATATCTCAATGTGTAATTTTATAGTTATAGCAATGTTCAACCATCCTGTATATTATTTTTCATAAACAGCGTTTTTTGTTAGCAAATATTCTCACTAAAAATAAATTTTGCGATTATTATCTTATATCAGGGAAAAGAATAACATTCATACTAGTTCTGTATATGGAGTTAAACGGTACGTACTTAATTGAAAGCCACTGTGGATATTGTTAAACAAGGTATGTACTTTAAATTTATTTCTAAACAACTTCGTGATTGTTTAGTTTTTATTTATTTTTTAAGATGATTCTTAAATGGGTATAAAAAGTTTACGTTTTCAAACTTCAAAAAGGCATTAAAAAAACATATTAAAACATCGTATTTATTGAATATTTTTGTTGTCATATTCATACACTTTTAATTTTTGTATAGTTCACCTGCGTCTGCTTGCGACGAACTTTATTTTATAATACTTTTCAGATGGAGTAAAATTGATAAGCAATGCCGATCTGGTTATTACTTGGCTTGATCATAAGGACAAGAACTCAAAATTATTTGTATTTCAAAAAATGTGTTCTTTATTAGATATTGATGAACCTTCCAGTCCAATGAGACAACCACTTGTGCCTGAAAAAGTCCACTATGTTGGAGCGAAACGTGGCATAAAAAAAGTTTCCATCTTTCAATTTATTATAAAACCTCATACCCAAGAAAACGAAAAAATAATATATGGATATGGTCTATTAAAGAGGTAACTATTAACATCCGAACCCCTCATACCAACAAAAAGAACAGTAACAACGCGACAAAGTAACATATTAGAAAATGATGTACAGAGAGATATGTGAGGATATTTCATCTACCTGTGATTTGGATACTATAAATTTGGAAGATTCTGTCAGCAGTGATTCTTCTGAATCAGAGTAGTTACGATCTATGCATTTTGTTGTCCTAAAGTAAATTGATAGTAACTTAATTTTTTTTTAATTAAATATAGCATTACTGTTTCTTTTTCATTAAAGAAAAACATTTTTATCTTATATTAGGTTTATATTGTAGGAATCATGTTCTAATGTTATTCCAATACTTTTTTATCACAGGGATTTATTTAATACTTACACCGTTTTCATACTATAAATTATTATTTCCTTAGATGGAACACAGCTCCAACATTTTTATTATTTAGAAGATTTTTTTTTCATAAACGTGGGACTAAGAATATCATCATTTAGTACAATGAGAGTACTCATCATTTGTGCCAAATAAACCTAGTTTGAATAAATTGCCTACAATAAAAGAGAAGTTTTGCATTTTTGTCCTCTAGAGCCATATGTTCGAAGCACTGTGTGGCGTATTGATGCTTCTGGATTGACCGATACCTGACCAATAACTTCCATCTGCATTTCTTCATTCAATGCCCTGGACCATGTCTTCTTTTATTTTTAACCGATTCAGTTTCTTGAAACTTTAGAAAAAATAAATTGATTGATTATTATCTACATTTTTTATTTTCAAAATGGCAATGGTTTCAAAATTGCATTGATGAGATTAGAAGTGGGGGTGGGTCGGCGTGGTTTGAAAAATACCTCATTTGCCTCATTTAGCTGGGTTCCAATTTGTAACTTGTGCTGAAAAAATCACTTTTTTCATTAATGTCCACCTAATTTTTCGTGTAAGGGGTAGTTTTTCAATTTTGCCCTAAAAACTGTATGATCATCGTTTAGCATTTTCCATAGGCTTTCCAAAAAAGTGCCACAAGTGGGGTGTTGCCATTTAGGATTTTCAAGTGAGTAGGCGTCCCGCCTAAGGGGCAGGTCAGGGTGGTTAAAAAATACGTCATATGTATTCCCCCTCGATATTATAGAAACGGTATTTTTTATTTTTTTTTATATCTTTTTTGCTTTAAAAATTATAGCCATTGTAATTTTTCAGTGGCGCACCCTGTATTAGTTATTATAATCTAATTACTATAATCATAATATTCAGATACTATCTTAGTTAATAAACTTTTTTAATAAATTATTGACAAGCCAGTTTTTTTTCTGGTTAAGTACATTTGGGTTCTATATCTTGGATACCTTTTATTTTGTACAGTAACGTTTGTCTATTTTTTCAAGACTTGCGTTTATTGTAAAATTCGATCACTAATAATTTCAACTGTCTAAATCATTTACAATCATCGGCCGAATTTTCCTTTGAGAAGAAAGCGAGAAAATGCAATTTTTCCAATTTTTCAGCGCTAGTTCGCAGGAAATTCCTCACTTCCAGCTAATTTATTACACGAACCGTTGTTAATTTACAATCTTTACAGTTAACGCACGTAATTAATATTCGTAGCGATTTGAAAGAAAGAGGGAAAAAGTACGCGGAGAGATACCGGTCGCGGATAAAGAGATATATTGCGTTTGCTAATAACTCGAGTGACACTATAATAATTGGATTTGCGCAAAAACGGCGTGCCCGGCCGTTGTAAATTATTATTTTACATAATTAAAGAACATTATCCGGCGCGGTCGCAGGCGTAGAACACCATTTTTTTCGCTGTCCCTCTCGCTAGCTCTCTGTGTTCTAGGAACTGATGTGGCCGAGTTATTTTTAGCTCCGGTCGCTTGGTCTAGATTTCTTATCGAAAAAAATGTGATATCGAAAAAAAACGATGCTTTTTATTGTTTTAATTAACTTTCTTTAAATTATCAATAAAAGACAGATAGAAAAATAGAACGAAATTCAGATAGGAATGTGTCTGAATATAATGGTTATACAAATAGAAATATTCTCTTGAATTTCAAGAGTATGGGAGTCTAACTGTATGAACTTGGAACAAACATCGGTATGCTGCATTTAAAAGTAATTTCCTAAACAAAGTGTTATCTCTGTTATAGAAATTAGCAACTTGTTCCAAAATAGTTTCCATACATCGACACAACCAAGCTTATATGGAATCACTCTTTATTTTTCACTAAATTCCTTGCAAGGATAAAAATTGGTATACAACTTTAAGATAAGGCTTTTTGTTGTAAATAAACATGATAATAAAGAATAAAGGACTGCTGCGATTTATCTTCTTTTGAATTTTGTGTTCATTAGTAAAATCACGATTGTCCGGTTATTTTCATTCAATCCAAAAAAATTAAAAAATGCCTTATGTTGGATTAACAGATGTACAGGGTGTCCCATTTTAGTTGAAATCATACGGTATCTCAGCTATTAGTGAAGATAGAAGGGTGCGGTTTGCACAAACCTGTCTCACTTTTTTGTCAAACGGAAGATGCCGTAAACAAAATTTTCATAGCCCTCTTCGTTTCAGAGCTACAGGGTCTTTTTGAAAGTTTTGCAATTTGGGACACCTCCTATATCTCTGTTATTGTTAAAGCTATCGAGAAGGTGAAACCTGTTTATTGTAGAACTTTTTACGTAGAATACAGTGGCATAGTCTGTTTTTCTACCAAAAAAATATTTTTGAAAATACGAACTAAAGTTATGTTTTTTTAAATGGAACACCCTGTATATTTATAAATCATATGATCTGTTTTGCCATAACCTTCTCAAAAATATATATCACTCTATATTCATTTTCACTATTTACTGCAATATTTAAAAGTTTTTATTAAAAGATCATATTTATTAGTAGGCCATGATTGATAATAAAAGAAACTAAAGAATTATTAAAAGTATATCGCTATCTGTCTTTTGTTTTATTTTGGGAGCCGCTAATAAATTCTTTATATATTAGGAAAACTTAACTCTCTACCGCTATTTGTAAATCTTGGAATACGTGTATACTAAGAATAATCTATCGTATCGGAAATTTTAGATATTCCTTTAGCTAATTTACGTGAAATATACTTTCAGCAAGATGGGGAAAAAATAATAATAGCTCCCGCATATAGCGTTTAACGCCTTGGGAGTAGCAAGGTACAGCTTGCTATACTAGAGCCGTTCGGTATACAAGGAAGGTAATGTGGCTAGCACTACGCTTCAACCGCCTATTATTACCTCAGGATTGTGAATCCCAAGTACTCATTCAAGGCTGAGTCGACCGAGGTACCCAAACTATTTTTATTTTAATAAAAATAGTCGGCTGATGAAATGCCGGGTGTGGGAATCGAACCCACACCTTGAGATTGGTAGACGAGAGCCTGTACCTCTACGCCACCGGGCACCTAAGATGGGGAACATTCCCCCTCATAACTATGGAAATATTAGAATACTGTTAAATTATTATTTTTCAAATCAATGAATTGGAACCAATGAACACATATTGATAGCCTCCTCGATTCCCGGATTTCCCCGTTCTCGATTTCTGATTTTGGGGATTTTTGAAATACGAAATACGAGTATATCGTGGGCACTACAACAATGTCGAACACCTGAAAAATACTTTAATAATTCAAGATTTAGATATTTGCAAACCCATCCCGTTATAAAAAAAAGAAAAATATATTCACAGTTTCAGTGGTAACAGTTATTTCAAAAGTAAAATATATCAATCCCAAATAAATTTTAATATGTGTATGACTATTTTAGTAAATGCCATTTTGATTTTTTGTTATTTATCACGGCCTACTAATAAGAAAATGATATATTTTAAATATTGCAGTAATTAGTGAAAATAAGTATAGAGTGATATATATTTTTGAGAAGCTCATAGCAACACAGATCATATGATTTATAAATATACAGGGTGTTCCATTTGAAAAAACATAACTTATAACATAGTTCATATTTTCAAAAATATTTTTTTGGTAGAAAAACAGACTACGCCACTGTATTCGATGTAAAATGTTCTACAATAAGCAGTTTTCGCCTTCTCGATACCTTTAACAATAACAGAGATACAGGGGGTGTCCCAAATTGCAATTTTGTTTGCAGCATCCTCCGTTTGACGAAAAAGTGGGACAGGTTTGTGCAAACCGCACCCTTCTATCTTCACTAATAACGGAGATACCCTGTGATTTCAACCAAAATGGGACACACTGTACAGAGGGGATGAATTATTCTTCTCACCGAAAAAGGAACGCTCCAGAGAGACGTAGCAGAGATAGTAAGCGTTACCCAGGGTGTTGTATCGAAAACATATGCAAGATACTTGGAATTAGGAACACACAAGGATAGGCCCATACAAAGTCGTCAAAGAGTCACAACTGAACAACAAGACCGCCTTCTGTGCTAAATTGCTAGAATAAATCCGCATGTTTCTCATCCAGAGCTACAAAGACAACTTCTGGCAGCTACAAGTGTGAACATTTCAGTTGAAACCATAAGAAAAAGGCTTCGTGCACGAGGGTTTTACAGTAGGAGAGAGTTACGGATCCCACAGTTATCTAGGCAAAATAAAATTGACCGGCTAAATCGACGCCTTCAACATCAAAACTGGATAAATGAGAATTGACCAAATGTTCTTTTTTCGGATGAGACCAGAATTGGCCTAAGATCAGATAATCGAATTTTGGTTCTCAGAGCTCCAGGAAGACGAGCGAGACCTCAGGCTGCCAAATCTGTACCAAGATATAAAGGAGGAAATGTAATGTTCTGAGGAGGTATTATACTAGGAGCAAAAACTCCATTGTTACCACTTCACCAAATTTTAACGGGTCGGAGATATGTTGATTTGGTGCTAGAACCAATCGTTAGTCTTTGCAGAGCTGCAATAGGGGATAATTTTAACTTCATGCACGATAGTGCACCTACCTATACCAGCAAAGTGACTAGAGAATGTCTTGAAACTGAAGGTGTCATAGTTTTGGACTGGCCTGCCTATTTACCCGATCTAAACCCTATCGAACACTTGTGGGACTAGCTCAAAAGAAGGGTTAGAGCTCGTCGAAACAATCCAGGAAATCTCGCACAGCTTATTGATGCAGCATTACCATAATGGGAAAACATACCCCAAGACAACGTGGATACTTTAATAAGAAGCATACCAGCGCGGATAGAAGCTTGCATAATAAGGGCTAGAGGTGGCAACAAGGAATATTGAAATTATTAATTTTCTTTTTGTATATGCTTTTTAGCCATTAAAAATTTAAATCATAATTTCGTTTCAGAAACCAAAAAAATACGATTTTGTTCATTTTGGGAACTGATTATTTTTTTTTTATTGTTATATGGATTATTTTTCATTAAAAGTCATTGGTGAGGACTAAGTTTTATTCATAAACAGAAAATTTTAATACATCCCAAAAATTATGAAAAATAATAGATGATTCCATATAAGTTTGGTTGTGGTATATGAAAGCCATGCATATGGTCTTGGGGCAAGAATAAAAAATGTTTATGGGAGGAGGGGGGTTAATCACCGCGACCTTATAGATCTATCGTGTGTTTGCATTTCTTGAGTTATAACGAGTTATAACTCATCATAAAGTCTCCGGCTTTGACAAAAGCCAATATCTGAGACGGTTCCAGAGAGGCCAGCTCTTTATCTCCGACATCAGCCATACCAAAGTTTATGACACGTCGCGTCGCCTTGGCGCACTGAGTGATGAGGTGTTCTAGTGTTTCCCCACTTTCCTCACAGAATCTGCAATTGGCGTTGTTTCTCAGCTTCAATCTACTGATGTGTTCGCTTAGGAGGCAGTGTCCTGTTAGAAACCCCGTGTCAATCCGAAGGTTGTTCTTACTTAAATCTAGGAGAATCTTTGATTTTTATCGGTCGTAAGTTCTGAGAATCTTTTTCGAGTGTCTTAGACCGTTGGGGATTCCCAGTAGTCCAGGTTACGTTTTCAGTTAGGTTAGGATAAAGTTGGTTTCCACTTGGAAAACAGAACGGTTCTGGTTCAGTTAGTGGAGCGTTCGCCCCTTTTCAAGCTACATTGTTTGCTTTTTCATTGCCTTCTATCCCTTGGTGAGCGCGTACCCAGGTAGGAGGACTTTATTTTCTCTGCCTAATTTGTTCAGCTTCACTAGACATTCTTTAACCAATTTCGAATGGTTATTTAGTTGATCGCATTTAGTGCTCCTTGACTATCGGATAAGATGCCTTAGGACATGAGTATACTCTTTATTCATTGGTTAATAAATAATTTAGGAAAGTAAGTTTACAACAAATTCGAGTTCGAGCTTTCAAATAGAAACAAATACATCGAAATTATACTATACGATCGAATATGATATCCCACATTACACCATAATTATAAAAGAATACTCTACTATTTCGATTAGTAAATAAATCTAAACAGTGCACTTAAGATTCAATTATTTTAATTAGTAGAATATGTTGCCGAGTAATTATTATAATTATTACTGATATAAAAATGTCTAATATTGATACGGTCACTATAAATGATGATAGGTAATTGATTAGATAACAATATATAGTTGTTGAATAGAAGCTTCCATAGACTCTAACCAAAGGAACTAGCTTGGTTTTATGTGAGATGTCAGAACTTTTTGTCGTGAAAGAACTGAGTTGTGAGACTTTTTTTACAATTTATGTTTTTCATGTGATTTAATTTTTAGAGAGAGATTGAAAATACTCTAAAATATTTGTATAAAGTACTATGTGCCACAGATTCTCTGAGAATACTTTTAAAATATTTAACGGTGACTGGAAGCAAACCGGTTAATCACCGACCAAGAAACAAAAACTTTGAAGAGCTTTCTTGTTTGCCAAATTTGGAAATAACGCATCTATATCGGACGGGTCCGGTCCTTTTTGGAATAGTCGAAATTCATAAATCGACTGGTTACTGGTCAAAATGTAGGTCGCCGATTTCATGATCGACATTTTCTCATTTTTTTTACTTCGGTAGGTACTAAATATTATTTTGTCAGCAGTGGCACTGGTGACTTGCATATAAAATTAGTTTTTAATTGCAAGATCTTTTATTTACCATTCGGAGGGCATACCAACAACCACTAGGGTGCACTAGTAAAAGTTTGTAGCACATTATTGAAATACCTGGGGCGCTATTCTGTACAATCGTCGTTGGAAACATCCGATGCCAGTTTTGAACTGTACAAATATTCGACCAAAAATTGTCCATATTAAATGTGTCCATATTTCAGTCGAAGTAATAGATGGGCATTTTAAAGGTCTGCATATGCTGAATACACGTGCCAATTTTAAACCAGCCGATTTTAACTAATTTAATAGAAACTGGATCTATTTTTAAATTAAAACTGAACAGATAACGATGCAAAACCAGGCGAATGCCAACATCTGTAATTTTGTCAATGTCAAACTGTATTTATTAAACGGTATACAGGGTGCTATTATTTATTTGAATCTTCCAATTGGCTCGATTTTCCTTATTAATGTGAATTAGCGCGCATCAATATTGTTGCGATGAATATAATCAGATTAAATAATTTAAAAAACCAGAGTCGGACTTTAAATAATAATTAAATAGTTTTGTTGTTGATAAGGTAGGTACCGAAAACAAAAACAGTATAAAGTTTGGCATACCATTGTATTCAGGAGGCCGAGTTCTTTCGCAACCTGAAAAAAAATGCAGGTCCGTACTTAAAAAAATTAAGTTGGACTCTGTATCTCACAAATTATCAGCTAATTTGAAAATCTAAAAATTCTATTAGATAGCCATAATAAAGTGGCTGTGAGAATGTGCAATTGGTTTTTTGATTTTCTAAAAAGTAAGGAGAGGAAAAAATAAAATTGATTTTCAAAAAAATCCACTTTTTTTCTAAAAAACTGAGCAATTCTTGAAACTTTTATAACTTTTTTGATGGCTCTTGGTGAACATACCGAAGCTTAGCTTTGCCCCAATTTAACCATGTTCGTATCTATTATGGTTACCGAGATACATATACCGAGTTTTTATTTTAACTGTGAACATAGGGCTTAACACAGTGCAATGCTATTTTGCTGAGTATGTTCATTTTTTAAAGCGAAACAGTCAATGCATTGGATTTGAGTGAATAGTATGCAACTAACAGGTTAATGTTAAATCACAAGTATGCAACTACAGCCATAATCAATAAAAAGTTTTTTTGACAGTGGTTTGAATTTTGTTCTTGATTTTAGCATTGAATTATTTACCATGGGCCACCACTTTTTGAAAATGAACAAACTCTAGAACTTAATATTTTTTTATTTAAAATATTTTTTTTGTTTAGCTAAAAATAGTTCTAGCTCAAAAAATTACCAAAAATTCTAAATTTCCATGAAAAAACTTATATTTTGAATTTTATTTCATCTCTATTAAATTTTCGGTGAAAAAACAGTATTGTCTGTCGGTATTTCAACAATGGATGAAAAAAGGTTGGTTGTGGACTGACAACAGGGGAGGGATTTACAAATTACAATGATTGACGCCTATGTTCGCAGTTTAAATAAAAGCACTGTATAATAGGGACATAATATAAGTTAAACTTAATACAAGTTAAGTCATGTAAATGTTTTTTTCTGATGGTACAAATTATGTTAAGTCAAAAAATGTCAAACTAAATAAAAGTCACTCCAAAAAATGTTGGTATTTATAATTTATTTAAAAAACTGTTTTGCTTTTGATTGAAGTTGAAAATAAGTTAACTAGGAAAATAGAGTAACTAGAAAATAACTTCAAAAAAGAACTTTAAATTAGTTTTTCTCAAAACTACGTTTTGTGACTTAATATAGATTGCTTCTTATAGTATGTTTGCAACGACGATTCTCCACCCAGTAAATTTTATTCAGACAAAAGTTATGCATTTACTGTTGTTAATTGGAAATTCCACCACTCTGGTTTGACATTTACGTGATATTACCCATAGCCACGACCAGTCTGCGATTTGCACAGTTACAAACTTTAAGCTGATAATAGCGATTAATTAGTGAAGGCCGCTTCGCTAAAAATCCCTAGCACAATGGCGGTCGACGACGATTAAGCTGTTGAAACGTTACAGCTACCAGAAAATCGTAACTCACTCCGGCCGCCAGCTAGGTATTTAGTTAGTTTGCGTTGTGCAAAGGCGACATTGTTACTTGTCGTGTTTTATTGTGTCCGACTGCTAACACCCACCTTTATTATTGTTTATTTTCTATTAGGGTTGGGTTTGTAGTAAATTCCCTTTTTTTATTGCCGAAATTAACGGTAGGATAAAGCTTAGAAACAACGAAAAAGAAACAAGGACATAATATTATATACTCACCGGCAAGAAAAACCGACACCTTAAAATTTTGTTTCAAGTTTGTAGAACGGCCGCTAGAACGCGCAACTGATATAAAAAATAAGATAACGAAGTTTTTACACAATTTTGCCTAGATAACGGGTACTATAAATAATAGTTTCATAATCTTCAGTAAATTTTGAATATTTTTTGTTAAAACCATTTTCCTCTATGCCAAAATATGCCTCCATCTGCCAAAATAAAGTGGTGAAATAATAATAATAAGGTTTTGAACCTAGACGCTAGGTGGCGCTTTCTTACAATTTAACAAACATAGCGCGTTTTTTTAAAACAATTAAATACGAGAGTATACGTAATTTTAGCTGATAGTAAAGAGTAGTAAAAGCTTAAAAAGTGAACGAAAACCGCATCTTGATATCTTCTTTCAAACCAAAGATATTAGCAAAATTATAATAAATACCAAAAAATAAGCCCTTAATTACCTTATTTTTACAACGCGGTATCAGTAGCCCTCTTGATTATACCCATTCCAACAAAAAAATAAGATAGAAACAGTTAGTTTATTTTAAAATCGACGAAATACCAGAATAACATAATACCAGAGGTATTAATATCTAATAATTAAGAAATTAATAACAGTGAACAAGAAAAAACGTGCAATTTTTTTGAAAAAACGTGCAATGTTTGTTAAATTGTAAGACAGCGCCCCCTAGTGTCTACGTTCAAAAGCATACTATTATTGTTTATATGGTATCATATAGAGTAAGAAACGCTCTTTTAAACGAGCCCTCGTTTGTTGAATTCTGATCATCCAGTCCGGGGTTATTAACATTTAAAAAAACAGATCTAACCTTCCCCACCACTTTATTTTGGCAGATGGAGGCATATTTTGGCATAGAGGAAAATGGCTTTAACAAAAAATATTCAAAATTTACTGAAGATTATGAAACTATTATTTATAGTACCCGTTATCTAGGCAAAATTGTGTAAAAACTTCGTTTTCTTATTTTTTATATCAGTTGCGCCCTCTAGCGGCCGTTCTACGAGCCGTTTAAACGAGCCGTTTGTTGGATTCCGTCCATCCAGTCCGGAGGTATTAATATTTAAATAAAAACAGATCTAACCTTCCCCCACCACTTTATTTTGGCAGATAGGGGAAAATGGTTCTAACAAAAAATATTCAGCATTTACTGAAGATTATGAAGCTATTATTTATCTATTATCTATTATTTATCTAGGAAAAATTGTGTAAAAACTATATTTTCTTATTTTTTATAGCAGTTGCGCCCTCTAGCTGCATTCTACAAACTTGAAAATAATTTCCAGCAATTTCTCATGGCCTCTTTAGTGATGAATATTTTTTTTCCGCAGGCCCTACGGCTAAAACTTTCCGAGATATAGCCGAGAACTATTCTTAGTGGGACACCCTGTATATGGCCGTACCACTGCAGTTGTTTTTCTTGTATTTCTTGTACAATATTCCCTTCCACCATTATTTTTTCACGTATTCTCTCGTTATTCCTAATTCCCTAATTCTATATAAACCGGAGATTCGGGCTGCTCTTTGCTAGAAGTCCATTTTGGTCGACAACTTCTTTTTACGTCTTTCGCTTAACTGCCATACTAAATTGTATAGCCGTTATTAAAAAAAAATAGGAGTCCACTATTCGTTTTTATTACGTTTTTTAAAACATATTCACATCCTTGTTTCTTACCCGTTGTTTAACTTTACCGGTCAACCACGCTAATTAATACACGCCAGCTCGAAATTTATAACCCATTAAATTATAAATCGGATTTTTTGCAAAATGTCTCTCGATCGCCGCCATTTTTCAATTAGTGACCCAGATTTAAATTCGCGTTTAATTGAAAATTATTGTCGTAATAATTAACCATTTTTTCCTCTTCGGCTTGTTTTCCTATAGAAGTTACGGTTCTGTCGTGATTTATTTTATCGCCTTACGTTATTAACGATCGAATTTAGTGTGAAGTGGTACTATATAGTACGTGCGGTACCACGCACTAGTACTTCTACATTGTTTTATTAAATTGCGTGCCGCGGAGTGACGTATGTGTCGAACGGGAACAATACAAAGGACAGCCGTTTAAAACAAACACAAACAACTCTTTTGTAATTCGGTCTGCAATGTAGTGTAACTGAAGTATTTTATTAATTTTCAAAATCCCTTTTTATTAAAAGGTCTACTCTTATGTCACGCTGCACATACGTCTCTGGGACTAGTAATGAGTAAATGCAAGAACAAGACCAAGACTCTCTTTGTTTTGCAGTCCAATAAGCTGTCTTGATCTTTGTCTTGATGTAAGACTCTTGCAAGTCTTGCATGTAATTACAAAAACCACAAGACTGCAAGAGTCTTCTAGATTGAAGACTGTATATGGGACGGGGTATATTAATCAACGCAACCTTATAGATCTATTGTGTCATTCTTTCTAGAGTTATAACTCATCATAAGTTTTAGGGCTTTGACAAAACCAGCATCTGAGACGGTTTTACAGAGGTTAGTTCTCCATCTCCGAAATCAGTTGTACCAAAGTTTATGGCTCTAATGGTTCTCTCTCTGCGCACTCAGTGATGAGGTACTCTGGTGTTTCCCCGTTTTTCCCACAGATTATAAGTGATTATAAACTCAGTTCATAATCATCTGCTGATGATGCTAACATGGTTAGCGAAACGCGCGTCCAGTGTAAAAGTAAAAGTGTTTTGGTGTATTGTGGTGATTTAGTGTTTTATTTTGCTGTGTAACACCAAAGGTTCCAACCCTCAACTGGAATCTTCGATGACTTCACGGTCAACGGAACTGAATCTTTATCGTAAGTTTAGTACTAAGATTAGGTTATTAGGAGCAGATATTTGGTTTCTTAAATCATGCAAAGCCAATTCAGTTTATCCTAGTTTTATTAAAGTTGATATTCCTAAAAGTAACGTTAGTGATAAGGTAGAGAAAATTGCAAAACAAAAATGGCTTGATTTAGAAATCAAATTTCTGTATAGTAAAGTAAACGAAGTATGCTTGAAATTGAAGCCTACGGACTTTACAAAAAACTTACTTATAAGCTAATATATAATGATATAAATAATATATAACTAATGTAGAGTATGAATGTTCGTGTCTCTTTCAGAGAAATATGTTTGTGGTTATCAATTCAAAATTTGTTAAGAAAATGTCCATTTTGAATAATAAGTTTAAAAAATTAAAAAGCTCTAAAAACAATCATGTTTTCCAAAGAGACATAAACATAGTAGAGAATCTTTCTTCGCAGACTTTTGATAAACAAGAGCTCAGTTTATTAAACAAAGGTTTAAAGTTTGCATTGTCCAACTCTGGTAGCGCTTTGGAGGAAATCGTCGTGAGTGTTGAAACTGCTATTCAGCACTTACCCGAGGCTTCTAAGGTATTTGCAAGAGAGGCTTGTAGAAATCAGTTATCAAAAAATATCGTTTCAAGTAAATCATTGAAATCTAACAAGGGGCACAATATTGTCAAGAGTTTGCGTAACAAAGATTGTTTCTACCTAAAAGCTGATAAGGGAAATAAGGTTGTTATATTAGATAAAAAGACTATTACGATAAGATTAACAACTTAATCGATAATGGTCCTTACATAAAATTGAAAAAGAATCCTTTGTCTAAGATGGTAACAGATGTTAAAAAAACTTTAAAAGAATGTAACAACCTTATTGATTTTTCTTTAAAGAGAAAATTGCAAGTATCCAATCCCTCATTACCAAAATTGTATGCGTTGCCAAAAATTCATAAACCGGACAAGTCTATGCGCCCAATTGTTTCGGCTGTAGATTCTCCGACTTATAATTTGGCAAAATGGTTATCAAGGGAGTTCGAAAATTTACCTAATCATGAACCTTCTTTCTCAGTTAAAAATAATATGGAATTCATTAACAAAATTAAAAATATAACATTGCATGAAGGTGAAATTTTGGTCTCCTTTGATGTATCTTCATTGTTCCCAATTCCACATACTTTAGGCTACTTGAAGGAATTACTGAACGCAAATGGTCTCGACAACAAAACTGTGATTGAATATTGAGCTTACATCATTATGTATGAAACAAAATTGTTTTCAATTTAATAACAACTTTTTTGAACAGCGGGAAGGTACAGCGATGGGTAATCCATTGTATCCATTTTTGGCTAATTTATTCATGAGCAGGTTTGAAGTGGAGGCTAAGAATCAGTTTGAGTATTTTCCAAGAGTATGGTTTGGGTATGTGGATGATATTTTTGCTGTTTCTGACACACATTCAGACACCATAGATAATTTTATTTCTAAGTTAAATAATCGTTTTCCTTCCATTAAATTTACACATGAAATTGAGAACAACGACAGATTACCATTTCTAGATGTATTAGTTATTAGAAATACTAATAATTGCCTGGAATTTGATATCTATAGGAAAAATACCGCTACACGCAGATATATTCCTAATGAGTCATATCATAGTATTGAACATTAAATGGCTAGTTTAAATTTCTTAGTTCATAGATTACTTAGTTTTCCATTTTCCAACGAAAGATATGAAATAGAAAGAGATTACATTAGGAATGTAGCTGAGTGTAATGGATATTCTCCTTTACTAGTTGATAAAATAATTAGAAAACGTAGGTATAGGTTACTGATTTCTTAAAATTTGACTTTTCAAGTGGAGAAAGATACGTCAAAATATTTTTCAATACCGTTTGATAGACAGTTATCCCGTGGTCTAAAAGGAATTTTTAACAATGTCAATTATAAACTTGTGTATAGTGCTAATAATAAATTACAACAATTATTAGGTAATCCAAAGGATAAAACACCTCTACTGGAAAGGTCGGGTATTTATGAAATTTCTTGTAAAAATTATAATCAGAAATATGTTGGGCAAACTAGAAGATCAATATTAACTAGATTTAAAGAACATTTAGCTCAGATAAGATATGGTAGACCTGATAAATCTTGCGTTGCCAGTGGCGGATACAGAGGGGGGCCCGGCCCCCCCTAAAATCTATAAATTGGGTCGAAATCTATAAATTGGGCTTTTGGATTAAAAATTGCGCCCTAAAAAGCAAATTCTACATTACTTTTTATTTGGGCCCCCCCTAAAATTAATTCCTGTATCCGCCCCTGTGCGTTGCCGAACATATTGTTGATAAAGAACATTGTATAGATCTTAATAACTTAAAATTACTTAAACAAGTCTCAAATTACAGGCAATTAGATGTATATGAAAGCATCAGAATTAATAAATGTAAAGATAGTATGAACAGAGACAACGGTCCAATTCCTTCAAGTTCTTTGTTCCTACTACTTTAGTGGCGGAAATCTAACTATTACGGTCGGTGGGTTTTGACTCGGTTGGCTGGATCTTGCCACGCCCACTTTGTGCCCACTGAGCGAGTATATAAACGCTCCAATTGTAGATTGTATTTTAGTTTATAATAATCTGCTCATGAGCTAACATGGTTAGCGAAACGCGCGTCCAGTGTAAAAGTAAAAGTGTATTGTGGTGATTTAGTGTTTATTTTGCTGTGTAACACCAAAGGTTCCAGCCCTCAACTGTAACCTTTGCTGTAAGTTACTTGATACTTGATATCAATTAAACTTTTAGTTACGTAATCGAGGGCGCGATTTTTAAATTCATTGTTGCCAACCATGGATATATTCAGCGCCGGGCTGACTAACTGGAATTTAAATTTTGCGCTGGGGATTCAGGTGGTAGCTCTGCTGTAAAATATGTCAAGTTGCCGCATTTATTTATTATTTCCTGACATTGTCATTCGTTTTGACACTTTAGTTTTGTATTACGAGTTAGTACTAGCAGACCTTGCAGTCGAACATTGTTCTTTTTAGAATCTCTTTTAGTGCGAAGTTAGCTTTATAGCCGTAAAAAACTCATTGCAACTTTATTAGTATAATTTGGCCCGTTATGTCCCTTACGTGCTGTTAAGAAGGTGAGTTTTGTTGATGTAAATAATATCTGTTTATATATTCATAATTAATTTATTTTTGTTTCTTAAAATATTTTGTTTAAAAGAAAATATATAAAAGTGAGCAACGTTGTGCCGGTCCAGCTTAATCACGTGACTAAAAGTTTATTTGGTATTGAACTGTACATATTATATTTATCGGAAATGTACTCCAAAATTTTACAGATTCGTTCGGACCTTGACATATACGCAATTTGTTCTACCGCCATGTGTGTCTCGAAATCCTCCAAATAATCCGCCTTGGATTATTCCTCCTCCCGTAGTATGCAAATCTTTGTTAGTACATGACAAACGCTGTGTACCTGGCTCATTTATGAGAATCAAATTTGCTGAAATATCATCCAAATACAATCCTGAAAACATAATTTATACTGACGGTTCAGTAACAAGTGTTCACACTGGTTGTGCTTTTGTCCACAGAGAAATACATAGTCAATTCCGATTACATCCCTACAATGATATATTAAATGCAGAACTTCTAGCCATTAAGGAGACTCTAATATATATTGTTTTTTGTCCTCGGGCTTCTTGGCTGATATGCTCGGATTCATTATCTGCTCTACTATGTATAGAAAAACTTTACCCCCAACATCCTTTGGAAGCACATATAATGGATTTGCGACATAGGGCAACTAGCCTAGGCTCCAATATATCTGTATTGTGGATCCCTAGCCATGTGGGCATTACCGGTAATGAAAGCGCTGATCATTACGCAAAACATGCACGTCTAAACGGTACAGATAGGGTATCAATTTATTCCACGGGTTGTCTGCTCACAAAAATCGCCTGACTGTGCAAATCCCTGGTTCAACTGGAGTGGGATCTTCTGGAGGAACCTAACAAACTCTGGAATGTCAAAAAGACATTCTTCTGTGGTTTCTCCACATCGAGTTATGATCGTCGCAAAGCCGTAGTAATTAAGAGACTCATATTAGGGCATTGTAGGTTTTCTCATCAATTTTTGCTTAAGGGCCAACCACCGCCTCTATGTGATAAATATAGTAATCCTTTAACTGTCAAACATATCCTTAAGGATAAGGTTAATTAACCTAAGAGAGGCCTGCAATCTTTCGTCAGACATGTCAGTTATTTTTTCTACAAGTGAGCAACCTAAACTTTTTGATTTTCTGGAAAGGTCGGGATATATATCTAAAATATAGGTATCTAAAAAGCTACATTTTGGTTTAAAGCAACCAATTACTAATTAAATTGTACATATTTTTACGTTTTATTGTTTTATTCTATGTTGTTCTGTACCATTTACTTTATTTTTACAAAATCACTGTCTGTACTGTTAACATATACAATCTGTCTATAAACGTGTTGTTTAGTTTTTACTTTTTGTCAAATATACTACCGAACTAAAGTAGCAGATGATACGCTGCTAAATAGCCTTTCATGCTGATGTGGCTTGAAAGCTAAAATTTCTTTCTTCTTTCTTTCTAAAATTTCAAAATTAAAGATAACGTCAGTCCAAGAGCTTATTTCATTTAAAAAATCTATGTTGGTGATATGGAATATGTACGTAATAGACTAAATAACAATCGCCGATTAGACTTTCTTCTAAGTAAGCGAGCCTTAATCCCTTTTGTCCCCGCCCTGCCTCTTCCTCGTTCGCTTTAATTACGATTTATTGTGATTGCGCAAAAAGGCCTACGATATCTCACGAGTCGGCCAGTGGCGTAGGCGTCATCGCGCCGCAACGCCGGCGAAAAAAACCACCGCGAGAATTATAGAAATTATGAAACTTCGGCGTGCTCTCGCTTAATATCTCCGTCTCTTTCTATTTATTTTCGATCCTTATTCCCATCAAGCACCCACGCCTATGTCGTGGGCTGATTATACCTCATCTTTCCCTGTTTTTCCCCTCACCCTCCGCTTCGTCTTTTAAAGTCATTTCGATTAATTATTAAGCCGCAATGCTCGCGCTTGACGGAAATCGTTAAATCTGTCTTATAAAGCGCGATGGTGACTTTAACGTAGGTAATTAGATGTTGATGGGATCCATTTCATTATTCGCGTGGCTTAATTTGCTTGTACTTAGAAAAATAGGTGTATATTTAACTAAATAAAACGAAATCCAAGAAAATCTTTGTTTTTTCTCGGTCGTAAGTTCTGAAAAACTTATTCAAATGTCTTAGACCGTTGGAGGATTCCCAATCCATGTTACGGATGGAGTCTTCCACGTTCTTGAGTTCCTATATATGTTATAAGGCTTTATTACATGTGTTCAAATCCAAGGAGGCAATAGAGAAAGAGTAAACCAAAGTTTTGTCTAAATTAATATTCTATTGTAGATCTGGGCAACATCGGTATCAGGTCTAAGGACAGACCAAGTTCAAAAGGTGGATAAAATGGAGACAGATCCTTCAGCCTTTACATCAAGGGTACTTCAGCCGTAGACTGTGAAGTGTATGTCGAGCTAAACCCCAACCGTGGAAGGGTGAATACAACAAGCTGTTGTCAGAGGAGAATGGGAAATACCCAAGTAGTGCTTTGGAAAAATGTTTCAATAAAAGCTATCCCCTAGCTTCTAGCCACCCACCTCGGTTAATTTTGATCTGAGCAAAAAAAGTATAGAGGCCATTTTTATGTAAAATTTGACGCGCCACAACTTTTATTTGAACTTTTTTCCAGTTCTTACCGTTTCTCCGAAATTTTGAAAAAATCATTTAATTTATTTATTTAACCCCTCATCGGGGGTGAATTAAAAAAAAATCTTTCACAATTCGTTTTTATTTGAACTTTTTTCCAGTTCTTACCGTTTCTCCGAAATTTTGAAAAAATCATTTAATTTATTTATTTAACCCCTCATCGGGGGTGAATTAAAAAAAAATCTTTCACAATTCGTTTTTAGATATTTCAAAATAACTTACCTATATTAAAAATTCAAGTTTTTACCAAAACTTCGTATTTGAAGGCCTATTTTCTTGGACTAGAAAGACAATGTCAGTCCAAGTAGTTAATTTATTTTATCATGTTTTCTGTTTCAATTTTACATTCTGTCGAAAATTATACAAACTGTTTTAAACTACAATGCAAGCATCTTACTCAGACTAACTCACTAATGAAACTTTCTAGTAGCTCGAAATAATCTTGACTAGGGAATTTTTGGTATAATCATTCTGAAGCAGATTTGTTTTAATATTATTTTTATTTCAGTCTTAATTTTCGTTACTGCTTATTTTCTCGATGACATACTGTTTTGTCTATTTCTACTTTGGTTGCTTGAAAATGGTTCCACAAAAAATTTAAAGAAAACATATTGTGACAGTTGTTTTCTATTCTGCTCGGTTGATGTTGTTACGCTTGACAAAAATACAAATTGAATGTCGATAAACAGATCATTATCTGTCGTAATTTAGTTTTATTCATTTACTACTGATTCTAACTTGAAATGCAACGTGCATGTAAAGTGTTAGGTTAGAAATATTTTACTATATTACAGTTGATTTGTGTATAATTTTCTACTTCGTACATATCATAATAAGGCTACTGCTTCTACACACTAAACATATACCGAATCGAAAACACATTAATCAACCAACTGATTTCTATTATTAGTTTCCAATAAACTGAAGTAAGGGTATCATTACATTTGATATATTTATCGGGCTGTAATTTATTATATATTAATAAACGATGTCGGTGGTTCAGTTCTGTCGTTCTTTACAGAGCGCTGTAATACGTGTTATCTGAACAAGTTTGCTCGATATATCTTTTAGTTAACCATTATCTAGAGGGCAATTGATGATGAACAAAACAGATATTCTAAATTTACAATACCAATGTTTATATATATATTTTTTAAATTACATTAATTAGATTTGTCATTACAATTCAGAACGGCTATTTCGGCATGGTATCTAAGATAAATGTAACAGTAATCGTCACTGTACCAGTGTCCGTCACTTTCTGTGTCACATCACAGTTTTTGTCAAATATTAAGGAATTTTTATATAGCACAATAATAAATTAAAATGTATTTCACAGATTTGATATTATTCGATCGATTTCGCAACATGGGCATTATATAATAGCTGTCATAATTCGTGTCTGCATTAATTTTTGGTACGTGATTGGGACGATGTTGGTGCTGTGCAAGTTCTTTAACGTGTATGTTAAGATATCCAAACTTTTAAGATAGATTAGAAGTGTACAAAATGAAGTTTAATTATGCATGTTGTAGCATTTTATTTAAATTACACATAATTTATATAAATGTACAGAATTATTTTATTTAAATAAATCAAGTTTAAGTCCTCGCACCGAGATGGCATTCTAAGTACTGCTATTGTCTTTTATTTTTTTCTCCAAGTTTATTTCTGGCGAAATATTTCAGTCCGGTCGAAGTTTGTTGGTCACTTTATATCTGACGGTGTATATTCGCACTTCGTGCCTACCTTAACTCGCCATATTGGTGGTAAAGGCTCAAACCGATAGAGCTATCGGCGGTTGTTGGCATTTTGCCAATTTGTTTGAGAAAACCCTCTGAGCAGAGGTAAGACTTTTATTTTTAACGTAACGTTTCCTAATACTTCTTTTTTGACAGGGTTTTATTTTATGGTACGCATTTGGTTTAATGGTAGCATTTTCTGGTGCCATTTTGTTTTTTGTACCTGACAATTCACACCGGGAATAACGGAGGAATCTCCTGATTCCACAGCAGTTTAGGATCCTGTCTGTGTAGAGACGTTTTTATCACAATCCAGTTCCAGTAGCAGTTCACCACAACCAGCTTGTGACCAGAACGGATAAAAAAAGGCCAGATCATTTCTTTTTATATAATTTAAATTCACTTGAATGCATTAAGCCTTAAGCTTTCAGGCATATTATATATTTGATTACTTTAGAGTCACTTTGAAATATTTTATTCATGTTATGCATATTTTTGATATCTACATAGTACGGTTTTTTTTTTAATATAAAGAGTCCCTATATTTTGGTACCAAGATCGTCAGACTTTTTGCGGAATAATTAATAAAATATTAATATTCAGAAGCGTGCAGATTTAACTACCATCTTGAGTGATCTATTTTGATACATACTATTTACCAACAAACATTTTCAAACATCAAATTTTTCATAGTCTTATTTTATTCTAATTAACATTTAATTATTAATTATACTTAGTTATTAGTTTATCTCAGCGTTTCATTTGTGTAATTCCTAAAATAAGTAATACCTATATTCTGAGTTGATTTCTCAGTTCTCAACTTAGAAGTTTTCGAAAGTAAATGGAAAACTGAGTGGCGCCCAGTATATTATAAAGACGTAAGTATCACAGTTTAATTTTCACTAGCTTACGACCCATTGCTCACCGGCGAACAGCTCCGTCGCGTAGTATTAGTTGTTTTAATATTTTTTCCAAAAGAAAATTCTTATAAAAAAACATTCCATTTTTTTTATAACTTCTAATGCTACAATGTTTTATATTAAATAACCTGTAATGATATTAAACTTGCTATATTTAGGCGATTATACAAGATTTAAAGAATATTTTTAGTTTATTTTCGTGTGCCGATAACTAGGTCTAATAAAAGTGGTGGTGTCCTAATAATAGGTACATAAGACGGTTACTGGTGCATGGAAGTAAAAATTATAATTGCGTATAGATTAATTAGTTTTGTTAGTATGTCTAGACCTTATCTTTAATGGTGATATTTTAAGCAGTAAGAATATGCGTACCAGTCTCCATCATACCAATTTGTTTCGGGATTTTAAAGGAAATATATGTTAATTAGAGATGACGAATACCGTGACATGGAGGTGACTATTTCTGGTATTATCAGATAATATGGTAAGAAAACTTAAATTTTCCGCAGATAATACGCTTAAAACGATTGAAGCTGTTAATAATGGTTTATCTATTAAGATCAACTTTGTGAGATAAAGTTATTGTACAGACCGTATCGCGATGAAAATGGGACCACAATCCGTTTTACCAGGGGAATACTACTTAATTGATAATACTACTTAATTGATAATATATGGATAATAGATAAATATCATGTCTCTCATTATATTTTTCCGGAACTTAAATAATTATTGAAACCTTCGAAAAAGGAGATCCAGAAGAAAAACTGATATTTAACTTAAAACGAAACTGCAAAATAAGTTTCGATAGCACAAACAACTTTAACAATCAGAAAACAAACTTTGAACAATATTCTCAAGAGGGCATGATCCAGTGCATGAAATGTAAGAGCTGGGTGCACGAAAAATGTACTGGAGTAAGAAAGTCTTGAAAATAACAATTGTTCATATTAAGTAAATATTAATTTCATGTTTACTATACATACGGTATTTTATTTAAATATGACGATTACTCGGACACGATAATGACGATAACTGGGACAATTGCATCTAAGGGGTGACGAATACTGAGGCAATGTGTACTTAAAAGAAAAAAAAAGATTTATAGGGATAATTGGGGTTACAGAAACTCAAAAATACGAGCTAGAATAATGAATCCGATATATCTGCTTACAAATGAAATTATTCTTCTTCTTCAAATGCCTTCTTCGTTGCGAAGGTTGGCAATCATCAGTGCTATACGTATTCGTGACACAGCCGACCGAAATAGTTGGTTTGTGGTGCACCCGAACCAGTCACGTAAGTTTCTCATCCATGAGTGGCGCCTTCTTCCTACACTTCTCTTTCCTTGAATTTTTCCTTGTAATATCAGTTGGAGTAGGTGGTACTTTTCTCCTCTCATGACGTGTCCAAGGTACTGAAGTTTACGCTTTTTTACCGTTATGATAATTTCTTTTTCCTTTTTTATTCTTTTCAGGATTTCCATGTTGGTCACTTTATCGGTCCATTTTACCCTAAGTATTCTACCGTACAACCACATCTCGAATGCCTCTAGTTTCCCTATGTCAAGTTTCTTCAGAGTCCAAGCCTCTACAGCATAATACAGCACCGACAAAACATAGCATCGCACCATTCTGATTTTTAAATCCAAGCTGAGATCGCTGCCACAGAGCACTCTTTTCATTTTCACAAATGTTGTTCTCGCCTGTCCTATTCTAGTTTTAATTTCTTCAGAACAGTCGTTATTTTTATTTACAATTGTACCTAAGTATTTATAACTGTGAACTTTTTCTATGGTGTGGTTATTTATATGAATTTGTGAATTGTTTTGCGTTGTTTTGGATATTATCATAAATTTTGTCTTTTTTACATTTAGTGACAGTCCGAGCTCTTCACTCGATGTATTAACTTTATCTACTAATATCTGTAAATCGTTTAGGTTGGCAGCCATCAGGATCGTATCATCCGCATATCTTATATTGTTGATAGGCACTCCGTTAATTTTTAGTCCTTTCGTTTCATCGTCCAATGCTCGTTTCATTATTTCCTCTAAATAGAGGTTAAATAACATCGGTGATAGCACGCACCCCTGCCTAACGCCTCGACGGATTTCTATTTCTTCGGTGTTATTCCTTTCTATTTTTACCACTGCCATGAAATTATTACTAAAAGCAATATACCACATCATCTTTTCTTAATGTAAGGAGCACTGGTACATTTATCTTATGACAAAGAATATTCTAGTTGATAAAAGAAATTAGGTTAGTCAAATCACAGCCGAAGATTAATAGTAGGAGTATATAAAAGATCACGGGCAGGTTAACTACACAGTTAACCTGCCCGTGATCTTTTATATACTCCTACTATTCAGAAGAATCACAAGAAAATCACTATCAAAAAGAATCACCTATTTTGATCTATTAGTATGGAGTGTAGAGATGAGGAGAAATATCTCTTATGAGACTTTATTTGAGAAAGTGGTTACAAAAATGGGAAGAATAAGAGTTCACCAAATGACCACAGTGGCGCTAATGACGCGTAAATCTAAAAAATTAAAAATAACCATAGATAAGAGAATAAAGGTAACATAACCAAACATTACCCAAAAAATTTTGTTTTTATTTTTTAGAATATAAAACAATTATTTTTATATTTAGAGGCCCAGTCTATAGCTGCTGATTAAAAATCGATAAAATTTATTTCATATGACATGAAAATAAAATTTGTTTTTTTTTTGAAACCCGCGCCTTCACGTCAAATATTTATCTCTTTTGAATCATTTCCTGCTGTTCTAAAAATTTTCGATGCGTATTTTAAATTTTAGGTTTTTTCTACAGCAACGTCATCTTGAGTCTTCTCTTTTTTATGACCATTTTTAATGCACGAAGATATTTCTCCTTATCTCTATATTCCATATCTATTAGGTATGTCTATTTATCACCATTCTGCTCCAGGAAGACCATAAAAACCTCTCCGAAACCTTTTCATCGCCAATTTATGAAACCTCATCGACATACTGCGATGGAAATATCACAAAAATGCCGCCGGTTCGTTCTAAAGCCTCTGTTCAATTTACGAAAAGGTAATTGTTTTTCGTCGGTGTTGCCTAAGCTAGCGAGGCTGCGGAAAATGTCGCGATCGTGAGACCGAGTCTGTGGTAGCCGCAGGAGGTCCGGCTCTGAACATATAGAGGACCGCGGGGTGGATATTGATGGTCTGCAGATGCGATAGAGAGGCATTTTGTTTATCGCACCGATGACATTTGCTCGGATATTTGCAATATCGTTGATGCTAATAATTAACTACTTGGAGGATTATCCATGCAAACGAGGCTATCGTCAATTTAACAATTCATTACCTACTGCCTAGCTATATAGTTCCTCAAATACACATAACCAAACCAGCATTCATTTTTTAAAATTTACAGGCAAGCTAAAAACGAAAAGTTTTAGACTTAAAGCAATGTAATCAATTTAGGTACGCTATGATCGAACGCTTAATAGCCCTAATGAATAAATGCCTAGCAATCAAGAGAATACCCCTAAATGGAAAATGTCTCATTTAGTATCCATAGTCAAAAAGGGAAATCGGAGAGACCCTAGATGTTACAGAGGGCTAAGTGTCAACTGTACGATGGGCAGGTTGTTTGGTAAAATTCTACAATCCAAACTAAGAGCAAATATTGGAGATGACCAAAGTGGATTTAGACCGGACAGATCTTCTGTTGACAACCTTTTCATACTCCAGCAGCTTCTGGAAAAACAAATATCCAGGAAGAACAGGAAGTTCACTTGGCTCAAACATTAATAAAGATAACAGAACTAACGATATTAAAGAAAACATATACAGGGTGGCGCACCTCATTCGCCTCGGTTGATTATACGAAAACGGAAAGATGTAGAAACAAAATAGTTTATGGGTATATGTGGGGAGGCAATGTGCACAATTTAAAATTATTTTGACATGTACAGGGTGTTTCAGAACTAAGATCCATACCACAGTTATATTTTTTCTTATGGAACACCCGGTATTTTATTTCATTTTTGGATTCTTGGGCCAAAAAAAAGGTATTTATTATAAGGGTATATGTTTAAAATCTTTGGTTTTTGACATATTGAAAGATATTTAAATTTGCATGCTACAACAGAATAGATTATTAACATCCTGTACATTACTCTTCAGAATTAGTTCTTGTGTTGAGTTTAAAGGCAGTGAAATAAACCTTACAGAAAAATGTTATTCCTTCCTTAAATGTATACAGGGATATCAAAAATTGCTGGTCTATTTTAAATATTTATTTTACATAAAAACTTCGTTATTTCAAAGGCAACACTATGTATTTTTTTAAATAAGTCGAAGCAAATTTAAATGCTCTTTCAAACTATATTGGGGTTTCATATACCTATCTGACTCAGATTTCGAATAAAAAGCGTTTTTTCAATAAAATTGTAATCAAGATGGCTAGTGTTGTCATGGCAAGTTTCTAGTGACAGTTAGTAACTATTTTCAAAATTGAAATTAGTTTATGGACTTATTTAAATTTATACCAGTTTACGTTTATTTAATTTACCTACAATAGTTTAATAAATAATATTTATTAAATATGCGTTTATTATTCTATCAAGAAAAACGAAGAAGTAGTCTTTGAATTATTTTACGATGATTTGTAGATACATGGATTTTCTA
Organism: Sitophilus oryzae; assembly: GCF_002938485.1. NCBI lineage: Eukaryota > Metazoa > Arthropoda > Insecta > Coleoptera > Curculionidae > Sitophilus > Sitophilus oryzae. Next base: position 252,336 of record NW_022146069.1, read on the forward strand.
TAAAAGAGCCAATTACGGCAAATGCATGTTCTTCACTTCCAACGACAGGTTTCTGCCTAATAGGTTTTTTTTTATAAACCACACTACCAGGCGAAATAGGACAAGAAGTTTTTCAAAGAAACTTTTGTCAGAAAGATTCCTATTTGGATAACTTTGAGCATAAGCCCTTGAGGCCAAGAAGCAATTTTCCTCACAAAATAATATCACTAGTAACATATCTATTTGTTCCGCCAGCAGATACTGCTTTATTTTTCTTGATAAAATAATGAATACTTACTTATTAAACTATTGTAGGTAAATTTAAGTAAACTCTTATAAATTATAAATAATAATGTCCATAAACTAATGTCGACTTTGAAAATAGCTACTATCACTAGAAAATTGTCATGGCGACACCAGCCATCTTGATTACAATTTTATTTAACAATCGCTTTTTATTCAAAATCTGAGCTAGATAGGTATATGAAACCCTAATATAGTTTGACAGAGCATTTGAATCTGCTTCGATTTATTTAAAAAAATACAGGGTGTTATATTTGAAATAACAAAGTTTTTATATAAAATATATCCTTAAAATAGATCAGCAACTTTTGATAGCCCTGTATAAATTTAAGGAACCAATACCATTTTTGAGTAAAGTTTATTTCTCTACCTTTAAACCCAGCTTAAGAATTAATTCTGAAAAGTAATGTACAGGGTGTTAATAGTCTATTCTATTGTAGTATGCAAATTTAAATATCTTTAAATATCTCAAAAACCAAAAATTTTAAACATATTTATAACACTTATAATAAATACCTTTTTTTGGGCCCAAGAATCCAAAAATGAAATAAAATACCGGGTGTTCCATAAGAAAAAATATAATTTTGGTATGGATCTTAGTTCTGTAATACCCTGTATATTTCAAAATAATTTTAAATTGTACACATTGTCTCCCCACATATACCCCTAAAATATTTTGTTTCTACATCTTTCCGTTTTCGTATAATCAACCGAGGCGAATGAGGTGCGCCACCCTGTATGTAATATTGAAGTACACAAACAGGAAAAAAATTGTAAAAATACCCTAATACTTTGTATACTGGCTGCTATAACTGCCTGTATACGTCGGTTCAAACTGTCATTGAGGCTGCATATATCATACTGCGTTAAGCTTTCCAATTCGTCTTTAAGAACCAAGCGAAGTTCAGTTAATGAAGCTGGTACCGCTTTGCGACCTCTAAACCTCCTGCCAAGCATTTTCCAAACGTCGAACATGATGGGCAGTTCATAATAGTATATAGTTCACAGTAATCACCAGAGCTGCTTTCTCATATTGAAAAAAAACTTCAAAAAAAATTATAATTGAAAAAATTGGAAATTGTTGGTGGAAAGTTCATTTCGCTCTTAATAATTAACGAAGGCATGTATTGACATGATCCAAAAAACAAAATGCTCAGGAGACATGGTTCTGACCTTAAAATTATATTTTAGGAAAATTTACGCATGCAATTATTGTACAGGGTGTTTTAAAGTTAAGGTAGAAAAACAACCCCTCGATTAACCCTGTATAATATGCCAAATACTAATGTTTATAAAAAACATTGTTTACGAATTAAAGTTGATATAATTATATACAGCTTGCTAAAAAAAATATATATCTGCAACCTAACCTAACACATTAAAAAAAATTGACCAAAATTTTCTCCGTTGTCTGAGGAAATATTTTTATCTATTTAATGTTAAGGAGCCTCAAATTAAACAAGAAAATATATTTGTTATCTAAGGCTATATTTTTACTGTAATGCCTTTGTAGTAATTCTACAGCGTGTTTCCGGTTTCGATGCCAATTTTCAATTAGTATTTTATTATTCGATAGTTAAAGAGAGTAATCCGATGGGTTTCCGCGACTATCTTGTTCATCTTTATTCGAATTTTACAGGATTTGTGTTTTACGTCTTCTCGTAAAACGAATATCTATGTGGCCGTTGGCTAGTCGTTCCTTACCAGTTTATTTCCCGCAGTTTAAACCATTTGATTTAACATCTTTCGGAGAAATTTAATTCAAAAAACCGCTTAAAGGGCAAACCTCTTAATTGATTAGCCAGTATCTGTGACGGTTTTACAGTGGTGAGTTCTGTATCTCCGATATCAGTTGTACCAAAGTTTGTGGCACTGGGCAAAGGGGCAGTCTCGGCGCACTCAGTGGTAAGGTGTTCTGGTGTTTCTCCATTTTCCCCACAGAATCTGCTTTTGCCGTTGTTTCTTAGATTCAATCTATTGAGCCATCCATTGAGGAGACAGTGTCCTGTTAAAAAAAAACAGGAAAATCCGAAGATTGTTCTTACTAAAATCTTTGATTTTTCTCGGTCGTAAGTCCTGAGAAAAATTTGCGAGTGTCTTAGACCTGTTGGAGGATTCCCATTCCAGGTTACGGAGGAATCTTCCAGGTTCTTGAGTTCTACTTTGGTTTCCACTTGGGAAACAGAAAGGCTTTTTTTTCAGTTAGTGAAACGTTTGCTCTTTTCCTACCTAAATTGGTGGGCTGGCACCCAGAGTAGAAGGACTTTATTTTCTTTGTCTAATTTGTTCAGCTTCTCTAGGCATTTTTTGACCAACTTCGAATTGATAGTTACTGAATTGACCCCTTTTAGTGTTGCTTGCAAGTTGGCTCTTTCTTGTTTCCAATAGTTCCTATATAAGATAAGTTGTAGAGATATTTCGATAGCATAGGTTTCTGCCTGAAAAAATGCTAGCGGCCCAAATACTCCTATCCCTGTTTCTGCTTTGGTTTTGGACGGAGTATACTACGTTATGCTATATAGTCTTAATATATAGTCTTTTAAGTGCTGAGCAAACGTGTTTCTCAAAGTTATCCTCCTCCTAGGTGCCGTCTCCGTTGAGGTTGGCGACCACTATGGCAAAATCTTCCCTATGTTGGGCTCGATGTATTAAAGTATTCCCGTTTGAAATATTTGTCCAATCTCGTATATTTCGAAGCCACGATTTCTCCTTCCTACCTATGCTGCGCTTTCCCTGGATTTTACCTTGAAGTATTAGCTGAAGCTGTTCGTATTCTTCGTGTCTCATTATATGCCCGAGGTAAGCGGTTTTCCTTATTTCCTCCTTTCCTCAAAGTTATACTGTAGTTAAAGTATGTGTATGTCAACCACTGGAGGAATGAAATTTTCCCCTTGAAGGTGTGTATATTGTTGCTTCTAATAGCTATTATTCTATTTCAATATTTCCCAATATTATGTGGGCAATAACATTACTCATTCCCTCAGGAAAACGACTAATCTTGAAAATAAAATTAAAGAGCCTTGAAAATAAAATTAAAAAAAATTAATTTATGTGAATCTTGAAAATAAAATTAAAAATGGCCATTATGGTAAATACCCGGGTATACCAACCCTGTAAAACACACGAAAATGGGACACCCTGTACAGGGTGGGCCAAATTGGACAATTTTAATGGAAACCGCCCTTTTCTATAGGAGATAAGGCGAAAACTAATATCGGTGTCTGGCAATTTTATCAAAAACATGATGGTAAAAACCTATGTCTGTTACCGTTTCGGAGTTACGGGGTGTTTTTCAAAAATGTGCATTTTTAACAAATCGCTGTAACTTTTTTGCTATGGAAAATATTTTATTTTTTTGAAAACATTTCCAAAGCACCTTTTTACGTAGAAGTATACGGTTTAAGTATATTCTTTTAAAAAATTAATAATTTAAGATTTTTCAACAAAAACATTTATTTTTTATTCGGTACACCCTATATATTTTTAATTAACTGAAAAGGACTTAAAATTACCTTTTCAAAAATACAGCACATTTGATATTGCACGTGTAGAAAAATCTCATGTCTTGGTTTGCTGTTTATTTTTATTGTTATTAGATATAGTTTAAATGTATTGATGTTGTTAAATAGAGTTAAAATTCTGCATCTCTCATTGCACATATTATTTTCGTTATAATTGCTGCTCACAGCTAGAATTTATTTGCATTAGAGCCGGCACCGTTCAAAGCCTACTTATTCAAAGTGGGCAAATTTTTAAAAACTCTATATCTCGAAGAGGAATAGAGCAAAATATCAAATCTACTTCATTTTTGGAAATGTAATTTTAAATTGTTTTCAATGAATTAAAAATATACAGGGTGTCCCATATAAAAAAATTAATTTTTTGTTGATAATTCTTAAATTATACTTAAACCATTAAATTCTACGTAAAAAGGTGCTTTGGAAATGTTTTCATAAAAATACAGAAAAGTTACAACGATTTTTTAAAAATGCACATTTTTGAAAAACACCCTGTAACTCCGAAACGGTAACAGATATCGATGAGCGGTTTTCACCAACATGTTTTTGATAAAAATTGAGCTTCAAACGCTGCTATTAGTTTTCGTCTATCTCCTATAGAAAAGGGTGTTTCCCTTTAAAAGCGTCCAATTTTGCCCACCCTGTAGACTGCTTCTATAATATAATTTATAAATCCATGAAACCACTATAACGATACTGTATTTCGACAACCATATTTCCTAAACGGCTATCCTGGTAAAGCGGTTCGAACAATAGAACCACTACCGACAGAAAGACCATATTTCAGGCGGTTCATGTACCACTCGCGGTGCTCGTTTGAAATAAATGAACCCAAACAAACTGACGCGAATCCGCGAGATCCGGTGGGTGTATAGGTCAGAGTGTTTCAGCTGGTTCAGTGTGATTTTGTGATTTTTTCCGGTGGTAGATTTGCGAAAGTGATCACTCTGAAATGACGCCAGAAGAGATATTTACTTGATTTTGCAATTTGTTGTCTTGGATTCCGAGTATTCGGGATCAAATAACGTTGTGTGGTTTTGTAATTTTCCCAGGAGGAGATGTTAATTTATGTGGATTTATCTTTATCAGATTAAACATTAATAAATAATGATCGTTGATTTTATGATCTTTTCTATGGTAATTTTCAGTTCGAAACTTTGGACGTGTAATAAATAAAGTATATAATTATTCTCTGAATAAATTTACTGGATATAGACTAAATACCTATATTTTATTGGTTTTAATGATGGTAAATTATATGAGATACTGTACTAGTTCAACTAGCTGATTTTAAATTTAGTCATATGTACGGGGTGTACTAAATTTGAGTCTCATTATTGTATATTCTCGGAAACCAGAAAACATTCTAAATCGCTTAAGTGAAGGCAAACTTGCCCAATTTGATGCCGATCGAAAATTCTACCTTAAAAGTTATAAAAACCTCAAATACTTCAGAACATTCAGCTTGATGAACCTTAATTGGTCAATATAATGCAATATCGTCTATTTGCTGATTTTTTTGCTGATTTGTCAATATTTTTGTTTTATACAACCGATTAATTAAAATATCATATATAATATTAATTTATTTTTTTAAAATTTAAAACATTATTATAAGTTAGAATTATTTCTTCATTCCAAATTATTATCTTTTAGTATTTTTTAACCAATTTGCGGCAGAATTACGAAGGTATTATTTGATTGTAATAATTATCCCCTTTTACTACTACGAATCAATATATTAAATACATTTTTAATAATACACTGAGGGGTAAAGCTTCATTCAAAACCTACAAATTAGTTGAATAAATTAGTGGTTTCTATTAGTAGAAGTTTGTGCCTCTAGTTTCAATGTAAGCACTCAGAACGTCAAGATTTTTTGAAAAAAAAAGAATATTCGCTATACCATCTTTATTTTTTATGACTCTATCGGAATATACAGGGTGAGTCTTAAATAAGTGCAAATATTTTCAGATCTGGTATATCTCAATAAAAGAAACATAGTTTCTCTTTACTGTTTTTCAGATAAGTCTGAAGTAACCGAGTTATTTTATTTAAAAAATTTAAAAAATATATTTTTCGCCTAAATTTTGAGAACCACTTGATCTTTTCTGAGCTTCCTTTACTGTAAATTTAATATACTACCTATGTTGCCATCTTATCAATATATTATGTTTGTAACACAAAATTAAAAAAAACTTCAATACTTAAAAAAAATACAAAAAAGACGTCTCAGACGTGTTTCTGGTGTTAAAGGGGGTTGAAAGGGTGGGGGATAAGACAAGGGCAGTGTAGCACAGTGTTGCCAAAATTGAAGGATTTCCTTCAATATGAAGGAGTTGACACTCAAATTTCGTCGATTGAAGGGCTGAAGAATCTATCCAAAAAGAAGACCATATTATGAAGGTTTTTGGCACTGGTTTCTTTTTTTTTTACAAAAAAATGGTTAAAATATGTAGTAGGAGTATTTATTGTTTTTCCTAAATCTATTTTTTTACTTTAACGGTATTTAATTAAGGATGCCTCAGTTTAAAGTATGTCATGTTCTTGTCAAAAAGTCCGCAATTGGAAAGATTTTAACATTTAAAAAAATTTCTTGATGTTGAAAAGAAATAAATAGGTAAACGGAACTATATAACGGAATAGTATCGCAACACTAGTGGGTGCAGACATAAAAAGGGGGTAAACGCAAATAGCGTTGATTGAAGGAAATTAAACCAGTAAAAAAACAGTTCTTTCAATCAACGACAATAGGCATTACAAGCCGCAGTGTTTTCGGCACAGGACGGCCACTTATTAGTAAAAAACACAGTGGTGTTTACAAAAAAACTTTTTGAAGTGTAAAAATTCAAGACCGTGACATACGAGACGCGCGAGGAAAAGCGCTAGAAGAGTCCCATTTTTTCATGATATTTTGAAAACGTTTCGTACACTATGAAACTCCATCATCAATGGCGAAAAAATCGTCTGGTTTCGGGCCCTATGTAAGCTAGGGGGCTGAAACTAGGAATGTAGATGAAGCTCTTCGAGTCTCATCTTTTCATGCTATTTTGACGACGTTTCGTGCACTACGAAACCCCATCATCAATGAATCAAATCAAAAAATCGTCCGATTTAAATGAAATTTGGTATGTCGATAGATTGGACCAAAGCCAACTTGACCGTGTACGACACGTGTCACTGTGACAGTTAAGTTTGACGTAAGTAACGTCAAAAGTTAATATCGTCCAATCGCGACCAAATTTGGTGGGCAGGCTATGTGAGCATCTTCATCAGGATGGGACTAACGATTTGATATTGAAGAAAAATGTGGGTCGATTTCGGCATAATTGGAGACGAAAACATCAGAATTTGTCTTAATTATGGGTCGATTGGCACCAAACTCAGCACGCGGATAGAGGTACCCGAATGGTGTCTTCAGAACACACAGAATCACCAGAACATCTCACTGCTGAGTGCGCCGAGACAACTACCATTCGTGCCATAAATCTTGGTATAACTAATATCGAAAATGGAGCCTCTGTACAACCGTCCCAGATAATGGCTTTTGTCAAAGTCCTGAGACTGTATGATCATCAGTTATAACTCAAGAAAAGGGGACACAATAAATCTGTAAGTTCGCGGTGATCAACTACTCCCCTCCCACCTCCCACACATTCTACAAAAGCATAACCCCCAAGATAATAATTTACCAAATCGAACAAAAAGATAAAAAAAAACAGAAAAACAGACAGAAGCGACAACCGATTTAACTAAATATCCTTTTGCGTCGGTCGTCGGCATTTTTCGGCCCAAACCCGATGATGAATGGCACTTCCGCGGCCCTAGAGAGCCCCCGGCCATCGGTCTGCTGACCTCGATGGCGCGGAAAAAGCGCAAGTGAGATGCGAGCGGCTGCGGCGGCCGAGATGAAGATCACTTTCTCCCGCGAGAGCACCTGCGACCTGCGACCAGAGCAGAATCTGGAGCAGTGACCGCTAGGGAATCGGGCGACTTTTTTCGATGGGTTTCTCTCTCTTTTTCCGATGGGTTTCGATAAAGAATGATGCCGAAACTCGTGGAGATAATTGCGGGAAATAAGTTATTGGTTTAGGAAACAAGCTATTTTTTAGGGAACTGTCAAAATAAACAAAATATATATACATATATAGATCTTCTTAGTCCTAAGACATAGTCTTAATTGCTAATAGTCCTGAACTACAAGCACAATTTAACGAACTAAATACAGCCAGCAATAAAGTAGGCCTTAAAATGAATTTAGCAAAAACCGAAGTAATGTACAACGAATGAACGAATTTATTCGTAGACATGCACAAAAAGACATTCTAAGAAATAACATAACACTGGATATATTAGAAGAATACATATATTTAGGACAACTAATACAGTTGCTGGGACAACAGACAGTTCTGGATCTCTACTACCAGAAATCAACAGAAGAATTAAGTTAGCATGGAGTACTTATGGAAGAAACTCAATCATATTCAAATCTAGAATACCACTTTATCTAAAGAAGAAAACATTCGATCAATGTGTACTACCAGCCTTGGCTCATGCATGAAAAACCTGAACACTTAAAACGAACATTATAATTTAACTACAGGTCGCATAACGCTCAATGGAACGAAATATGCTGCGAATAACCAAGAAAGACCGTAAAAAATATAATATAATAATAGCTCCCGTATATAACGTTTAACGCCCTGGGAGTAGCCAGGTACAGCTTGCCATACTAGAGCCGTTCGGTATACAAGGAAGGTAAAAATATAATGAATACGACAAAAGGACCCAGATAAGAGATAGTACCCACAGAATCAGATTTCTCAAGTAGCAATGGGCAGGACATCTGGCAAGAAGGACGGACAACAAATGGACCACGAAAATTACAGCATGGTACCCACGGGAATTAAGAGACCTAGAAGAAGACCAAACCTGAGATGGGACCATCGTATTAGGAAATTAGCAGGTATAATTTGAGCCCGCATAGCCAATAGACAACAATGGATCCAACTACAAAGAGAGTATTTAAATATGTGAGGGAGGCTACACCATCAATGGAAATGGCTGAATAAGCTAAAAATGATAATCATTTAATCTCAAATACTGGCTTTTGTCAAAACCCTGAGTCTGTATGGTGAGTTATAACTCAAGAACAATAGTTCTATAAAGCCACGATGATTAACTTCCTCCTCCCATACAATCTACAATGCATCCTGTTGTCTCGGACTAAATGACCCCCCACCCCCTCCTCTTATCACAACCAAAATTCATTATAGGTGATTAAAATGGATAAAGGAATGTTGATAGATACAACAGTCCTTTAGGTCTAACATGTTCATTAACACCTTATCCTTTTCTTTGGGTAAATACCCAACCCTATTCCACGCCGAAATCTCAGCTTACTTAAAAAATGCATCGTTATTGACTTTCTCTTTGGGAAAGCAAGGCTAGAATCGGAGAAATAAAAATATAGATATTTCTTATTTTTGCGTCACATATTATGTTAAACTTATTTTGATGAAAAATTAATATATTAACTAGAATATAATAAAACTCGATAAAAATATTGTAAACAAATTTTATTTATTGATTTCATGTCGGATGGTCGTTTGTATGTCGCTAGTTCATCGAAATTTATCGCACCACGTTGACATTTCATGTCTGGCGATATTCTGTCAAAGCGTTAACCTTTGAAAGAACTAGTTATTTAGATCTGAGGTCATGGGGATCGTTGCACAAATATAATGTGCGTAATAAAATAGTGTAGAGTAAAAAACATGTTACATACTGCGTTATAACTTATAAATTTATGCTGTGTATGGTATTTCACCCGCGAAGTCTTCCTCTGATTGAAGTATATGCTTTATGTTTTTTGAATGGTTATATTAAATATATGTTCTTATTATTTTTTTAACTAGAATACATATATTTGAGACAACAAATACATAGCCCGGGATGTTTACTACCAGAAATCAACAGAAAAATTAAGTTAGCATGGAGTGCTTATGGAAGAAACACAATTATCTTCAAGTCTGGAATGTCACTTTATCTAAAGAAGAAAACATTCAACCAATGTGTATTACCAGCCATGACCTATGCCTGTTAAACCTGGACACATAAAACGGACATCATAGCAGGTCGCACAACGCTCAATGGAACGAAATATGCTGGGAATAACCAAGAGAGACCGTAAAAGAATAGAGTGGATACGACAAAAGACCCAGGTAATAAATGTGATTCACAGAGTCAAATCCCTCAAGTGGTAATGGACAGACACCTGGCAAGAAGGACGGACAACAGATGGACCACAAAAATTACAGCATAGTACCCACGAGGAATTAAGAGACCTAGAAGAAGACCGAACCTGAGATGGGACCACTATATTATTATAAATTTAGCACGAATAACTTGGGTCCGCATAGCCAACAATAAACAACAATGGGCCCAACTACAAAGAAAGTATCTAAATATGTATGGAAGGCTATACCATAATTGAAAATGGTTGAATAAGCTGAAAATGATGATGATGATGGTTTTTAACAAATTTGTTACAGAAAAACAAGCAACAACATCGTATGATTAAAAAGAAACATCGTTATTTTTGGAGTGGCATATATGAAAAGTTGATTTTTGGTCTTTGACATGCTAAATTGATTTATCTTAAGATTTTTTGTTATATATGTTACAGTAGCCGTCTTATCCGATAGTCAAGCAGCCTTAAGAGTACTAAGAGTACTAATTCAGTAACCATATCAATTCGAAGTTGGTAAAAGAATGCCTAGAGAAAAGCTAGACAAATTAGGCAAAGAAAATAAAATCCTCCTACTCTGCCAGCCCACCAAGAGATAGAAGATAATAAAAAAGCAAACGATCTAACTAGAAAAGGAGAGAACACTCCACTAACTTAACCAGAACCGTTTTGCTTCCCAACTTAAAGCAGAACTCAAGGAACTGAACTCAGAACTCAACTAACTGCAACCATAGAAACGAACTAACCACATTGTGACTCGATTCAGTCCTTACGATTCTTTTTTACGACTTATTCGTTAAAATTTTATGAATTGTGCTAGCTATGACTCATTTGAACGGACCGTATTCTAAGCGATGAATCGAATCTTACGATTTATGTTTAATACTCTTTCCAATGAACGACTCGTTGCAACTTAAAGAGAATCAGGAAAAAAAGTTGAACCCCAAGCAATCAAAACTATCTTAACTTTTCTTTCCGTATACAAATAAATTCTATAAAACATTATTTGAACTTTATAGAAACAAGAATTATAAAAAAGGTTTATGAAACACCTGCTCAAATGTCCTGGACATAAACAAATATCTTTATCCTTAAAATATTCAAACGAACAAACTTATTTATACAAAGTGACACCCGTACAAGACGTTAGGCGTGATATTCTAATAAAATAATTGTACCTCATGCCAGAGAACCTTAATTCAGCCTTCGTTTGAATAAATGGCCGATAATAAAGTGGTGCCATATTAAAAACCGTAATTCAGAGGAAAATATCTACTGTTGCACACATTGCGGCTATTTATTTAAACAATATGTTCCCTTGACAAGTGACATTTTAAATGGCGGAGTAAATTAAATAATTACCCACTATTAGAGTAAATAACAAGCAATTAAAAAGAAAGAATATTTATAACTATGCAGAAAAGCGCGTGTTTGGCTGGGTATTAATTCTTAGGTATTATGAGAATTTGCTTGTAGTAACACATTCCTGAGAATTGAAAAATAAAATTTCTGTTTGTTTTGAGTGGGAAAGAAATTACAGGTTTTGACACAAGTTTTCAGTGTCTAAAACCATAGATAAAAGAAAATAACCATTTACATAGATAAAGACATAGATAAAAGAAAATAAAACAATGAAACATGTCGATGTTACGTGAATTTCATAACCTATTGTTGAGTTATGTCAACCTATTTTTCTATGGATATGTCATTATTCTCATTATACGAGGGAAATGTTGAAGACTTTGTTGATATTTCGATCTTTTGAACAATAATATTTATAGCTGCCAAGTTTTAAATTATCAATTACTTATTGAGGAATTTATAGAAGAAGCAGTTTCACTAAAGAGGAAAAGAACGCAGAAAATCACATTTTTTTCTATTTTTATTGACATTTTGAAAAGCAAAACGATCCTTTAAGTTAGCCGTTTTGAAATCGCTTAGCGCAATCAGTAAACCCGCTAAAGGGCTCGAACCAGGGTTGCCACAAGAAAATTTTTGATTGTGCAAAACTTGACCATAAAAATGTGTAGCATTGTGTAGCAATCCATGACCATGACCAATAATTGTAAACTATCCAATAAGACCAAAAATAAGACGTAAAATCGCCAAATTTTAAAGCATAATTACGAGTCTCGATAAGAGTCTCACTTCCACTCGTTTGTATACGTCAATATATTCATTTCCCATTTCACTTCTTCTCATGCCAGCAAATATTGCAATGACGTCAAAATGTCGCGAAACGAACGATTTTATGAAAAAATTAGACCGGTTAAAGTCTGTTTAAAAACTGTAAACAATTCAGGACTGGACAATTCAGGACTAAACAATTCAGGACTGGACAATCGGCCAAATTTGTCCATAGAAACTGCAGTCCTTGCTGATATGGAAGGAAAACTGAAATAGGAATTGAATATTATTCACGTATGAACTACAGTGAAATTTGGCCTCTGAATTTGGCCAAAGTACGTGTTATGTATTATTTAAGGAATTAAGCAATCCTGTCTATTTACCGTTTTTGACTCGACCAATAAATGACCGAAAATGATATTTGTCAGTTCAAAATTTAAAGTTCACTTGCGGCCTCTTTTAATGTAACTTCAAATATAACTTAAATAACTTAGATAACTTAAAAGCAAAAAAAACAGCTTTTGTCAGCTGATTTACTGTTTTGGTATTATTTTTTATAATAAATATGTAAATTGTCAAAATGTGTAGCACAGGCCATTGTGGTGTAGCTGTGCAGTCATGGAAGCTAATGTGTAGCAAAATACACAATTGTGTAGCTTGTGGCAACCCTGGCTCGAACACACTGACGACCAGGTCGCACCGGCCAGGCCGCTGCTACCTCTAAAGCCATTAAATCAAATGATACCGCGCACACTAACGTCCTGGCCGTCCGTTGGTCGTTGCGACCAGTAGACTGCACTAAAATATTATTATTTTCTGCCGCTTGTTGCCGGTTTTCTTCCAAATTAATAATTTTCAGATGAAATCCCCCAAATTCAACGCACAATATTTTATTTTCTATAAGATATAGTGTTTTAGTGTAGTTTTTGCACACGTGCAGAAAATCCAAAGAAATAGTATACAGACTGGATCAAAGGTAAACTTAAATCTAGTCCCATTTTTATCAAGGGTCGATTCTAGTAAAAATTCAAAACATTTTTATATGACATACCTACTCTATTTATGGTTGGTATGATACCTGTTATTATACCTTCGAGTTTCGATGTTAAAAAATATAAAAAAAATAATATTTAAAGTTTTTCTACAACCACATGTTTTTTTAATTAAATTAGTTTTGTTTAGTTGTATTGTAGTCATGTACATGGAGGACAACTGTATTTTAAATATTATATTTAATTTAACGTTTTTTAAACAGGGTTCATTAGACTATATTTCTACTAGGTACATTATTTAAAAAAAAATTAAGAGTAAAAGTAACTACTTAAACATTCATAAAAATAGAAGTAATTACTGTTGTAGATTCTCAGTAACAATAAAAAAAGAGGAATTTATATTGTAAACATTGAAATAACTGGAAGCTAAACTTTCTACCTGCTTATCTTTAGAGCCAGTGTCTGACGACTTTTTTTTACGATGGCCCTAATATGTTTACTTCTAAATTCGATAAGAGCCATCAGTAGAAGTCCATATCAGTAGAAAAAAGAAACAGAATATCTCCCCTTTTGTCGGTCGCGCGTACACAATGCTTTTTGTTCGGCCTATTTGTTCTGCTTGTTCGTGCGCGCTCGGTTCGTTCGGGCTAAAATGCTCAAGTCTGGACGCGCCTTTAGGAACAATACTGTTTTTGTCCTTTATTGATATAATGCTGAAAATATCACGAGTTACATGTCTCACTCTACACATATTAAATTACATAGACGTAGGATGTAACTATCAACAACGAGGGTTTGGGCAAAGAAGAAATACAAACCCGAATTCAGAAGAGCAAACAAGTTATTGGATGTCTTAACAGCCTCTGGTGGGACCGAAACTTATCTGCAACAACTAAAAAGAGACTTGGAAGAACATTGGTGGAGTCAGTTCTTTGCTATGGTTCAGAGCTGGGGACTCTGAGTGCAGACGCGAAGCGCAAAATCCAAGTTGTTGAAATGGACTACCTTAGAAGAAGTGCAGGTATATCTAGGATGGAAAAAAAAGACAAACATCGAGGTCAGGCGTATCATGAATGCATCGGAGGAGACAGTACTGGATCGAATCGAAAAATCCAGCTTAAAATGGTTTGGACATGTTCTGCGTATGCCGGGGAACAGGTGGCCAAAAAGAGTTTTTCAATGGGCTCCCCAGGTCAGAAAAAAGAGAGGTAGACCTAGAAAATCCTGGAACGGAACGGTTACGGAAGCAATGGAAGCTCGTAACCTAGAAGCTGATGACGCTCTAAATCGAGATGTGTGGCGTAAGGTAACGGGAAGGCAGCAATAGGCTGTAGTTGGAAATGAGTATTAAATACTTAAACCAAATCCCGTTTATGTATATATATACGTAGGATGTAGAATATTCTGTTATGAAACGACTGATGGAATAGCAGGCACCGCGGATTTGAAAAACATGGAAATAACGACGTTATCGTATAGTCGGGGTTGGAGATTTTTCTTACTCCACTTACCACACCAGTATTTATTCCAAGAATATCCAAATCCAAGAATATTTTAAATGCATTATTTAATATTAGAACATTTAATAACCTCATGAATAGCAAGTTCGCTTTTTAGTTAACTCGGATATTTTAACATTTCTGAAACTTAATTTTCTAAAACAATATTTTCTAATTGGTAAAACGTAAAAAATCGTTAGATCTGACAACTCTGTTGAAACTGGTCGTTCATCTGGCCGCAACTATAAACGCAATACATTCGGCCAGCCGACGCGACGGCTAGGTCGTTGCGACGTCGTCAGTGAGTTAGAGCCTTAAGCGCGTCAGATGAGAGTACCCAAATCGGTAGTTAAGTGCGCGCTAAGCGAAAATTAACGTCATATAACATCATTTTCTAAGTTACAGAATTCGGACCCAGGTGTGATTAATAAATAAATAAGAGGTGATATTTTCTACCAGTTCTGGAGGATTATGACTAATATGATGGATTATTATCCAGATTTCGTTATTTGTCGTATTTTTCCTTCGAACTTCAAGGTTTTTTGAAATTAGTTTGGCGTGTGAACAAATTTATGTTTGTACTACTAAGAGAAAATAATTGGATCTAAATTGTTTATAAACCATATAATTAGTATGTGAAGAACTGCATCACGTGTGAATAGCAACTATAGCACATAAAAAATTACCATATACTAAAATATTTACAGCTTCAAACACCTACGCTCAACAGCTATAAAAAACACCGATGAAAGAGTAAAATTAAAAAAAATACAATCACTATAACGCGATACATTTTTTCCTGCATTTACAGTTAATCTCCGATCGGTTCTATTAATTCGGAATTCCTTGGCGAATGAAGATTAAATAAATATACGTATGAACGATTATTTTCCCATTAAAAAATGTAGGGCTTGTCATCGGAGCTATTACATTAAGGTTTTAATGTTATTTATCTATTTATTATTTTAAATGGTTTATTGTCAGGCGAGAATATACCAAGGACATTTAAAAAGTATACTACTTATCTAAATTACATGTTTCTCTTCATATCTTGCAAATCGCAGCTTTTATAATTAGAAATTAGAAATAATATTAGAAATTCATAATAGGTATATTATGGATAACTAAAAAATTATAGGAAACAGATTTTACTTAATTTTCAATATATGTATAACCACAGATTAGGTATCCTATAAGTATACAGATAAAAATCTTGCCCCTAATTCGTGGTACGAAAATTGTATTTTATGACGATGAGCAAACGAGTAAATTTTCTTTTGCGCAAAAATAAACTCCCGTTTAAACAGCGTAATAACTGGGCCGGTCACAAGGCCGGTCAGGCGCTGTGCACAATTTGAGAGGCCATAAGTGGGCGTGCTTGTGCGCAAACTAGTAACCTAACTAGTGCGCGACTCCGAAAATTGGAACCACGAAAAACAATGCTTTTGACGATAAGTTTATAATCTGTATGATTTGTAACTACATACAATATTTTTGAGCTGTTTTAAATAGACTAATTTTAGTATATAACATAATATAAATTTTAATTGAGTAATGCTCTTTATATCAAGACGAACAAACTTCCTGTTAAGGTAGATTCAAACAGCGAAATAAAATAACATAAGAAAAAATTAAAATCACAAAATCGTTGGTTATATTGAACATCGTAACTGCGTTCTTATAACCAAGAAAAATTCCAAAGAAAAAAACAAGATTTTTGATTACACTACCAAACTTTTGATTACACTACCAGAGGTTGGCAAGGAGTCCTTCATGTCTTCAGATGCGAATGGTACACGCTACCATTATTAAACATTATTGTACCCAGAACGCCTTTTGTTTAAATTGTTACCGGTTTTTTTTTTGTAAAAATAAAGAGAAGATAATGCATTAAATATACTGCAGATACACTACCAAAGGGTGGTAAGAAATCCTCCGTATCTACCGGTGTAGAGGGAACAGAACATGCTACCATGGGCATTATTGTACCCAGAATCCCGTTTGTTTAATTTGCTTGCATCTTTTTTTAGGTACAAATAAAGAAAAAATAATGAATTAAATATACTATAGTTACGCTACCAGAGGGTGGTAAGAAGTCTTCCATGTATTGTGAAGCTGTGCGCAAAAGATGTTTACTGTGTATTCAACAAGGGGGTGCTCAGTTTGAACATCTTTGATGTTTTTTTTAGATAACTATATTCGTTACTCAAAAAATACTTTTCTTTGTTTTATTCTTTGTTTATTGTATCGATTTCAATTGTAATTACTAATACTAATATGATAATTTACCTTTTCAAAAGTCTTTAATTATGCAGATAAATAATAGTATAGAATATTAAATTGTGATAAAAAATAATTAGACAAATAGGTCAACCAAACACAAAATCAAGGCCCGCTTCGATATAAAGATCAAAAACCTAATATTTCTCTCATTCTTAGAAATAGATCCATAACTTTAGATCATTGGAAAGGGTAAAACGCCAGAATTTTTTTAAGTTCATAGCCAACTATGAATTCCATCTAAAAAATTATATTTTTTATTATTTATGAAAAAAACAGTAAGCATAGAAAAAAACTGACTACGCCACTGCATTGTGCCTAAAAAAGTGCATTAATAACGTTTTTACAGAATTTTATTATTCCGCAAAATAAAAAAGTTATGGGTAATTTTCAAAATGGTAAAAAATTCAAAAAGACCCGTATCTCAGTTGGCAGTGAAAATATCAACAGGTGGTTTACGCCATTAAACGTGTCTCAGAAATCGAGCCCATGACATCTATATCGATTTTGCTCTATCTAGTCAGGAAATAGGTTTTCTCTGTTAAAACAGATCAATTTCGACCACCCTGTAC
Organism: Sitophilus oryzae; assembly: GCF_002938485.1. Taxonomy (NCBI): domain Eukaryota; kingdom Metazoa; phylum Arthropoda; class Insecta; order Coleoptera; family Curculionidae; genus Sitophilus; species Sitophilus oryzae. Next base: position 269,856 of record NW_022146069.1, read on the forward strand.
ATATTGTATTCAGATGTTTGTTATACTTGTCTTTTTTGGTAAATAAAGAAAAAATAGCGAACTAAACATCCTGTAGTTAGAGGGTGGTAATAAAAGTCTTCCTTGTCTTCAAATGTGAATGTAAAATGGAACCATCATTGTATCAAAAATTACGTCTGTTTATCTTATTTTTTAGAGAATAGTAACAACAACAACAGAACAGAGATTTTTAGAGAACAGTAAAGGAGAAATAATTAATTATACACCTAATGGGAACACTATTAGTGGATGACAAGAAGTCTACTCTCTACTTCTATATCTAGAAAAATCACTAAATCAACATCATTAAAGCTACTTCTGAATACTACTCAGGATCACTAGGTCATGTTAAATGTAATAACAGATCATAAAACATGTTAAGTATAGTCAGGATATTTTAAACATTACCTAATCATGTGTTTTGTTCATCAGATAAAAGACCAGACCATATCGTGGTATACTGATAGTTCCAGAACAGCTGGAACAGGAATAGGGTATTTGGGCCAAAAACTAACACACCGAACAAATAGGCACTTAAATGATAATATTAAAATAAATTTTCGGTTATATTATATACTTTTTAATTTTAATATCTATTAATTTACTAATGAATTAAAAACGACTTCTCAGATAATGTAATTTCTTTTTATTAATTGGTTCACTCGAGGAAGAAATTCGCGTGGTATGTAATAAATCGAATCGCTTTTTACAAACATAGACCTATTGTAAAAAAATGATTATGCGAAAGCTGCCGACCAGAACAAATCGCACATCGGAACACAAAAACTACATAGGTACTACCTTGTTAATTTATGTTCTTTTGCGTACGTGGGTCATTCTATTATAACTGATAATTTTTGAGTCACTTAAAAGTCGGAAAATATTTACGTGTTGACTTTGCACACCAAACTAGGGTTGAACAAAGCAATAGCAACGGATAAGACAAGTGACGCATTTCAATTGTTAAATACTAAATTTCCTTGCCTTATTGACGCTAAAATCAAGAAAGAAGTTCTTGTGGGCCTCCATATTTGACATCTTCTGAACCGAAAATAAAAACGAGCTTGGTTTACATTCCATGTGTAAGGTCTTTTTGGGTAACCAAAAGAGTGATGATTGTCGCACAGGTCGAGGAATTTCTTAGGGTAACATATCTCTTAAAGTGTATTTTCTTTACTCACACCTGAATTTCTTCTCTGAAAATTTAGGAGCAGTCTCGGATGAACACGAGGTTCTATCAAGATATCGCTAACCTGGAGAAGAGATTTTCAAGGAAGTCGAATCCCAGCATGCTGGTAGAGTATTGTTTGTTTTGGGACTTCTACAACCAAATAAAGGTAGAGATATTTTTATTTATTATTATTTATAGCTAATGTTTTCAGCTTGAGACGGCCCTACACGATGTGGCGAACACCTTCAAACGTTGGACGCACGACATTCGCCACATCGTGTGGGAGCGCAGAAATCCATGTGTCGAACGTTCGAAGCAAGTTCGGGCTCTTGTCGGTAAATTTTACGCGAGTCAAAGGACCTTCCAGCGTTCGAAGTAATGTTCGATGCGCTCCTATACGAGAGTCTTTACGTGGCTGATATTTTACTAGGGATCAGTAGCGGCCTCGCTTTTAATGCTAAAACGTGGTCTCTTCAGGCTTAAAATTTTTCGTGATTTGTTCTTTGCCAGAAATATGTTAACTATATACATAGGTACTGTACGTCTGTCCGTTCTGTAGCTACGGGGTATCCGTGAGAAGGGAAACGATATTCTCTCCATGTTTTTCGTAAAAAATTAGACGACGCGTCCCATCAATAAAAATTCGACAAAGTTGCAAGTAGCCAATAAAATGAGTGGGCGGAGCGATTTGCGGTGACGTACTCGTCAAGTCGACGTATAAAATATATTGTTGTTTATTTAAATGTTTTTTGTCCGCATTCCTTTCATAGACACAGATCCAGCAGACGAACTGTATATAGAAAGATTAATTATTGGTTTTCTTTGTATTAATAAATATCTGACAGAATTTTTGTTATTACATTATTCCTTTTACTCATTCATTTTTTCTATTCATCAAAATTTTCTTCTTATATTAGATATGTGAATAAGCTTTTACTTTTTACTAAAATTACTTTTAAAATTTTTCGTTTTTAGTTAAAATGGAGTGGAATAATCAAATGATAATAAAATTTATTTCGATTTACGAGAAATATCCAATTATATGGAATCCCAGGCATTCCAAGCATATAAACCGGAATGCCTTAAATGATGCTTGGCGTGAAATTTCTCAGCAAATGAGTATAGACTTGTCAGTAGCAGAATTGAAAAAAAAAGAATCTATAATGGCAACGTATAGAACGTTGAGGAGGAAAGTTATAGATTCTTACACAACCGGATCTGGGAGTGCAGATATATGCAAACCATCTTGGTTTGCTTATGATGCTATAGACAGATTCATAAGAGTAACAAGAAATAAAACCCTGTTACGTCTTCTTTTTCTTGTGCTTCTGTTGCAACAGTTTATCGCAACTTATAACTATCATACCAGCGGCAATCCCAGCACTTAATATATTATCCATATCTGCTCAAGCCAAGAGTACGTACGAGACTGAGTTAATTTCGCAAATGTAGCGCCAGGTTTGCGTCCAACGTTGGAACGAACGTTCGAAGCATCGTGTAGGAGACACATTCGCCAATTGTAATATTGTCGAAAACTGTGTCAAATGTTGGTTCGAACGTTCGTTCGAACGTTGGACGCATCGTGTAGGACTGTCTTTATTCAATAATTTCCGATTATGGAGTAGCCTCCCTCTAATACTCTCTCTTGTAGTCGGGCCCATTGTTGTCTATTGTTGGCTACGCAGGCCCCAGTTATCCTTGCTAATTTCCTAATATCATGGTCCCATCTCAGCTTCGATCTTCTTCTAGGTCTCTTAATTTCTCGTTTCATGCTGTAATTTTTGTGGTCCATTTGTTGTCCGTTCTTCTTGCCAGGTTCCTGCCCATTGCTACTTGAGGGATTTGATTCTATGGATGACCTTGGTCCTTGATTACCTTGGTCCTTTATCTTATCCATTCTATTCTTTTACGGTACTGTGGATGACATATCTATTACCTGGATTTGTATCGTGTCCACTCTATTCTTTTACGGTTTCTCTTGGTTATTCCCAGCATATTTCGTTCCATTGAACGTTGTGCGACCTGCAGTTTTCTTATGATGACCGTTTTAAGTGTCAAGGTTTCACACGCATAGGTCATGACAGGTAGTACACATTGGTCGAATATTTTTTTCTTTATATATAGTGGCATTCTAGATTTGCACATGATTGAATTTCTACCATAAGTACTCCATGCTAACTTAATTTTTCTGTTGATTTCTGGTAGTAGAGATCCCGAACTGTGTATATTATTTGTCTCAAATATGTATATATTCTTCTACTATTTCCACAGTATTGTGTTTTTTATTAGAATGTCTTTTCTTTCCTCTAGTTCGTTGTAAATTAGTTTTTGCTAGATTCATTTTGAGAACTACTTTATTGCTGGCTGTATTTAGTTCGTTAATGTATGCTTGTAGTTCTTCAGGACTATTGGTAATTAGGACTATATCATCAGCGAATATTTGATAGTTAAGATATTTTATATGGTTACAAGTTAAATTAATATCCATAAAATTATTATTATTATCGAAAAGTGATAAAAATATGATAAAAATAGAGGGGAAAACGGGAGTTAGATTTGGATTCGAGACGTCATTTTCCATAAGAATCTGCAGAAATGGTACCAGGGCTCGAAAAAAAGATTTTTTTTGTAGACCAGTGTAATACAAGATCAGAGAAAGAACAAAAATTGTGCAATACGACATAAAAAATCACATTTTGCACTGAATCGCCCATTTGTATGTGCGTCTTCATAGAAACGATTTGCACAGTCTCGGAGATAGTAGGTCGATAGTGACCCAGGGGGTCCCACCTAATAAACCGTGTAATTTATGGCCGGTATTTAATTTAAATTAATTGTTCGAGAAAAGTCTTGGTCAGTTCGGGTCAGGCGAACTATTTCGATTTTAGGTTAGAGTCGTATATTTCCTTCCTTTCGTGTAATCATAGTACCTCGATAAACTTAAGAAGGTATTGAATATATTCTAGTTAGGAAAATACATAAATGCTTATTAAGAAAGTATTTTTAGTGATGTACTGTGGTACCAATGTACTCTCAACCAACTTACCAAACTTAAAAGTTTCAATTGAAATGTCAGTATTGCTGTACGGTGCAGAGACCTGGAAAATTACACCGCTATTAATTAACAAACTCCAAGTGTTTATAATCCGCTGTCTGCGAAAAATTATAAAAATATTCTAGGCAAATAATCATCAAAAATGTGGATTTATGGAGTTTAACCAACCAGAGGCAGGTGTGTAATGAGATCAAACTGAGGAAATGGAGGTAGGAAATTGGTCACACATTAAGAAAGACCAAGACACGCATGGCAAAGAGCAATCAAAAAGTAAATCGAAGCGTTAAACCGAACATAGCATGTTTTCAAATCAATTGCAAATAACCGAACACGCTGGAGAGCATTTATTGAAACCCTATGCTCCACGTAGAAGTAAAGGTCGAAATAAATGAATGACTGTCTTCTAGTTAAACTACAGTTCTACATACAGAAGATGTCAAGCTAGCAAAACATGCCATTAGGGGCACTATTTCATCGAAAACTATATGCTAGTAATGTACGCAGACGACTCAAGAACATCGGAAGGAGTAAGGAGCTGGAATAGTAGGGCTGAAACAAGGAATATCTTTCCACGTAAACCTATCTATGGATGTCAACGTTTTCCAGGCGGAAATAACGGCATTCAATTATGGTGTAGAAGAAATAATAAAAGAAAAATAACAAAGCAGCAAAGAACACATTGTTGGGTAGTCATCTTCACAGAGAGCCAAGCAGAGCAAAAGGCACTCTTCTAGACTAGTGTGAGATTGTGTGTGTCCTAAATGCATTAGGTGAGCGTAGCTACGTTACATTAGCCTGAGTAACAGAGTACAAGGGTCACAAGAGTAACGAAAAGGCAGATGAAATAGCCAAATAAGGCTTATCAATGCCATTCAAAAGCAGTCACGTGTAGTGATGTAAAATTGCCGATTATTTATAAATCGGTAATATTATCGGTAACATTGCGTAATATTACGGTAACATTGATAATATAATTTATAAAAAACAGCTTTTCAAATAATATTATTGTTTTTATAACAAAACTGTAAAAATGTTACAAAAAAAGACAAGAACGTTTTTTAAACTAGTCAGAGAGTAGAATGGATAATGGTAAATCATTCTCAGTCCCATCATCTGGTTCTTCTTATACTTTCGTTAATTGAGACAAGTCTATTGAGTTTATTTGAAAAAGAAGAACCAGATGACGAGGCGGTGAACCAGATGAATAATATCGGTATTTTCTTCTTCTTTTATTTCTTTCTGAGCAACCCCTTCCCATCTGAGATGTTCTTCTCCATGTAGTAAAACATAATTAGGGTCAAAATAAGTAAGTTTTTCCGGCACTTTCTACAGTAAGTCTGTTTTTTCTAAGTCGATGAACAAATCCATAAGTACTAAAGGTTCTTTGGGTTGCGGCTGTTGACGATAGTAAATTTAAAATGGGTAAATGAAAAGGAGTAGAGCGGAAATGCGCATGATCTTGCAGTAATATTACGTAATATTACAAAAGTTACCGGTAATACCACCGTGGTAATATTAGAAAGGTGGCAGAATGGTTAACAGAATGGAAGACAGAAAGACAGTCAACGCTGTAGTGGGTCTACTAACAGGGCGTTATAAGCTGAATAGCTGCATCTAAAGCTAATGGAATTGCCGGACAAAGCCATATACAATGTAGAGGTTCTTTCAATCTGAAGAAGAAATGACAGAACATGATTTATGTCGGTGAGACAGCAAACTGGTAACATTGACTGTAAAGGAACAACCATCACGGTCTTTCTGCCAAGAAGCAAGGGGAAAGACACCACCTACCTGCTAGACCTTATCCAAGCTCAGAACGAGAATGTGAGTACATCGAGCTGGCGAGTACTCAACTCGAAGGAGGAGGGCCATGGTCAAGTCTTCACAATAGGAATTGACCTCAAATCCAAGGAGGCAATAGAGAAAGAGGGATCCAAGAAAAGAACAAGCTAAAGAGGGGGAGAAAATGGAGACAAATACTCCAGCCTCCATCTCACAAGTACCTCAGCCGGAGACAAGCTCCTCGACTGTGAAGAACACGGATGGCGAAACTCCAACCGTAAAAGGGTGCTAATGGCACGTGCTGTACTCTGTAATAGGCAATAATATGCCATTGACAGAGTTTCGAAGTTGCTAGACTTTTTGAAAATGATAGGATTGGAGAATGAACGTAAGGATCAGAAAACAACCATAATAGATCTAAAAAGGTCACAGTGGATCAGGCAGATAACTACCTCGAAGGAGAAAAAAAGGAGGAGGATAATCCTTTTTTGATAACTACTCTTACTTTAAACTAATCTAATATGCTAAGTATCTGTTTAAAAATACGATTTAAATAGATCTTCGTAGTACAAATTCTATTAATTATAACAAAAAAAACAAACAAACAAAAAACAAACTTTTTGAAAACCACCCCAGAGGGCCCATGAAACGGCCGCTAAGTCCGGAAATAATAAACTTATAAAAAAAATTCATTATGCGAACTTATAGAGAATGTTCTTATATACAATATGCGTCTAATTATTTTGTTGTAGTACAGTTTAAAAAAAAACACCCCTATTGCTCAAAAACCGCAAGGGGAAAATTTCCGATTTTGTTTGTTTTACACTCAGAAGACCTATTTCTTATTCAAATGACAATTTTATTGGATTATAAATAATTATTCAAATTTACTTTATTAATTTTAAACATGTAAAATTACTTTACGTTCGAGCACGTTCACGATAAAAACTTGCCAATCGACAAAAGAAACATATTTATTAGCGGCAGTTCCCACATTTAGCGTTCCGCAAAAGCAATAAGATAAAATTATTAATAACACACTTTTACCGGCAATAAAGATGCCTATCTAATAAATCTAATAAACGGAAAATATCACCGTGAGAGGAAATCTAACGAAACACTGCGCTTGCCTCCGTCTCTTAATTTGCACGAGCGCTTGTAATTCTTCAAATCGATCTAAGTGATACAAGGCCTCCGACTAGCTTTAATTAATTTGGAATTGTTTTCGCGCCATACGTTACACACATCATAAATCATCAATATTGAAGCTTTAATTTAAATAAGGGTTTCTTCTTGTAACGCCATGTTTTCAGTGCCGGCGGAAGAGTCGGGCGCCCCATGCGAGAGGCGCCACGACGGCAACTAAAATATTTAAAACACTAATTTAAACAAATAGTAATAAAAAACCAGATCAATGATTACTCGGTACTATTCCAACCACATTTCCACATTAAAATATTAGCAATTACCATAACACATAGGGAAGAAATATCTGACTAAACATTATAAACGCTTCTATAATAATAAGGAATGCGTCTATCCTATAATAGGATGCGTCTATCCTATTATAGTTTACTGAAATTATGCTCAAAAAAATCCTTAGCACGAAAGCTTTAATAAACATGTCGTTCCAAAATGGTATTTTTCCAAAATGTCTTAAGACGGCAATAATCATTCCTCTGCATAAAGGAGGAGACAAAGATGAAGCTTCCAACTATCGCCCAATTGCACTCCTTCCAACGCTATCTAAGATCATAGAAAGGCTGGTTAAAAGAAGGCTGGTATCTTTTCTGTTCAAGTACAAAATACTTACTGAATATCAATTTGGATTTCTAAGCAACAAGTCCACAAATGACGCTATGTTTTCCCTCCTTAATAAAGTTTACTCCAGCCTAAATAACCATCATTCTACAGCAACAATTTTCTGTGATTTTTCTAAGGCGTTCGATTGTGTAAATTAATAAACTACAGCACTATGGGCTCAGGGGATCATCTTTCGAATGGTTTAAGTCATATCTGAGCAACAGAAGTCCAGTGGATACCACGTTGTCTTCTAGCAAGCCAATAGAATGTGGAGTACCACAAGGCTCAGTACTAGGCCCTATTTTGTTTCTTCTTTTTATTAACGATATTGCTAACATAAACATCAGTGGCAAAATATGTCTTTTTGCGGACGACACTAGCTTCACTTGGAGCAACAAGGACATCACGGCACTTCATAGGATTATATCAAATGACTTAATCACCGTTAAATCTTGGTGCGATTCGAACCTCCTGAGTCTCAACATTTCTAAAACTAAAGCTTTGTCGTATAAAAACTCGTTGCAGCCTTTTGTACTTAACAACACCACCATTGACGTCATCAAATCTGTAAATTTCTTAGGGCTTGTTGTGGACAATTCTCTGAAATGGGACATACATATCAAAGCTTTGTCGAAAAAATTGAGCTCTGCCTGTTTTGCATTAAGGTCTGTTTCTAAGGAGCTTAACTTGTCAGTGGCTAGAACTGTTTATTATGCACTTTTTGAGTCGCACCTCAGGTATGCCCTTCCATTCTTGGGTACGTGTTGTGCGACTCAATTTGACCGCATTTTCAGGCTCCAGAAGAGAGCTGTTCGATATTCACTGGGACTAAACAGCAGAACTCATTGCCGGGACTTTTTTAAAAAAATTAAGAATATTGACTCTTCCTTCCTTATTTATATTTGAATCCGTTTGCCTAATACGTAAACATGTATCAGCTTCTCAAGAAAGGCCATCCACTCAGGAACGCGGAGCAAGATCTTTATCTACCTACCCCATGCTCAGAGTTAGTTAAAAGTTCAATATTATACAACTCGAAAAAAATGCACAATCACCTGCCATTTGAAATCAAATCCATAACATCATTTTTTTCATTTCGCAAAGCATTGAACTCTTATTTACTAGACAAGGCTTTCTACGCCGTAAATGAATTATATTTTGAAAATCAAATTTGATCTTGTAAACACTGGTCTAATGTTTGCTATTGCTATATTTACTAATGACATCGAAATGAATTTATTTAGAGGTCATTGATATTTTACTATAAACTAGCTAAATATTTTTGAATATTATTTTTATTTTTTGTTCTTTGACATTATAAACATTTATAAATGTTTATTTTAACAATAAGACTGACAATATTATTTGTATAATGTTTTGTATTATCTTTTGTTTGTTTGTTTGTGTACCTTGTTTTTTTACTTTGTTTGTTAGTTTACCTTTGTCTACAAATTGAAAAATTTGTTGACAATAAAGGCATTTATTCATTTATTCGGGATAGTTTTGATTTCTCCTTTTCTGTTAAGCTTTTCTATATGTATTTTGGGTATTACTCTATTTGAAACTAGGATTTGCGAATTCATTTTCGTGGAAGAATCTTAAACAAAATAAAATAAAGAATATAAATTTGATTTGTTCGTGATATTTTACTTAAAACTCACTAACAACTTTTTGTAAATAACCCTTCTTTCTATAATTCTCGTTTTTATAAATTTCTAAACAAACTGTTTTGAGTCAAGGGCCAGCAAAGACTGACCGGTCAAAATCGCACTTTTTCTACTACCCACAACCTTTATTTGTTATTAATGGCTGATACCAGTAATGCATTATATGAGGTATGCACATTATATAAGGTAAATATTCATTCGCAAGAAGCTGAAGAGGATCCCGATATCCTTAATATCAAAAAAAGCTTATAAGTTTGCCTCATTAATTAAAGTAATTTATTAACAGTAGTGGGAAAAGATATCAATCTTTTGGTGGTTTTGATTGTTCCGGATCGAATATGTAGTAATATACGGAAAATGGTGGCAGAATCGTAGAATTTTCTCATTAGAGAAATTACATAAAGAAAAATTTCTCACAAAGAAATGCATCTCAAACACTGGCTGATCCTCATTTTTAAGCCGACAAAACTGTCTGATCATATACTGATTCTGCACGAAATAATTCATTGTGAAAGAGAAAGGAAAATTTTCCTAAATTCTTATAGAAAATTAATGCAACTGCTTGCAACTAAATATTAATGCTTTCAAAGATCACTTATACCAGAACGAGACTACCGAAATTGGAATTCTATTTCTTATAGCTCTATATATCGGGTGCGTCTCAAAAGTGGCTCATCCCTATAACTTGTTTATTTTTTCATACAACAAAAATTAGGATTAATAATTGACGTATTCATTTGTTTTTGAATACGTCAATTAGTCAGTAGTCAGTAGTAGTGAATTGACGTATTCGATTGACTACAACTTTGTATTTTTAAATAGCACCCTTGGTATATTTCTACTTTATGCGATAGAAAATGACATTTTGAATAGAATGACATATCATAAGTCAACTTTTGACATTTTCGCATATGATTTATTTGAAATTGTAACATCCGGTTCATAACGGCGAACAATTCATAACAATTTAACTCGAAATACCAAGTGTGTGGGTTCAAATTATTCGTAAAAAATTCTTTTTCCAAATTTACAAATGAGCCACCCTTGTTCCATTTGATAAAATTAAGATATGATTAAAAATACGATTTGGGCATCTTTTAACCGGCCTGGACATGACACGAAAAACATTAGACGATCAAATATATTTTTTCAATGCTCCTAGTAAATTCATAAATCAGTGTTTTTATCAAAATCATGACACTCTAGATTGAAATTTAAAATACATTTTTTAAGCGAAAATACGTCAATCAAGCCTAATTTATGTCATATGCTAACATACCAAATCTCGATTTTTTATCTAAAAAAAATAAAAAAGTTATACGGGTGAGTGATTTTTAAGAGGCACCCGGTGTTGAAAAAACAACAACCGTAGACTAAGATTGAACGAAGAGAAGAACTTTGAAGTATCTTTAAGTAAAAATTTATTGTTAAAGTAGCATAAATATGTTTAGTTGTAGTTAAAGTAAGTAATTGAAGGAAAGAGGGAGTTATAATAACCATTAGGGAGGGGGCGCCAGATATGGTACTCGCCCGGTCTCAATATTTTTCTTCCGCCGGCCCTTAATTTTGTTTCACCCTGTATAACTTTACGGGTCAAATTTTAATTTGGTTTAACATACAATGGTTATTGTAATTAAATATCAGGTTTTAGAGGGTAAATTAAGATTTAGGTAGCTCTGTTATTAAAATTTAAAATTTACTCTTCATTTTCACAAAATGCGAAATATGTCAAAATCCTTACAGTTTAGGCATATGCTTCTTTCATAAAAATCACCTCTATTTTTATCCTAGAATCCGAAAATCAAATAATATAGAGGGTGTTCCATTACAAAAAACACAACTTTGATGTGTACCTTTTTTGGGGAAAATGCTCCCAAAATTTCATTTCGATATAAACTACCGTTCTCCTTGGAGCCTCCGCGTCGTATAAGAGGCGCCACCCTGTATGTAATACCTTGGCAATTTTTCAAAAATTATAACATATTTCTACAGAATACCTCTTTAAGATACAACAATGTGCTGAAACCCAAAAATTATAAATCTATTGCATTATTTTCGTTTCATTTCGTAACGAAATGCTTTGGTGGTTCTACCTTCTTTAATAACAGTAATTCCGCCGCGAATTTACAGTACCCAGATGAGAGATGACAAAACACACACACAGAGCCACACATACGCATACATACAGAGTACGAATACGAAATTAATTTAAATATTATGCATGACAAAACGTTAATAAGACAGGCAACGTTTAATTTTTGCTCATTGTGAGGGCTGACGCGAACAAATAAAACCGTCAACGTGGGTGGAATGGGGCCTGCTTTCAATCTTCTTCCAGGCCTTTTCTTCGTTCCGTCTCTTTCTTCAATGGTAATTGCCTGTCAGAATTATAGGCGGCGATTTTGACAAACTACGATGACACTTTGTCGACTCTCAAAAATTACTTGAGTCGCTTCGCTGAGCTGTAAATTTTTTAACGTTTACTTTCTTGCATTTATTATAGAACTGTATTTTTATTTTCACATTGCATGCATAGGCATACCTTAGGGCTTGAACACACTGAAGACCAGATCGCACCGGCCAGGCCGCAGCTACCTCTAAAACCATTAAATCAAATGATATAGCGCACACCATAGAATAACTAACTGAAAGAAATGAAAACTCCTATGTTAAAGCCTGGAAACACGCGCTCGACGCGATCCAAGCGGGCTACTGGCAGAACTAATAGTTCGCGCCATATTTTTAAATGGACCTTTACTGCCAGTTCATAAGTTTTTTACTTATATTTGGTAATTTCAATCTAGATTATGAACTTATTTGTAACAAAACATTTTACAAAATAAAAATAATGTATTTTGATACAAATAAATTAATAATCTAGGTTGAAATTATCCCTGAAATTAGAATAAAACACGAAAAATTTGTAACTTGATTATTTTATTATAACATTGTTAATAAAATTACATATAACCCTTGATTATGTATAAATAGATGTACAATGAGGGCTTAGTACAAGCCCGTCTTCTAGGTGGCGCCTTGCCCGTTCTGAATTTTTGTATTCCCCTACGATTTTCTTTGAGGGGAATCCGTTAAACCCGCCCATCGTTCAAAAATGGAAGGGCGCGAGGTCACATCTATTGGGCCACTTATTAGCACGTTTCACCCATGTTTTACGAAAATAGCTTTATCCTTGTTTGTTTCAACTGTGACAAGAAAAAAGGAAAAAAAGTTATATTCGCTTCTAAATTCGGCAGTTTTGTTGATCTTTCTCGACTTGTAATTTCGTTTCGTTTAGATTATGTCTTATAAAAATAAATATTTATAAGCTTTTGAATTGGATAATGCTGATACCTTAATGCATATCTGGTTTGGTTTGGTCGGTAATTAAAAAATTCAGTTTTTTCGTCCCTCGCGAAGAAACATAAACAGTATTTGTGAAATTTGGATTAGAAACTATTATTTTATTAGTTTATTTTGTTGTGTTTAAGTGTTGTGTATTTGTACCTACTGGATAATATTTTCCAACATATTTAATTAAGCAAAAAGCATCTGTTTTACAGGTAAGTAAATACTGTTCATATTTATTTCTAAATTCATATAAATTTGTTTTAAATCACTCTTGGGAAAAAATGTTATAGAGTCTGAGATAAGTTTAATAATAAACATTTGATAGATTGATAGATAGATTAAAACGATAATGCCCAGTTTGCTTAAAAGTTTAAAAAAATACTGATTTTATGCTATAAATTGTTTCATTTCTCACTTTGCTTTTTGGAATTGTCAGATATATTGTGTATTTTATAATTTTTCCTGAGAATTTTTCTTAATAACTTGATAACGTAAATATATTTTTATCTACAGTCAACCCTGTGTTTAGATAAAGCTTCATATCAGATTTCCTATTTTATATTTTCACTCAAATCATATTTTTGTAAAATATGCTTGCAAAAAAAGTAGCGTAAATTTGACAGGGAGGTATTTTTATAGATATACAGGATGATTCAAATATATATTTACTTTTAAAGTTATTAGTTATGAGCAAAGGTTATGAGTTTGTGAAAAGAAAGGCTATATTTTGTATTTTTGCTTGGTGGATTTGTTATTAAATTGTCATTCCAAAAATACCATAATGTCGTAGTCGTATAGAGTTCATTTTGACCAAAGAATATATTTTGACCCTTTTGGATTGAATTTTATTGTTTATATAATAAAATATATATTTAAAGCCCTCTCTTTCTAAGTTAAGTTAAAAAATAGGTAATATCGACGTTTTTTACTGGAACTAATTTAAGTTAATAATTAATAATTATATAATTCATATAATAATATTAAAATAGACTAAATTGTTTATTATATACAGGATGAGTCAAAACTAGATATTATATTTTTTCTTTGCTATTTCAAATGAAACACTGTATTTTATATCATAAATCAACAAAGCTTTTATGCAACTTTTGTTTTATTAAGATCTATATCCCAAATTAATAGTTATTAAATTGTTTTCAATTGTCTCTTTGCGAATAAACATGATTTGTTTTACGCAATTTTTATTAGTAGGTTTGTCGTCAAAAGTGATGTATCTATTTATCAGCGACAAAAATTAAGAATTAGATGTCTAAAATAATTTCCTAATTATTTTTACTTGGCATCAGTAAATATGATTTATTTTATCGATGCAGCTGAAAATAATTATCTATTCTAAAAGAGGACATTGCTGTATAAACATCGATTATGGATTTAAAAATTATTTTTCAAAATAAAGTTGGACAAAATTTTTTGGAGAAAAAAATTGGACTTCTGTTCGAAATAATTGAGAAAACCCAACATCTAGTTTTGACGCCCCCAGTATATATCGTGCATTATAGTTGATTATACTGCAATTTATTATACACACGTAGTTTTGTTTGGTGAAAATGAAACTTTCTAAAAGTATTCCCAATTAAAACATATTAAGAATTTCCTACATTATAATTTTGAAAGACGTTTGAGTGGGCAGACAATTTGGTCTAAAATAATCATATGTCTAAAAAAAAAATTAGTCTAAAATAATCAAAAACCACTTAACACATATAACTCGCTTTTAAAAAATCTAAAAGAAATAAGTTTGTTTATTATATTCATATTTTATTAAATTATTATAGGTGTGACTGCTAAGTGGTCGTACTCGCCACTTTAACCAAGCATTGGTGGGACCTTCAGAGATCATAATGCGAATTTCTTCATACCATGTAAATCTATATACATGTATTAATAAATGCGTTTGCTTTATTAAATTTTTTTTCTTATACGGTATGAGCGAAAAAAAACGGCGTCTATTTGTTTACGTACAAATGACATCGATATTCATTTCCAAACCACCTCTGAGGCCGTTTTTTTTTATCGTATGGTATATATTTACATATCCCTTATCCTTTAATTCCGATTTATTTCTAATAATTATAAAAATAAGATACCTGATTAATTCTTCCGAAATATTATAAAATGAGATATCACGAAAGAAATAAAGTTAATTATCTCGTTTGTTTTGGGAATTCCAAAAAAATAAAAAAAAGGGTATAGAGAATCTTTAGAGACACAGTTCAAATGTTATTTTTGAGTATACTGGTTGCTTCAAAAAATGTGGCGGATACATGTTTTTTAATGCAAAACTCCATTTTTATTTTATTTTCGATTCTGCCTAAAATTCTATAACTTTTTTTTATAAATAACGTTAGTAAGTATTTACAATTTAAAAAAAAAGTAAAATTTTATTCCTATGTTACTTAACTGTCAGTTGTTTCCGAAGTTGGACTACACAAATTTGGTAGGAGTGTTTTACAGAGATGAAAAAAAAATATATTTATATGTAAAAATACTTGCAGTTAGATGCTACACTGTGTTCAAACATTTTTTTTGGCTGATCCGATATATATATTATTATTTTTTCTAGTGATTTTACAAAACCTTTCAACATTTGTTAAGAAAGTATATTAAGTACACCTATACTCAACAGCTTGCAATCTGTTCTGAATTTTATCCTTCTTTTAATTCATTTACATTATAACAAGTTGCCATATGACAAAACAAAAATTATTTATTATTAAACATTAAGTAAAGTGATTTATTTAGTTATATGACATTCTTAATAGAAGTTGAAGGATTTTGTAAAATCTATCAGAAAGAATTATAATATATCGGGTGTTTTTCAAAAGTAGCTTGATTGATGTATTCAATTAGTTTCGGTCATTTCTTGTTTCACCGGAAATGACTACAACTTTTGGTTTTTAAATGGTACCGTCGGTATTTTTTTACTTTATTTTGCAGAATATGGCATTCTCAATAGAATAATTCAATGTCAACTTTTGACTCTTTTACTTAAAAAATAGTATTTTAAAGTTCAATCTAGTAGAGTGCCATGATAATAAACAACATGTAACCGGTCGTAAAGATAACGACAGTTTGACTCGACATACGGAGTGTGTGGTACCAAATTATTTACCAAAATTAGGTACCAAAATTTATTAGGTATCAAAAAATGCTTTTCCAAATATGCTAATGAGCCACTCTCGTTTCATTAAAAAAAATTGAGTTATGATTAAAATACGAAATGGGCATATTTCAACTGACCAGGAAAAGACACAAAAAATATTAGACGACCAAATCAATTTTTCCAAAGCTCCTTGATTAATCCTTGATTAAAAAATAATGGTTTTAACACAGCCATGACACTAGATTGAATTTTAAAATGCTATTTTTGATTTAATTGAAAATGTCAAAAGTTGACATATGATTGTTGATGTCAAAAGTTGTCATTCTATTCAGAATGTCATTTTCTATCAAATAAAGTACCGTATGATCGAATAAAAACGGCGTCAGCAATGGCTATGAAATGAAAAGCGCTGTCATTTTATATGTAAATTTATATGAGAAATGTCATCGATGTTCATTTCATAGCCATCGCTGACGCCGTTTTTATTCGATCTTACGGTATAAAAAATACCGAGGGTACCATTTAAAAATCAAATGTATACATTTCCGGTGAAACAGGAAGTGACCGAAACTAACTGAATACGAATCAATCTCGATTTATGTCATATACCTACTAACATTCCCAATTTAGTTTTTTTCTCGGAATCTGAAAAAATAAAAAAGTTATAGAGGTGAACCACTTTAAAAAAAAACACTCAGTATAGGCTGTGTCATTGAAAGAGTCTGCAGATATTTTTTTAATTTTAAATACGTAGAATTAACCATTAATATATGTTGAACACCCTGTAGCATCTGCCTTAAATATCTACATAGTATCTAATATTTTTTCTTCATCAACAAATTGAAATATTAGAAAACTAGTTTTAGGTTACACCATTATACAAGGATTATACATAAAAAAGTAATAATTTTACGCAGGATCTAAAATAAAATAGGATGTTACATTTAAAAAAAAACATTATGTTAAATCCGTCATACTTTTACAAAGTTACAGAGGTAGGTAGGTATAGTTTCATATATTTTTTAATTATCCATCTAGAAATAAAATATATACATATATACCTAATATAATAATTTAGTATTTAACAAGGGGCCATGAAAATCAAAATAAATATAAATCCATATCCAAAATAAAAAAATGTAAATAACGCTTTGAGGTAAAAAATTCGGTTCAAAGCAGATAAGATATTTTATTCTTTACCGAGAATTAAATTCGAAGAATTCCTAGTCCCTACTTCTTTGCCAAATTCAATAGTCTCCGCCCCTTTTTACGTTTTAATTTCTGCCACCAGTTGGCAGCATCGACTTATACAGGCACATTGACTAACTATTAATATATAAACAAGGATATAACACATTCAACACTATACAAGTATATATAAAAGTTATCAGAATTTATACAATCAGTTATAAGTAATTATAAAAAAGGTTATAAATTATAAATAAATAATTCATTATATAAAAGACATATAGTTACAGTGAATATAATTTGGTATAACTTTAATCTCAACTTTAATGACCTATTCAAATAGAAACATCTTACAATTCACATTATATAATACACAAAGCCAAGGGACAAAATTGTTATTAAATCTATTCTCAATGACTCGAAGCATTTTTTTCAAACAAAACAGGACATATAGGGCTTATAAATAATACAAGGGTATAGAAAATATATAAATAAGTAAATACAAATATATTTTCAACCTAATGATTAATGATTATACTCGTTTAAATAAATAAATGATCTTTTTAAAATTACTTGTTTGTCTTTGCAAATTTGTATATTTAATATTTATCTAAAAGCACAACCTTTAAAATTAAGCTTTTAATATGTTATACAAATGCTTGATTCGATATAAACACACTTAAATAAAACTTTAAAATTAATGATCTTCCAAATTTCTGAGACAGCCATTTTGTTGAAAGAATTTGTTTTGATTATGAGAAATTTCATAAAAATTATCAGAGGGATTAATTAATCTTATATATTAAACTACTTGGCTTTTAAATTTCACAATCCTATCGTCCAAAATACTCTAAATTCGCAAAAATCCGTAAAATATTCCCATAAAAACAAATCACAATTCACTTCCACTTCACAGAAACTGACAGACATTGCCAAATATGGAATGACGTTTATTTTTCAATTTATTTTACTAATCTAACTGATCCGGGTCACTTAGAAATTAAATTTTTATTAAATTATTTAATTATAATTGTTTCTGGCGAAAGCAACTTGAAAGCAACTTCATATCAATGTTTATTCATAGGGTAACAAAGCCACATCACTGTTAAATTATCAACATTTTATATATTTATATTTTTCAACTACTCCAACTACTCCAATTACTCCACAGAGAATCAAACGAATTGTTAATTAAACCACACTCTGTGGATGACTTGATAAAATCATGATGAAATTAAAGTCCCTAGATGAATATCTAGGGACTTTAGATGAAATTTCTACGCAGCGCCATCTATCCCTCTACTGGCAGAAACTCCGCCGTGTTTCCAAAATCCAAATGGCAGTTTCATCCGCCTGGCGCACACTAACGTCCTGGCCGTCCGTTGGTCGTTGCGACCAGGGGGGCAATTTTTGGAATTGATCGTTTACATGCGAACGTACAACTTTGCGAGTGTTAGAAAACGAATGCGTTTTAAAAATTCAATTTTTCGGCCATCTTCGCATCTCAATTTGCGAACGTCGTGAGCGTACGCAAAATTACGAGCCGGAACTGTGGCAACGTCGACAAATCACAGTAAAAACTATATTCTTTCCAGTTTAACCCTATATTTTACTGTTTGTTTACTTTTCATTACTTGGTGTTGATAATCGAGGTTTGTTGTGTTGTTGCAAACGATTTATGTGTTTTTAATAATTAGTAAGTTGTATAATCTAATTCAAATAAAGTTTAATTTGAGTGAGAAAATATTGTGTTAGAAGAAAAAAATGTTTCTTGTATTATGCACAAGAAACACTAGTTGTAGAAAACAAGTATCTAGTAAATTTGACTACTGCTTTGTCTGAATCCAAAAAATACACATATAATTCAATAAATTACTCATCAGATAATAAATCATATCTAATTACGCCAAGTTATTTTTTGTGTTCTGGATACTCTGGGATCCTCGATGTTGTTTGGCGGCACAATGGCAACATGTGTACAATCTACACATCCTGTCACTCCTGGGAACCTATGTATTCCGAAAAATCTACAATGATAATACGTAATTATGCAATAAATACCCATATGGTAAACCATACTGTTCTCTAATTCCGTTGAGTTTTTGAAAATTATTTGGAAATTCAACCCATTGATCGAATATCTCTGGATGGTTTAGAGCGTTGGTAACTTCATCAGTTGAATGAGAAACCGAGGCTTGACACATACTGATGTATTTATAAAGCAACATCCGGCTGGTAATAAGCATTTCCGTAAAATTTCAAAGCAGCTAAAATCTGAAATTTAATGTTATTTCATAGATATACAATAATAGAGAAAAATGTTACCCGGCTTTGCACATCC
The DNA here is from genome assembly GCF_002938485.1 of Sitophilus oryzae. NCBI lineage: Eukaryota > Metazoa > Arthropoda > Insecta > Coleoptera > Curculionidae > Sitophilus > Sitophilus oryzae. The sequence goes on from NW_022146069.1 coordinate 289,350, forward strand.
AAATCAGTCTCTCTTCTTTGTGGTCGCATGTACGTACGGCTCAAATAACTGAATTAAAAAACGGCACAAGTCTTTGGATAACCGAAATATTTTAATAAATTGCCTTTCACTCAGTTCTATGAACGCATTCCCCGGATTGCGCAGAACATTACGGCGGTATTGCAGTTCTGAATTTTTTAGGTTTCTGAATGGCCAAAACGTTCATTAAGTCATCCATTACTATTATTGTTACACCTAAACCCAACTACAAACTTGGAACTATCAAATCTAATATGCGCACTTAAAAAACATATTCTTACGATGCTGTCGATCCGCTCGCAAGACAACGCAGGGAAATTTGCTAATGCGCAAAAATGCGAACACTTAAAAATTGGATTTTAGTGTTGATCGAAAAGTTGCGAACAATTTGCAAGGAAACGATTGGTCAAAAATTGCCCCCCAGAAGACTGCACGGAAATATTATTATTTTCCGCCGCTTGTTGCCGGTTTTCTTCCAAATTAATAATTTTTCAGATGAAATCCCTCAAATTCAAGGCACAATATTTTATTTTCTATAAGTTTTAGTGTAGTTTTTGCACACGTGCAGAAAATCCAAAGAAATAGTATACAGACTGGATCAAAGGTAAACTTAAATCTAATCCAGTTTTTTTTTATTAAGCGTCGATTCCCAGTAAAACTCAAAACATTTTTATACATACCTACTTTATTTATGGTTGGTATGATACCTGTTATTATACCTTTGAGTTTCGATGTTTAAAAAAAAACTAAAAATAATATTTAAAGTTTTCTACAACCACTTTTTTATTAAATTAGTTTTTTTAGTTGTATTGTAGTCGTGTACAAAGAGAGGACAAGTGTATTTTAAATATGATATTTAATTTAACGTTTTTCAAACAGGGTTCATTAGACTATATTTCTACTAGGTACATTATTTTGAAAAAAAAATTAAGAAAGTAACTTAAACATTCATAAAAATAGAAGTAATTACTGTTGTAGATTCTTCGTTATATTGTAAACTTATTGAATAACTGGAAGCTTTCTACCTGCTTGTATTTAAAGCCAGTGTCTGACGATCTTTTTCTACGATGGCCCTAATATGTTTACTTCTAAAGTTGATAAGGGCGTATATAGTAGTAGAAAAGAAACAGAATATCTCCCTTTTTGTCGGTCGCCCGTACACAATGCTTTTTGTTTATTGTGAATAGCAACTTCGCTTTTTAGTTAACTCGGATATTTTAACATTTCTGAAACAATATTTTCTAATTGGTAAAACGTAAAAAATCGTTAGATTTGACAACTCTGGCTGGCCGGATGCATTGCGTTTATAGCTGCGGCCAGATGAAAGACCAGTTTCAACAGAGTTGTCAGATCTAATGATTTTTTACCTTTTATCAATTAGAAAATATTGTTTCAGAAATGTTAAAACCGAGTTAAATAAAAAGCGAAGTTGCTATTCATGAGCTTATTAAAAAATTGTTCTAATATTAAATAATGCATTTATGAGTAAGTAAAATCTCCAACCCGGACTAAGTAAAATTCGTTAATAAATACTGGTGTGATAAATGGAGCAAGTAAAATCTCCAACCCCGTTATTTCCAAGTTTTTCAAATCCGCGATGCCTGCTATTCCATCAGTCGTTTCATAACAGAATATTCTACATCCTACGTCTATGTAATTTAATATGTGTAGAGTGAGACATGTAACTCGGGAGATTTTCAGCATTATATCAATAAAGGACAAAAACAGTATTATTCCTTAAGGTGCGTCTAGACTTGAGCATTTTAGCCCGAACGAACCGAGCGCGCACGAACAAGCAGAACAAATAGGCCGAACAAAAAGCATTTTGTACGCGCGACCGACAAAAAGGGAGATATTCTGTTTCTTTTTTCTACTGATATGGACTTCTACTGATGGCTCTTATCGACTTTAGAAGTAAACATATTAGGGCCATCGTAAAAAAGGTCGTCAGACACTGGCTCTAAATATAAGCAGGTAGAAAGTTTAGCTTCCAGTTATTTCAATGTTTACAATATAAATTCCTCTTTTTTATTGTTACTGAGAATCTACAACAGTAATTACTTCTATTTTTATGAATGTTTAAGTTACTTTTACTATTAATTTTTTTTTTAAATAAAGTACCTAGTAGAAATATAGTCTAATGAACCCTGTTTGAAAAACGTTAAATTAAATATAATATTTGAAATACAGTTGTCCTCCTTGTACATGAATACAATACAACTAAAAAAACTAATTTAATAAAAAAAAACAAGTGGTTGTAGAAAAACTTTAAATATTATTTTTTTTTATTTTTTAACATCGAAACTCGAAGGTATAATAACAGGTATCATACCAACCATAAATAGAGTAGGCATGTCATATAAAAATGTTTTGAATTTTTACTAGAATCGACCCTTGATAAAAAAAAGGGACTAGATTTAAGTTTCCCTTTGATCCAGTCTGTACACTTTTTCTTTGGATTTTCTGCACGTGTGCAAAAACTACACTAAAACACTATATCTTATAGAAAATAAAATATTGTGCGTTGAATTTAAGGGATTTCATTTGAAAAATTATTAATTTGGAAGAAAACCGGCAACAAGCGTCAGAAAATAATAATATTTTAGTGCAGTCTACTGGCCGCAACGACCAACGCACGGCCAGGACGTTAGTGTGCGCGGTATCATTTGATTTAATGGTTTTAGAGGTAGCAGCGCCCTGGCCGGTGCGACTTGGTCGTCAGTGTGTTCGAGCCCTTAGACTGTATTTCGTTTTTACCTTGATTATGGTTTCCTGTTCCGTTTCTTTTTTTTGCCTAAAAATGTTATTATTACAAAACACGGTTCCTGAAAAGAAGCCATCATTATTCTCACCAAATTAACCAGCGCAAAAGGCTGTTTTTAGTTCGTTTGTCAAACCGTCAACTTGTGACGATCAACACACTGAAGGAAGCTATAGAAACTACCATTAAGGCTAAGCAGCACCTTGAGGACTGTACTACAGCACGAAGACTGTGGCTAGTGGTATATAGCAAAAAGATAAAACTACTACTAGAGCATAAAAATAACCTAGTACCAATAATTATAGGTGTCATCACTGGAAATTGCCCCACGTGGGTAAACCTTGTGAAATGGAAGATTTCCAACGACGACTACGGCAGAGAATGCGGAGAGGAAGCAGAAATAGTTGAGCACCTGCTGTGCCACTGTCTGGTACTGGAATACCGACGCTTTAAAACTTAAGGACTTTTGAGGTCTTTTGGAAGGATTAGAGGAAGCGGCAGAAGCCAATATCAGCGACATCAGGAACTTTGCAAAGAGCTACAAGTGCTTTAACGCAAATAAAGAATGGAAGGAAAGTTTGGTACAATGATAACAGGGGTATCGCAATGGACCCAAGGCCTCCGAGTGAGGGATCAAACATATCCCAAACCCCATGAACCGAACCTAACCTAACCTCCCTAATTCTTCTTGAATAGGTAGGTGGCTAAGTATGTTTTTTTGCAGCCCCGGATCTACAATTTTTTTTGAACCGGATCAGAAACTTGATGGTAGCGTTTTACTTTAAAACTTGTGAAAAGTGTTTTGAAGATATAAGTGTTTTGGAAGATATAAGTGGTTCAGAAATGTTCACATAACATCTGTCAATACTGTAGTGGGTCTACTAATAGGACACTGAAAAGTCAATAGTCATTTAAAGCTTATGAGGTTGATCGAACCATGTGCAGATTTTGTTAACCAAAAGAAGAATGGCTAAATACATTTTATTTCACTGCGATCGCATGGCAAATGTGCAATTCATTTTGCCAGACAGTGGTAAGCCACTGGCAAATAGCTATATGGAAGGTGTTACCAAGTTATTAGTGTTTTTGAAGAGGATACGACCGGAGAATGTAACTTAGAGATCAGAAGAAGACTGCGACAGATTTGTAAAGGTTGCAGTAAAATAGCCAATAGACATATCAAAAATCTACTTTAATCAGAAAAAGTATGACCTAATGTTCGAGAAAACGCTCCAAGTCATTTTTTTTTATTCAATATATTTACTCCAATCTTTTGATTACAGTTGAGGGTTGGAACCTTTGGTGTTACACAGCAAAATAAAAACACTAAATCACCACAATACACCAAAACACTTTTACTTATACACTGGACGCGCGTTTCGCTAACCATGTTAGCATCATCAGCAGATGATTATGATGATGCTAACATGGTTAGCGAAACGCGCGTCCAGTGTATAAGTAAAAGTGTTTTGGTGTATTGTGGTGATTTAGTGTTTTTATTATATTATAAACTAATATAGTTTATACTCATCTGCTGATGATGCTAACATGGTTAGCGAAACGCGCGTCCAGTGTATAAGTAAAAGTGTTTTGGTGTATTGTGGTGATTTAGTGTTTTTATTATATTATAAACTAATATAGTTTATAATCATCTGCTGATGATGCTAACATGGTTAGCGAAACGCGCGTCCAGTGTATAAGTAAAAGTGTTTTGGTGTATTGTGGTGATTTAGTGTTTTTATTTTCCAATCTTTTGTTTAAATATGATGGCACTGGTAGTGGTACAATTGCCTGCATATAGTGTAAAATAGAATAGACTGTCATCCACTCAATAAAATAACTCATCCACTCAGTAAAATAAAATAGACTGTCAAATCCCTCAAATGGCTATGGGCAGAAAACATGGCAAAAAGAAAGGACAACAGATGGACCAAAAATTCGTACCCACGAGGAATTAAAAGATCTAGAAGAAGACCGAACCTGAGATGGGACCATGATATTAGGAAATTAGCAGAGATAACTTGGGCCCGTATAGCCAACAATAGACAACAATGGGCCAAAGTACAAAGAGAGTTGGAAATGGTCGAATAAGCTGAAGATGGTGATGACAGTAGACTGAAAATCTGGTATAATAAAGCTTTTTTCACTGTGTCACTCTCTTCCTGTATAAAGTTTCTATTTAGGCTGAAATTTAAATGTTACAACCATAGCCATAATAAGCAGTGAAAATTTACTACAAACTCTAAATTCAAAAAATTAATTTTTGTATTGATAAATGCCATAAAAAATAAACATAAATTTTCATAAAAGCTTGCAGGATATTATTTAGACTAATAGAGTGGTATGTGTTCTTCGTGTGCGTAAATCGATGTTCAAAAATCGTTACCCTTGACTCTTCAAGTTTGAACGTTAGGCTAGCTCGGCCGATTCGAAGCGTTTGGCGCTGCTGGTTCCGTGGCCTAAATACCGACGGACGTCGATTTCGTAACAGCCGTAAAACGTTTATAAACAATAGATCATGCCTGAAATGGCGCGCGAAGATAAATCATCGACGCATTCATGTGGAAAGGCTGTTAACGGCGCTACACGCCGCTCTTTACGTAGGCCCACGCGAGACACACTGTCACTCTTTTTAGGCTCCCCCTATAGATGTTGATGTAGATTGTATGGGAGGGGGGAAGTTAATCACCGTCACTTTATAGATCTATCGTGTCCCCTTTCTTGAGTTATAACTTATCATACAGTCTCAGGGCTTTGACAAAAGCCAGTATCTATGACGGTTATACAGAGGTTAGTTATGGCACAAATGGTTGTCGTCTCTGCGCACTCAGTGATTAGGTGTTTTGGTGATTTCTCATTTTCGCCACAGAATCTGCATTCGCCGTTTCGTTTCGCATGTTTCTTAGCATCAATCTAAGTGTTGATTGAGGAGACAGTATGTCTGTTAAAAACCCCGGGACAATTCGAAGATTGTTCTTTGATATTTCTTGGTGGTAAGTCCTGAGACAATGATCTACCTAATCGAAGCAGCATTTGCAAACAACTCAGGCGAGATGATACTCAAGTTGTATAAGCCATATATTAGACCAAAGACTGAATATGCACAATGCATGGAACCCCTATCATACCAGAGACATTGAAATATTTGAGCGTGTTCAGCGGAAGGTCACTAAGACAGACGAGGAATTTACCATACGAAGATCGACTGAAAAGGCTTGGTCTAACAACTCTTCGTGAAGGAAGAATTCGTGGCGATCTCATCGAGACCTTCAAGATCACAAGTGGCTACTATGGATGTGGCATGAACATCTTCCATATCAGTGAAACGCACAACATTAGGGGACATAATAGAAAATTGCTCTTAAGGCGGACCTTCATTACAAATAGAGTATATGTATATTGTATATAGCTGGAACTGTGTATAGCTGAAACAGGCTCCAGTATGATACAGTGAATATGTTTAAGAATAGACTTGATGTGGAAATGAAGAGCTGGAACACTCTTTTTATTCACTGCATGTAATCGTAAACTGTGATGGTAATAATAATTAAATAAGGATTTTGTTTAATTAAATGTAGGTATAACAATATTTATTTATTTTTTCAACTGTGATAGACAATAAATGTGATTATGCGATTCAATAGTCTCATCGTGTTTTACCCGCCTAATATCGATTTTTGTAATAATAATAATAATAAATTTCTTGGAGTGTCTTAAACCGTTGGAGGATTCTCATTCTAGGTTACGGCTGGAGTGGTCCAGGTTCTTGAGTTTCACTTTAAGCTGGTTTCCACTTGGAAAGCAGAACAGTTCTGGTCCAGTTAATGGAGCGTTCGTTCCTCTTCTAGCTAGATCGTTTCCTTTTTCATTACTCTCTATAACTTGGTGGGCTGGCACCTAGAGTAGGAGGACCTCATTTTCTCTTGTCTAATTTGTTCAGCTTCTATAGACATTCTTTGACTAACTTCGAATTGGTAGTTACTAAGGTGATCGCTCTTAAAACTGCTTGACTATCGAATAATATGGCTATTTCTTGTGTCCGATAGTTCCTATCTAAGATAAGTTGTACGCTTCTTTCGATAGCGTAGATTTCTGCCTGAAGGATGCTGGAGTAGGTGCCCATTGGTTCGGAATATTTAGTTTTTGCCCCAAATACTCCTATCCCTGTTCCTGCTTTGGTTTTGGAAGCATCAATATACCACGTTATGGTATGGTATTTTATTTGTGGCATAAGAACATCAGAAGGTGTAGGAACTGATGGAGTACTAGGACTGAAACAAGGAATAGCTTTAGATTTAGAAAGGCTGAAATAACAGCAGTCCATTATTATGTGGACGAAACAATAAGTCATGAAGAAAGATATAGTCCAGATGCCATCCTCACAGATATCCAATGCACTTGATTACGCAGATCTCAATTCTATAGGCTCGTGTGACTTTACCCAGATCTGAATTCTATAAGCTAGTGTCCAAGCCTTTTCTAGATTTCAGTTTCAGTAGTGAAAAAAATGGATTATTTTAAGAAATATACTGGCCCATCACAACGGTATAAAAATTATTTGAAATACTACAATTGAATATCTATAAATATTTTTGCAAATCTTATATTTAAATAAAAATTTAATGCAGTAATTATCAAATTAAATATTATTAAAATATTTACTTAGTAATAATCTATGATTCATATTGACATTAAAAACAATAATTTTAACAATTGGCGTTGTAATTTCAAGACACTTTAGCGAGTATTTTAAAACAGATAAACCAAATACATATATCTCAAATCGATATATTTCCATTCCATTCAATTACATAAAAAATGTACTATTTAATTCAATATTTGCTAAAACAGATATTTATATATCAGAAAAAAATAAGATAAATAAGTATCACTCTCAAGGAACAATGCAATTTAAAATCAGTCTTATATTATACATCATCGTAATAACACGATATGAAATTAAAAGTGCTGTTTTTATTGTTTATTTCTTCTTCTCTGTGTACAGAAGAAGATTTTGATCCATTTTCCAATGATTTCGTTGATTACATCAATCAGAAGCAGTCTAGATGGATAGCAAACAGATCTTTTGATAAAAAACAAATACAATTACTGGAAAATTTATTTTCTGGTGATAATGAACCAAAAATAACTGTTGAATTTACTCCTACAATTCATAATGAAGACGAAGAACTTCCTGAATCGTTCGATGCACGAGAAGCATGGCCTGATTGTGCTGACATAATCGGATTCATCAGAGATCAATCTACTTGTGGGTCATGCTGGGTATAAAAATAAATTAAGTGTGTATATAATGGTTAAAAATATGTTTACAGGCTTTTTCTACAGCTGAGGCTATCTCTGATCGTATCTGTATCCATTCCAACGCTACTAGGAAGGTGTTGGTGTCGGCTCAAGATATACTGACTTGCTCTAGTGCTGGGGGGTGTCATGGGGGTACTTCGGTGTTAGCTTGGGAGTACTGGAAGAATGGATATGTGACTGGGGGGCTGTATAATGATACCAACGAGGTACTTAATATTATATTCATATTCTAGATTGTTATAGTTATTCTTTAGAGATAAATAATACGATGAATAGATTTTCTATTTGATTTTCTTTTGTAAGCTTAAATAATTTATATTTAATAATGTAACGTATTTTAGGGTTGCAAATCGTATTTTTTGCCCCCATGCAATGACCATATGAACAATTGCACGAATTATGTGGATACTCCGGAATGTGTGAGTCAATGTGATGACTCAAAAGTGGATTACAATCAGTCAAAAACGTATGGACATCTGAGTTTTAGGAACGGAAGTATCAACGGAACAGTGAAGCAGATTCAGTTGGAAATTTTGAAGAACGGTCCTGTACAGACTACGTTCACAGTTTACGAAGATTTCGCTTATTACAAGTCAGGTAAATTTAATTATATTGTAAAGTAATTTATTAATGTATAATTTTACAAACAAATAAGTTGTTACAATTGAAACGCATAGCAGGAAATAAATTTATACAGGGTGTTTTATAAAATATGACCATTGAGTACCTAATCACGATTCTGCTTAAACTGTTTGACGTTTAAAGCTGATTTTTGGCAAACGGATTAACTATGGGGTGTAGAGGTTCGATAAGGAGGGGTTTCTCGATTGTTTTTTCTCATGCTGACATAAATGTGAGAAAATTTTATCCAGTTTGTATGTTAATGGAAATTCTTGCTTTGCTTTATCATCACCATTACAAATGATTAATTCGACGCGAACGAAGTCGCTGGTACACGCTAGTTGGTGTATAAAACTCTCTGTCTGGGCACCGAATACTAACTATAAACTGTGCTCTGTGTCTACAGTTAATTTTCTCTCGATTTTTCCTCCACTAAATTTCAAAAGCCACAAAACACACGTAATTACACGAATCAAAATGCATGTTCTTCAAAAACGCAAGTTATTTGACATAGTTTGACACAAATTATAATCTATAATTTGGCAATGCTTTAACAGGCCTCAAAAATCTGAAGCTGAGTTTATACGCATCTGCGTCCGTGCATCTTTCATATCGTTGCGTCACTCCAATAATGTTAAAATATGATATGTCATTTTTGAAATAAACCATTAAAACTGGTTAAAAAACAACAAAAGACGACACACGATGGATTTATATATAAACCCATCCATAGTTTGGAAATGTTTAAAAAAATGTTAGAATTTTTTTTGTAAAATAAATAGATTGGTATGGACGTCATCTGCTATTTTCTGTCATCGTTTGTCGAACTCTTACCTGAGAAAAAAAAAACAGAGTACCTATAATGATTGTAATTGCCTTCCATTTAATTTTGACTTCTTTCTTTAGGAATATATCAATACACTGCTGGCAAGGAACGAAGCCGACATGCTGTGAAAATAATAGGTTGGGGCGTGGAAAAAGAGGTCGAATACTGGCTGATCGCCAATTCGTTCAACGCCAACTGGGGCGAAGACGGATTCTTCAGGATGATCAGGGGTAAGAACGATTGCGGAATAGAGGATGTTGCAAATGGAGGATTGCCAGATTTTGATTTGTTTTGATTTGGAATTTAATAAATAATAGTAAGAAAAATCCAGTATTTTTTATTTTGGGAATTTCGGAATTCCATTGGCTATTTATTTTAACTTACACAACGTTTCGGTCAGATGTATGATCACTGACCATTTTGAAGTGTGAACTAATCTAAATCCTAAAACTACTAAGTTTCTACTAGAACAAGTCATTCATCCCTGACATTATTATTTATATAGCGTATGGCTCTAGTACACATAAATTCACATGTTACTATCACTGTAAGGAAGCTGTAAATATACTAATAATAAGAATACGAACAAAAATTGGACATGTCAAACACAAAATGTAAAAAAGGAAAATTCAAAATATAGTACAAAACAAACTTGTCACAAACAAATGTCTAGTTTCTAGTTCAGTCTACATCCCTTACAAAATCGAAGATACCAGCATTATTGGTATCCAGAGTAGGAAGACTTTATTTTCTTTGACTAATTTATTCAGCTTCTCTAGTCATTCTATGCCAACTTCGAATTAATGTTTACTGAGTTGATCGCATTTAATCCTGCTTGGTATATCGGATAAGGTGGATATTTCTTGTTTCCCACTATTTAGTAGGTATTAATGGTATGGAGTGTATGTCGGAATACCGTTAAATAGTTATTAATAATTGTTTAATAGTTATTTATTAATCTATTTATTTATCCCAAAACAAAAGTCCTGTAATTACATGAAATATACAAACAATATAAATAATGTAATTCAAAAAAGAAAAGAAATATAAACATACCATTCAGTACCTACCAGTAATATTGAAGAACAAAAAATAAAAAAAGTGGTTCAAAATATCTATATAATAATATTAATATTTCTTTGGAGTTCAAACTGCAGGGGTGTTTTGAGATACACTAAAAATAATGGTTTACCTATAAGTTTAATATTACAAACACTTAACTAATATTATAATTGTTAAAAACAAAGAAGGTGGGGTTTACAAATAAATTTTAAAAAGACACAATATCTATGCATGGGCAACAAAGGACAAGACCTAGAAATGGAAAACGGAAACAAAATAAAAGCATGTATACTGAATTCACGTACCTAGGTACTAAAATAATAGAAAAAGCGACAATACCATCAATAACAGAATCAACAAAGCCAGAAACATTACAGGGGCACTAAATTCTATTCTTTGCCAAAAAAAATATAAATACCACAACAAAAACCCGCATATGACACTATAGTTAAAAGCACACCTACTTATGACGCTGAAGTATGGCAGATGAGCAAGTCCAGGGAAGGAAGCTTTTAGCAACTGAAAAATCATCTGAGGAAGTAGATGATCGGCATGAAAATAAAAATTGGAGAAAGTGCGAAATGAAGAAATATATCGAATAATCAAGATCGTATATTTCAATAGCATGATTCATAGTTACTATCGTTCACGAAATCCGAGGACGTCGATTCGTCGTACAAGAATCGGTCTGAGCTGGCGAATCGGTATATTTATGCCACATAATGACAGTAGTCGGGGTTAATCAATGAAGTTATTAAGAATTTTGAAAATGAACATTATTGAATAATACTATCGTCTAACTTCTTATGTATTTATATTAAATTAATTTCTCAAGTCAGAGGAGTGGATGTGGAGGATATGATAGTTGGGATGTTGTGGAATAATGCGTGTTACCTGAGCAGGATTCCAAACTACAGAAGCAATTCTTAGTTATAAAAATAACGATGAATTAACGGGCGGGTCTGGGAAAAAACGTATCGTAATTTTAAATCTTTGATACATACATGGCGTATATTTTACACCGATTTGTACACAGTACTTTCAATTAACAAAGCAGACGAAGACTCAGAAATATGGCGAGACCTCCTCTCTAGATAATCCGCTCTCCACAAATCAAGCGGCGCGATCTTCATTCACTAGATTTCCATTTAACAATCCTCGTAAAAAATGAAGAACCGTATACTCTGCGCATTTGCATATCTTTCTTCCCTCCTCGCGCGATCGATTTTATTGGCTCGTAATATAGCGGGGTGTTTTTATCCGACATGTTTACTGCGGTGTCGTCGAGCTACCGCGAAAAACCGCAACGCAAAGACTAAAATGTACGAATGTCGGGTGGTCCAGAACCAGTCGGTACTCGTATTTTAATTCGAATGAATTTGAATGTCCCTCGATAAGGACGCGGTAAAGTAATGAAATACAAAGTTAAGTAAAAAAAACATGCTTCCAAAACTGCAGCAGTAACAGTGTAACAGTCCAAATTTAGCTTTAACTAGGTTTAAAAATATATACCAATTTTGCTTACAAGTTAGATCAAACTCTTATTTTTATGCTGATAAATAAATTTATTGCATTTAATTTTTATAAACAAATATTCATTACAGCTATATTTCATTATCTTTCTTACTCTCCTTTGCTTAATTTATTCTGCTTCCCATGCCATATATCAGTCAGTAATCAATCAGTAATGATCTAAAATATAATTAAAATTTATTATCTTATGCTAATATAATCAAATTCACCAAAATATTACCTTTAATTTCTGGACTTATTTATGTTTCTGAATGTTAGCCTATCTGCCGTAATTTCTAGTAGTTCTGCGGTACTGCTTGCCCTTATATTATCTTAGAAGATTTATTATCAAGTGTGGATTGTCTCTAAAATATTATTTGATCCTATATTTCATTATAGAGCTCAAAATGAAGTTATTTACCTGCATATTTTTTGAAATTTATCATTTGTTTATTTTCTGCAAATTGTAAGGTTAACAATTATTATTAATAATGTCATTTATATTTGAATTGCTGTGTATATATTGACGCGCTGTTGTCAGGTCGAGCAGTACTTCCTTTAAATTCTGATGTTTGTATTTTCTGATAATTATTGATTGCATAATCGACATCCTTTCCGTAATATTGTGTATGCATCGTCACCGGCCGCGGCATAAGGTTTGGTATGTTTGTGTTTGAATGCTTATTGGAATTTACTTTTAATTCTAAGTAATGTTTATTTTGGCAATGTTACTAAATTCCCAGAATATTAAATTGCAACTTTGCAGTATAAATCAAATTTCTTCGGACCGGAACTCTATCTGATCGATGTAGGTTTCCCATTTTTCCCTTCAGCTTCAAAGCAGGTGTTTTGGTCAGTGTAATTTGTTGGAATTTTCCTGTTTTACCCGTTTGTTGGGGATAATCACTGACTAGAACTATTATAAGGGATACTTTTGCTCTTTGAGTTGTACCTTACCTTTTAAAAGTATCTCTGAGCCGTTTTATACGGGATTATAATCTGCTCGTGGCTGGTAAGTTTTTTTTGGATCGCCATTTTGTCTAGTGTGATTTTTACTATTCAAATTATTTCTTAACAGGGAAAGCCTTTTGTTTTATTTCTTTGTCATCGTCGATTTTCTTGGGAAGAGAAACATAAAACCACCACCTGTTCCAGTAATTTCTGCTTTCTGAATCCAGCAATTTGAAAAAAACAATCATCCATTAGAAAAAAAAACTACATTTTTTGTGAAGCCCAGCAAGGTAACTTTTTATGACATTTTCTATATTTCTACAGTTGCAACGTGTTTTGATTATTTAATTAATTATAGCTGTGTTCCTTTTGATTAAAACTATCCCTTCTAAGTAACTTTCTTTTTATTTTGTAAACCTAATACCGCTCTCGGTTTTAGGGCTTTTTAGACCAGGATTTTCCCACCAGGATTTTTTTGAACCAGGCTTTTTAGACCAGGATTTTTTTTTACGAGGACTTTTCTACGAGGCATTTTCTGGCTTGCTTTTTCTGGCAGACTTTTTCCAGTACGTCCCTCTGGAAGTGATATCCTTCTGAAGCACTCAGCTTGGCAAATACGTCGCTGGATCAGGTCGGAAGCAGAGACAAGTAAACGTTACTGAAAATGTTATCTTCCCCAATTTGTTTTTCCTTTTCTTACTTACTTACTTCTTACTTGGGCCGAAAACTACATACTCCAAACCAATGGAGGCATACCACAGCATCCTTCAGGCAGAAATATACGCTATCGAAAGATGCGTACAATTTATCTTAGATAGGAACTCTCGGAAACAAGAAATAGCCCGAATAGAATCTTATCCGATAGTAAAGCAGCATTAAAAGCAATCAACTCAGTAACCATCATTTCGAAGTTGGCCAAAGAATACCTAGTGAAGCTGAACAAATTAGGTAAATAAAGTAAAGTCCTCCTACTATGTGTTTCAGCCCACCAAGGGATATAAGGTAATGAAAAATCAAACGATCTAGCTAGAAAAGGAGCGAACACTTCCACTAACTAGACCAGAACCGTTCTGCTTCCCAAGTGAAAACAAAGTTAAAGCAGAAATCAAGAACCTGGAAGGTTCAATCCGTAATCTGGAAGGGAATTATCCAATAGTCTAAGACACTCGAAGAAATTTCTCCGAACTTACGACTGAAAAAAATCAACTATTTTCCTGCTTGTAAGTAAAATCTTCAGATTGTTACGGGGTATTTAACAGTACATTTTCTCCTTAAACCTCAGTAGATTGAAGCTGAGAAACAACTGCGAATGCAGATTCTATGGGGGAAAAGGGGAAACACCAAAGACATTATAAAGGTAGACCGAACATCTCATTCATAAATACTTGTTGGTAGTGTATCAAACATTCCAATGTGTCAAACAAGGACAGAAGAGACAGAGAAGTCTAAAATTTCCGACCCCGGCAACTAGGCGCATTTGGATTGTTCTAATGGCCAGTGGCGTATCGTTTTTTGGAACGAATTTAATTAGTAAAGTAAAAGTTAAGTAATTAGTAAAATTTTTACTCCATATTAATATACTACATTAACACTTTTTTGTCAGATGAGTTTTGTTATAAGGTCTAATATAATAATATAATTAATATCCCACATATACTTATGTTGAAACGTTAGTAGTTTTCGAAAATCGCTCCAACGTCGATTTTCAATTTAAACTTTCAGTTACTTCTATATAAACTTTCAGTTACTTTTGAATATTTACACGGTGACTCAGACGTCCGAAACAGTTCTATATTAGGTTTGGGGTTGGTGACTTTTCTTTCAATTTTTTTTCAGAATATGGAGGCAATGGTAAAGCATATTTTAGACATTTTTGTAAACATAGGTGGCCGGAACATATTTTCAAACTAAAGTTGTAGATTTGCCATTAAATTTCCATTCGAGAAATACCTAGAGTTGCCACTTGTCCTTTTTGAAAAGGACAGTCCTTTTAGGAATAACTTGTCCTTTTGACTTTTTTACTTAAAAGTCATTTTGATTTACGTATTTTCCTGAGAAAATTACCTACAGCAAACAGAAATATTCTTTTCGTCCAAATTTAATTAGGAATTTACTAAAAATTAACCAAAACTTATAAATAAATTTTTCTTATTTAGAATAGGCAACATTATTTAGAACTTCCCGTTTAATCTCAAATGATAGTTTAGGTTTTAGTTTTACCTTTTTATCTTAAAAACTTTTCAAAATTAGTAATTAGTAACGATTTAGTTAGTTCGCAATCGATAGCTTCCTGTGAAGTACTGTATTATAGTTGTTTAATCTTGTATTATTAATAACTTCCTATACCTAAAATCAATATTTAATGAGAAAATTGTGTTTTTTTTCAAAGACAAGATTTGACTTTCGGTCTTCTTCTTGTATTATGATGGCTCTGATACGAGGCAATTGCCTTTTAGTCTCTCAATAGAAGGCATTTATCATTAAAAGTATAACATCTGTGTGCTACAGTATGGGATTTCTGTCGCATGATAATGAATACCTATTACGTTTATTTACAAATCCATTACTTTCAAAGGATTCATTTCACTTTCAAGGATTTCAGATAATCAAATTTTAGTTAAATGTCTCAATCTTCATGAACTGTATTAAGTATATGTTTTGCGGTTTGAATCACCCTGTATGTTGACAAAAATATTTTGAAAATGTGCGTTACAATGGTCCTCATCTTATGTAAAAAATTGAAATAAAAATCACAAACTAAAAACGTAATAGGTTAAAAGCTTTTTTGGAGGCCTGGGTCACTCAGAATATAGGTATGTATAAAACTAGTAGCCTAAGAATTATTTACAGTTCGTCCCATTCCAAAAAAAAGTTAAACACACCGTACAAATAACTCTAGGAAGATGTATTTGTGTAAAAAATTGTCTAAAGGTGGTAAAAAATTATCTAAACAAAGCCGAAGGGGCAGATATAATAAAGTAATAAAATGTAAAAAAGGTCGGGTAAACACCTTTGTTTATTTGTTGAGCAAATTTCCTTTAGAATATCGTATATAATGACCAAAATATGAGGCAATTTAAGAAAAAAAATCTCACTTTTTGGCTTATAATAAAGTTTCAAATGCAACGTTTATATTCAAATTTGTTATGATCTACAACAGTTAGGTAGTAATTGAGACGAATTATAATTCAATTACCGGCTACTACGTTCTTGTCTTAATAGATCAAAATTCAACAAATATAATTAGAAATTATTTTAATTGTGAGAGGCTCCCTTGTGGGACGCCTATGTACAATTACGCCGGAAATATAAAACGTCAAAACAATATCTACCTGTGAAAAGACAAATTCGGGTAATTTGAGCTTATTTTTCCACACACTTGACACTGTCGTACCATATTGAACATTCGCAGATTCAAAAGTACGTTAAACAAAAACAAAACCTACTGAAAAACACTGAAAAATTCACTTCGGACTTGATTCCGACTTCAAACACACCGTAAGCTAAACGTAGTACGCTACACAGAACACACTAAAGAAGAACGCTAACTCCCATGCATTTTTTAGTTTCAAAGCGGTTTCAAATTTGTAAAGAAATCTGTAATCTGTATGTTGAAGTGGCGCCATCTAGCCACCCAGGAAAGTAACAAATGTGGCGGCAAATTTAAATAGATGCAATTTATTTTTAAGCAAGACGTATTGACTTGTTCGCCAGTTAGAGCCAATCAGATTTCTACAAAATAATATGTAGTCATCTGATTGGTCCCAAATTGGCAAACAAGTCAAATGGTAAAAAACAAGGATTTATATATAAAGGTTAACCCAGGTTAAACTATTGTAAAGTGTTAAATGGTTTGCTTATATCATTTTATGTGCATAAAAACCTACAATAAATAATTTAATTTAATTGACAGAAAATTATACCATGAAACATTTTACAAACAAATAAAACAACAGATTAAAAAGTATAATATTTATTATAGTACCAGATTTAAGAACACATAACAAATATCGTTGGAATACAAGAGAAAGTGACGTCCATTAGAAACAATGTTTTATTTACGTGTATTTTTTACATATGGACTTGAACAATAGTGTAATATCACATTGTTCAAGGAGGTTCATTGTTGGAGTTTATGTACAAAAATATGGAGTTGATCAATTTTTTTTGTAAAAATATATGGCGTTGTAAATATTACATTGTTAAAAAATAAAATTCACGAACATTTGGACTTGGTTAGGTTACCTCACCTCACTTTCTCGGATTATTCAATAAAATTGTTAGATAAATCAAAGACCTTTAACTTAAACCTTACCTTTAATAAAGATCTTAAAAATCAAACACAAAACAAAGTTCAAAAAATTCAAAAATACAAAATCACGATTGTAAAATGAAGATTGCAAAAAACACGGCCAAACAACCAGAAAACAGCGAAACGCACATCTCCGTTCAATTGCAAAACACAACTGAAGAGGAAGGAGGAAGCCGGAAACGGAAAACTGATTTGACATACAGAACAATGACAGAACATAATTAATAGGCCTATTTAGGCAACTATAAAAACAATTTTGTACGCAATTGTTAGGCAACTAGAAAAATTAAAATAAAAATACGCCATCTAGCGCCCCAGGAAATTACTACCCCAAAAAAAGATCGTTCAAGGTCGTATATCTCAGTTGACTGGCCCTGGTACGCTATAACGGACCATGGGACGTCGCGAGGGGTGGTGGGACGGACGGCTCATTTCATTCTGGAAGACTAGCAGCGACGTTGCCAATAGTTCTAGACGTTTCAGCACATTAAACAGTAAACATATCCTTTAATAGTAACGCATATACCATCTGGTTAATAACATATTATTACGCATGCTTCTTTAAAAATAAACTATTAATTTAATTAAGAAATTGAGATTTATTGATATCCGGTGAATGTTTTAAAATCACCTTTTCTGCAAATCAAACTAAGTAGATAGGCGCAAATTTGATATGTGGCAATGTCGCCTTCTCTATTTCAGTTGGTTTTTACAGTACGTCGTCAACCTCCGAATGTTTGATCGGGTTAAAATGCATAATGTGATATCTGTTCTTCCTAAATCTATGGGAAACACCAAAACACCTCATCACTGAGTGCGTCGAGACGACAACCATTGGTGCCATACACTTTGCTACAGCTAATGTCGAAGATGGAGAGCTGGCCTCTGTAGAGCCGTCTCAGATACTGGCTTTTGTCAAAGCCGTGAGACTGTATATTAAGTTATAACTCGCTTAATTTAAGAAAGGGGAACAAACAATATATCTGTAAGGTCGCAGTGATCAACCCCTCTTCTAAACATTCTACATTCGACTCAGTTGTAATTCTATCCACTCTATTTTTATTTTATTTTCTTGATTTCAATCTACTTAGAGACAATGTCTGTTAAAAACCCCGTGATAATCCGAGGATTGTTCTTACTTAAAACGTACTGGCGTCATCTCTCATTTAGTAAATGTCGAATCCAAATACTATTACTGCCTTGATACCATGATAGATTCCGTTACATCACTGCGTGAGATAAAAATTGTGCCTGTAGAGAAGTCTGAAGTGACGTAATTCATTTATTTTTCGATTGTTCAGTTGCCCCTTTACATGAGATAAAGGACAATTTGTTCAACGTTATTTTGGACAAAAAAATAAATATTTTTAGACTTTACAATATTGGCTACCGCCCTTTGATGCCAGCCCAGACGAGAGCCTTGGTATTACGACAGGATTATACCAATTTCAATAAAAAAATAAATATTAAGCAATATTCTGACTCTGAATATTGATACCATCAATACCTATTACCTAATTTTCAGTAAGCATCTCATATACATGTATGATTCATCATCATCATCATCGTTATTTCTAGGATGTTCTCTATAGGTATCTCGGAAACTACTGGAGATAGAGAGTCAGTTAAATGGGGAAAGAATTGCAGTTTTGTGGGGTCATAAATATGCACTTTTCAGATTTTCGAAAAAGTTCATGGCTTACTAGATATTTCGAAAAAAACAAATTTTGGCTATTTTAAAAATTGTCCCTAATTCCATTAAAAACTATTTTAGACTAAAAGTGTTCAGATAAAAGTTGTAGATAATCACATCCCTAATGAGATTGTGCTCTCCGATTTTTTCTAAAGCCTGTCATTTTTGACATATGACAAAGATATATGTTTTTTTAAATGGAAATCATAGTTGGCCATGACGTCATAAATAGCGTCATTTTTTATGCTTTTCAGTTTATAGAAGCTATAATATGTTTCTTTCACAAAATTACTGAGTTATAGCCAATTCTTATCTTTCTTGACTAATTTCACTTAGTTAGCCATGGAAACAAGTTCAATCGTCGTTGCTCTCACAAATGTGAAATTGTCACATCCAATCTTTGTAAATTAAAATAAACAAAAATTGTAAATACGAGTTTTTCAAATGAATAAAAGCGTGTAGGATTATTGGTTCAACTTTTCTTGGCCATACACTTTCGAGGATACGTTGACCGGTGAACGTTACTTACGTTTGTTAGAGAACGGTGTTCAAGACATGTTAGAAAAGTTAAATTTAGATACTCGCGCATTAATAGAGTGGTTCCAACATGACTTTCATTATATGACCCCCCCCCCCCAAGATGTAAGAAATGTTAAAAATTATTTCATTATCATAATTATGTAGACTCAGAGATAGAAAAAGGTGGACCAATTGCATGGGTCTCCTAGGTCACCTGACCTATCCATTTTAGATTTTTTTTATGCGGTATGGTTAACAACAAGGTTTACAAAAGAACTTATGAACTTATGAGAGGCACTCGAAAAGGCGGAACAGGAGAACTTTAATTAAGTCGACCGGTCGTTCTGTGATATTAGCTAGAAATTCAGTTTTAAAAAGATGCATTTATGTTCTCAAAACAATTTCGGATTTTTTGAACATTTTCTAAAATAACTTAAAGAGTATGTATTGATTATTTTTTTAAGTTTTAGTTTGTGTAATGTAAATTGTAAAGAGCCATTTAATAATATATTTTGTCTTTTTATAAGTTATAAATCATAACAAAATTGGAACACCCTTGGAAACCGTTCTCTAAAAAACTTAAATAACTTTCACTGGTCAATGTATCTTGTATGGTCAAGAAAAGTTGAACCAATAATCCTACACGCTTTTCTTCGTTTAAAAAAAATATTTACCATTTTTGTTTATTTTAATTTACAAAGATTGGATGTGACAATTTCACACATCTGAGAGCAACGACGATTGAACTTGTTTCCATGGCTAACTAAAAAGTGAAATTAGTCATGAAAGATAAGAATTGGCTATAACTCAGTAATTTTGTAAAAGAAACATATTATAGCTTATAACGCTGAAAAGCTTAAAAAATGGCGCAAGTCATGGCCAACTATGATTTCCATTTAAAAAAAACATATGTTTGTGTCATATGTCAAAAATGACAGGCTTTAGAAAAAATCGGAGAACACGATCTCATTAGGAATGTGATTATCTACAACTTTTATTTGAGCATTTTTTGTCTAAAATAGATTATAATGGAATTAGGGACATTTTTTAAAATAGCCAAAATTTGTTTTTTTCGAAATATCTAGTAAGCCATGAACTTTTTCAAAAATCTGAAAGGCGCATATTTATAACCTCACAAAACTGCAATTCTTTCCCCATTTAACCGACTCTCTATCTCCAGTAGTTTCCGAGATGCCGATAGAGAACATCGTAGGAAACTCACCCTGTAGTGTAGCTTCAAAAACATATTTAGATAATCTTCCTGCAATTGGACCCATTGTTGTCATTTCCTCGCGGCTGCCATGCTGTAATTTTTGGGGTCTATCTATTGTCCGTCCTTCTTGCCAGGTGACCTGTCCATTGCGACCTAACGGATGCGACCTATTATTACCTCCACTTTTGTCGTATCCACTCCACTTTTTTACGATCTTTCTTTGTATGTTGAGCATATTTCGTTCGATGGAGCGTTATGTGACCTGCCATTTCCTTATCATATCGCTTTTAAATGTCTAGGGGGGTTCGCGTGCATAGGTCTTGACTTTCAGTACACATTAATCGAATGTATTCTTCTTTAGATAAAGTGGTAGAAGTAGATTTGAATATATTGGATCTCCTCCATTTGTCTTCCGTGCTAACTTAATTCTTCTGTTGACTTCTGGTAGTGAGAATTTGAGTGAATTGATTTTTTCTTCTCTTATACATACTAATAAGTTTTATGAGAACATTATTAAATGATATAACTACTTATATCTCTTTAAGATAAATTTTATTGCTAAAAACTTACATCGAGCTCGCTTATTGACAGGTATATCGATATAGTTAACCTCTGACATACAGTTTAAATATATGTAATCGTATAATAAATATGCAACAAAACAGTTTATAACGTTTAAATGCTAGAAAGCTGGGTAATTAAAGAATCTCGTTATATTTAAATGAGAATAAATGAGGAAAAAACTATATGATTATTGTGTATAGGGTGAAATAGTTTCATTTTCATGTAAGTATATGTTTCGATTGCATAATTTTTATTGAAATAATTTAAAAGAAAAAAAACACATTTTTGCAAAGAAGTTTCTAAAATGTGAATTAAAAATCTATAGAATTTAAAAAGACATCTTTTCTAGAGTTCTAGAAATATTCAAGAAAAATTAATATTACCCTTCCAAAAGGGTTTCAGAGGATTATAATCCTAGATCATATATATTTACGTGGATAAATCAACGCTGTAAGTTTAGCATTAAAAAATATGTCTCAAACGCCGTCACGACATGCCATTTTCAAACCTTCTTTATTGCACTTATGAAACGTTCAATAGATTTGTCTTTCCGAACACTTTACTTTGCGCATGCGCATTAAAAGCTGCACGTTTTTCCAAAATAATAGCAATTTTATACCGTTTTGAAAGTACAAATTATACATCGTATGGTCTTATGTTATGGTTTATTGTCATCATATTGTCATAATCTTATTTCCATTGTGTAACAACGTTGGTTTTTTGCGTTTTTTATTTTAAAAATTGTGTTAATTACTCTTTTAGCGACTGCTTTTATATAGCTAAGGATGCAAGTGTGTTCAGTGAGAAATTAATTTTAAGTTTGTGCAATTATATTGCTACTTTTTTTCCGTTGGAGTTTCTAAATAACTCGTAAAAATAACTAGAAAGTGTTTGGTGTGTGGAACTTCTAATATAAAGGTCCCCGAATTATCTTTTCATAGGCAAGTAAAGTATTTAGTTGTTCTTTTATTTATATTAAATCACATGGCATACTTTCTGGTTAGATTTCCTAAGAATATTAATATTCATACGGGTATAAAAATGTATTTTTTATATATTTTAATTTTTGTGACAGTAAACATTCAATTTATTGTTCAAATAGATGCATTTTACATATTCAATTTTTAAAATGATTGTTCAAATTTGGAGCGTAGACGATAGATCCTCGACAAGGAAAGATAGAGTAGAAGCAACGCGTGTGCAACAAAAAAAGAAGATAAATGGAAGTTGTTGATATGTTTGTTTTCTTTGTAAAAAAGAAGTATTTTAAATTAACAGCTCTTTTTTGCTGCTACGGGGCCTACTTTGTTTACACGGAATCTGAACCGTGCACTGATAAAAAAAGATAGACTTAAACTAAAGTCGTCATCTTGCATTTATCGTTCTTGAAAAAAAAAATTAGTGGCAAGAGAATTTATTTTAGCGTAAAAGAAAATATCTTGCCTGAAGAAAAACTCTCAGGAAACTCGTTCTCAAGAAACTCAAAAAAACTTGTTTTCTTGAAAAATTCGAAAATTTCTCTTCAATCTATTTTCATTCAACCAAATGCAAGTTACTTTGTTTTAAGATAATAACAAAAATACGCTAGGAAGTACTTCATTCCAGAAACATGGCCATTTTTCCAATAGCTAAATACTCTTTTGATGAAAAATAATAACGACACGCAAAGACGATGACGAAGGACAGTATATACAATCAGTCGGCAGTCCGATCAGCCTCACGTCGCATTTCATAGGTCGCACATCATAGTACGCACGGGTTTTGTTGCTTGGAATTGTCCATTTGGGTTTTTTGCATAATTTGCTTTTTAAAGGAGGGTCCACATTTAGTAACATGTTATATAACATTGCTATATAACAAGCTACATGTAACATGTTAAAAAACCGGGAGCCGTCCACATTATAGTTTTCGTAGTCATGAATCGTTTTGGCGAGAAAGAGGTTCAGCTCGCAGCAGCGGCGTGCGTAATTATTTTTGAAGAAAGGAAAAGAAAGTCGAGAAAAAAAGCGGTTTTGAGTCCGCCATAGCCTACCAGCAAGATCTAGACACAGTTGAACTCAATTAGCTTATCTTTTCAATACTTGCCTCGGCTGTTTCTCGTGGTGTGTTTCTGTCTTTTAAAAACATTAATAACTTAAAAGCAAAAGCAAACCATTTTGAATTATCCACTTCGTCTAAACCATGCAGTACCTGATTTGCATTTCTTTTGTTCCCTCTGGAACTGGCCTATTAGATAACGCATTTTTTTCTCAACTTTTTCTCTTTCCAAATACATACTATGAAATGAAAATCGCTGTCATTTTATATGGAAAATTATATGGGGAATGTCATCGATCGTCATGTCCAAGCCCACTGGACGGGAGGCCGACGGGATGCAGTTTTTTTTTGATCATACGGTATTATTGACCAGTAAATAAACAAACCAATATCAGCTCACCACACTAGGATTCTGTCGCGCACGTCCCTGAAAATATGAGCGGCTAAACTAGAAATTTAGCAAGTGTGGACACGTTGTTTCATGTTACAATAGCAATGTTGCACAACATCTTTTGATCTTTACCGACTACAAATGGATAACATCTAGCAAGTTATATAGCATCGAAATTTGCTAAATATAACTAAAAAATATGTAACATGTTATATAACTTTGCTATATAGCAGTGTTATATAGCAAGTGTGGACCGTCCTTTAAACGCATATCGTATAACAAATTAGTGATCGTTATTAACATGCATTTGTCATTTTTTATGGACAAATTTTAGGATATATTGATTCTTTAAAGGACTTTCTGAAAAAATATAAATTAGAGCATTTATTTGCTATATTTGAAGGTAAGAGACATTTACCTAATACACCTGTATAGATAATGCATGCGTGACTATAGACAGAATAAGAATATAGGTATCCATTTTTTATGCAAATAATTACAAAAATTTTAGAATTTCAAGTCGTCGTATTAAAAAAATCAAAATGTGACCAAAGCTTATAATTTTAATAATTTGTTTGCTTTACTTTGATTAATCGTGATGTAACATTTTTTTGTAATTTGTAGAGTGATGAACCACCCCAAAAAATACCAAGGAGTGAAGAAGCAGCAAATAACTGCCTACTATCGAAGAAAATAATATCACTTTACTTACTACCAGACTAGGAAAACCTAAATTTATCAGAAAATAATATACCTCGTAATATGCCTGTATATGATGTATAGACTTCTCTTAGATCAAAATAAATTTTAGTTGAGTCAATGGTATTCGCTATTGGTTTAAGAAAAGTGTCTCTTTAATCAAGAAATGTCCCTTTTCAATCAAGAATTTTTGCATGAATCAAAGAGACTATTGTTCTTGTAGCAAAAACTTCTTTGCATATTAATTTTGGGTCAAGAGTAAAATACTTTGGACAGATAGATTCTTCTATTCTCTGAAGTAATCTTTTAAAGCTTATGAAAAGATAGTTAATGCTTTGGGCAAAGAAACGTCGTTCGTGGCCTTTTTGAAAAGCGCCAATCTTTTGGGTCAAAGTCATATTCATTTCGACTGAGAGATCCTTTTTTTCAGTGCGGTCCTTGGCAGTATCATTGTCAATGGCGAGTGTCTAAATCGTCTCTATGCCGGGTCCAGACCAAGGCGACAGTCTCCATAGTGATTTATTTATCCACGTAAGTATATATGATCTAGGGACAAAATAGATCTATAAAGTTGCGGTGATTAACTTCCCCTCTCCCATGTATTCTACTTCTACAAATACCTGCTATGTTTATGATTATTGTCTGATTGGGCCACCCGGTATAATCGCGTTCGGTTGATGATACGCCGTGGACGGTCGGTTCCATGTAGTGATTTCGAATAATAATAAATTTGCCGGTAGCACCGGACCATAAACAACCAATAGAAAAGCTTCCTTTAGATTGCCTTTCCTTCATTTCCTACGTCCATTGCCGTAACTTTTGGCTCAATATGGTCGACTAATAGTTTGAATCTGTGCGTTATTGTAAGTAAAGTTCCGGAATTTAGTATACGAATGGTAGAAGATGATTATAGTTTAAGAGCTGGCTACATAAAAAACCTTATCATCGTTACATGGTTAATTTTTTGTGTGAAGTATCCTTTTGTGTAGCCATTATGAAATAGTCATCCCGGGGCTTAAAGCGGGGGCGGCCAATCAAAAGGGTGAAATTTTGACACTAAAAATACTATAAGATACATGAGTTATAATTGCGAAAATAGCTTTTATTTATTATTAAGAAACGTGGAAAATTGTTGGCAGATATTTTTCTAGTCGCTAAAATGCCGACAGACAACGTGAAAGAGGCATGAAATTTTAAAAATTATTAAAAAATGAAATTTGAAGAATGAAAAAAAATGTTGCATGCCGATTGGTGAAATGTCATATTTATTTATTTTAAAAGCCGTATGTAAAAGGGCAGACAAAAAGCTCGTGGTTCAATCAGCTGCAGATAGTTATCAAAACCGCGATATTACTCTAGGGCTTTATTCGCGGAACGCTGGCCGCCTCATCCATTTAAGTATAGATAAATCATATAATATACGATTATATTATAAATATATTTTTTTATTATTTCAATAACGATTTTTTTGTCTGCCCTTTTGCATACGGCTTTTTAAATTAATTAACAATAAACATGACATTCCACCAACCGACATGCATGTATCAGATGATTTTCTTTTGTCAAAATTCTATGCCTCTTTCACGTTGTCTGCCGGCATTTCAGCCACGAGAAAAATGTCTGTCAACAATTTTACACGTTTCCTAATAATAAATAAAAGCTATTTGGCAATTATAACTCGTGTACCTTATAATATTTATAGTGTCAAAATTTCACCCTTTCGATTGGCCGCCCCCGCTTCAAACCCCGGGATCGCGCTGGCAGACATGACTATTTCACAATGGCTACACAAAAGGATACTTCACACAAAAAATGAGCCATGTAACCATGATAAGGTTTTTTATGTAGCCAGCTATCTCTCTCTCTCGGTCTAATCTTTCATCCAAATATTGACGTTACTTCGGAAATTATCTGGAAAAAATCGAAATAAAAATGAAACTTATACACCCTGTATCTCCAAAACTAAGCATTTTAGGGCATACATTTATACGAACTTTTTTACTTATTTTGATCTGCAAAATATGCTGGCGAAGTTTCCGGAATACAGTTCGGACTACCCTGTATATGACTCAAAAAAATATCATTTCTATATCCGCAAAATAGAGGAAATGAAAACGTGATTTTTCTTATAGTAATATAGACATCGAGTCTGCAAGTAAGTAAAGCCATATAAATACGTTATTCTTTCTGCACATCCAAAACGGGCTATCGACAGTCTTTCGACGGGTTCCTGCTGACCGCAACACGGCGTCGGCTTACTTTGAAGAGGGCCCGCGAGTGGGCCGACGCCGCAGATACCCCACATATAAACATATTATAAGGCTAATTGTCGGCTGTCGTAACTTAGCACCTATGGCGCGAGCGAGATTGCACCGCAGCGGCTCGCGTTGTGCATTGTCCGCGGCGGACAGAAATACGGTCCTGTACGCCGTGACAAATATGGTCGGCGTCGGGCGGACACAAAAAGACACCCGGCGCGGGGTAAGCCAGTGAGGGGGGGAGGTGAAAATGGGAAGCGGGAGCAGCGGCCTACGCTGGTTTGGCTATATAGGATTGGTTTACGAGGGATGATCATGAAGTCGATAGTAACATACGATCGAAAAAAACGGCGTCAAAGACGGCTGGAGAATGACAGTCGTTAGTAATTTTGGCGAGGTGAATCTCTACACGTCATTACTTCGTCCGTAGGGAAGACCGGGGGTAATTGACTAAAGGTGTGTCCAGACCTGACGAGACGAGAGCGAGACGAGCGCGAGACATTCCAAATTCGTTAAGTGTGGTTAGGTTGCGCGAGATGAGAGTAAGACAAGAGTGAGACGAGAGCGAGACATTTTCTATACATTATTTGACGCAAGCTGGCCACGAGACAAACGAGTTAGATCATAGTGACAGGAAGCCAAACACATATTAAATTGTAATTGAATATAACAAACAATGGTCATATAATAACGCATACAGTAATAAATGTTTGTATCTTTAACATGGTATTTAGTTTGTCGTATTTTATTCATAGTCGGTTTTTTCCATTTTGGCTGTTTTCCCCTTTAAGGTGTACGCGCACTGAATCGGTACCAGTCCGGCGAGAAACGGCGAAGGCGGTGACTCGACTATCGTAGATAGGTAGAGGTAGGAATCTGGCCTCTACAGGCCGAAATGTTTTAGTGGACGCCGGCGCCGTCTATATGTGCGATGGTCGCAGTCGCTTTTGCTGGTCGGTCCGATCTGATGCAGTGCGCGCGGAGCCTTATCCCTTCATTTATTTCGAGAAACGACGTTTTTTACATAATACGTGTTTAAATGTTTTTTAGAACAAAATGTTAAATAGAAAAGTTATTGGGAAGGTTAAGTATACAGGTCAAAAAAGTGTGGATATAACATATATTATCTAATGCAAATACCCTATTTTTTAGTATTAGATTCTACTTACTATTCGGTAACTTTTTTTGCATATATGATGTTATATACCTAAAATTAATAGATTTTGTAATAATTCAATGTTAGATTTTGGTACGGTAAAAATTACCAGTGACGTAAAATTTGTAAATTCTATCAGAAAAAATTATAATACATACGGTGTATCATTTCAAACTTTTAGATTACTTAATTTTAAATAGTCGAAATTCATAAATCGAAGCTAATACCTCGCAGTCGAGCGAGTCTACCAAAAACAAGTCCAGACTTAGCTGCGAGCTTTCTTTGATCGGCCGTCAAAAAATCGATAGGGGACGGATAGCAACGAGGCTCCGTGTGTTGTTTCGCGAGGCTCTCGCGAGACCCGTCCACACTTAGCAAATTTGGAATGTCTCACGCTAGTCACGCGCTCGACTCCTCAGCTCTGGATGCACCATTAGATGTCGCCTCTGTTGGCAAAATTTACTTAAGGAAATGTGTAGCCCGCCATTTTATCTATACATGTGATAGAATTGAGAGCTTTGAGTGAACGAAAACAATAAATCCAAAATCATTGGTGACAATTAAATACTTGTATTTTTACTTTTTACAAATTATTATACTTACACTGAGTTCTAACGTTTATTTTTTCATTAATATTTTTTGAAACTATGGTATAATAACTAGATTTGTTGATGCGGGAAATGGGAGAAAGAGAAGGAATTAAAGATGGAGAAAGTCAGTAATATCGTTGATTGTTGGATGGATAGGCAACCTAATGGGCGAATTCGTGACAAGGCTGATTTGATTTTCCCTTGCGTCTCAAGTGCTGTACGGTGGAGAGACCAAATATTCTGCGGCTAATACATAAACATGTAGTTTCTCTAATTCAGTGACAGTGTTGCGATATTAAAATGTGGAATAGCTGGATCAATAATATCTTCCGCGTTTATGTAGCTAGTCCGCGTTTATGTATTGAAAATTTATTTATGTTAAATAAACAACAAAAATAAAAATTATTTTATAGGTTAGGTTAGGTTATTATTTTATAGGTACTTAATATGATCGAAAAAAGTCGTTTAATTGGCTTGGAAATGACGATCATATTCAGTACCTCTAAAATAATTTTTATTTTTGTTGTTTATTTAACATAAATAAATTTTCAATACATTAAACGCGGATTTTTCATCCAAAGATATTTTTACATATGAAATAACTTAACTAATATTTTACATATTATGAAATAACCGCGATATTCATTTTTAATCCAACTCTGACGCCGTTCTTTGTTTAATTATATAATATTATATTAAATTGTTTAATGATAGAAAATCCGTATTATTAACGTACTGTACTCAAAATCTGTAAATCTACGGATCAATCAGTAGTTCTGGCAACACTGCCTCCTGCAACCACTCACTCTGTCGACTGAAAGCAGAACTACGGTACAGTATTCTCTATCATT
Organism: Sitophilus oryzae; assembly: GCF_002938485.1. Classification (NCBI taxonomy): domain Eukaryota; kingdom Metazoa; phylum Arthropoda; class Insecta; order Coleoptera; family Curculionidae; genus Sitophilus; species Sitophilus oryzae. The sequence goes on from NW_022146069.1 coordinate 318,706, forward strand.
AGCGGCGCAGTGCTAAACTAAATCTCGGACAGGCTGACAGTAACGCCAGCTACATCTCGGACAGGTTTTGTGCCACGAAATCGCCTATAAGGTTGCGCATCTTCTTATTTCTTTAATCATAACGGTAATATCTAAAAACGCTAATCGTTATCAAGTAAATGTTCTTGAATTCTAAATCAAAATTTGATCTGTAAAAACGCTCACAAATAATTCTTCATGGAGCGAAAGACGACCTAAATCGATTACGTCGCTCTGTTTGAGCATGGCGCTCGTCCCCGAGCGGAAAGAGCACATTAGCGCCCCCTGAGCGGGAAAACGGCGCAAGCGGACCGTGCCGCACGCACCGCATACCGTGACGAATGCTCGCCATAAATCAAGCTCCTTTAACGCTCGGCGAGGCCGTTTAGTCCTGTACCCCGTGTCCCGGCTGTGTTTTTTAGCTCGTTTTTTAATTAGGCCTAATGCGCACGTAAGGACATAACGACAGTAACGCCGACGCCGACGGTCCTGTGCGTGTTGGACAGTTCAATTTCATGTTTCGTGCGTCTATTCAACATTAATATATAGAGTAAAATATTATCCCATAAAAAACTTAGAATGTATAAAATGCCGAAATTTTATACATTCTACGTTTTTGATGGAATATGATCGGTATGATCGAAAAAAAAAAGGCGTTGACTATGAATCGCTGACATTTTATATGTAAAATTATATGAGGAACGAACATAATGCGCCGGGTGATGGTGTCTGGATAAAGCAGATAATATACCGGGTGCGTCTCAAAAGTAGCTCAACCCTATAATTTTTTTATGTTTTCAAAAAAAAACGAGATTTAATATGTTAGTATATGACATAAATTAGGATTGATTGACGTATTCAATTCTTTTCGGCCACTTCCTGTTTCACCGGAAATGACTACATCTTTTGATTTTTAAATGATACCATCAGTATTTTTTTACTATGTCCGATAGAAAAAAACCACTGTGAATAGAATGACATATAATATGTCAACTTTTGACATTTTCGCATATGGTTTATTTGAAACTGAAACATACAGTTCATAACGACAATTTGACCCAAAATACCAAATTGGTATTGGTATCAAATTATTAATTAAAAAATGCTTTTTCCAAATATGCTAATGAGCCACCCTTTTTCCTATTGAAAAAATTCAGATATGATTAAAAATACGATTTGGCCATCTTTTAACCGGCAAGGACAAGACACGGAAAACCGGGAAAACACTAAACGATCAAATCTATTTTTCTAAGACTCCTTGATTAAAAATTAGTGTTTTTAACTAGCCATGGTATTCTATATTGAAATTTAAAATACGATATTTTTTTAAATTCGACATTACGACATTTTTTTAGAATGACATACGATATGTCATTCTATTCAGAGTGTCATTTTCTATCGAATAAAGTGTAAAAATATACCAAAAGTGTCATTTAAAAATCAAAAGTTGTAGTCATTTCCGGTGAAACAGGAAGTGACCGAAAACAATTCAATACGTCAATAAATCTTAATTTATGTCATTTAATAACATACCAAATCTCGTTTTTTTTATGAAAACATAAAAAAAGTTATAGGGGTGAGCCACTTGGAGACCCCCGGTATAGTTTAAGATACATAAAAATATATGTCCTGTTTATTTTTTCCTTAGATATTATATATATGTTATGATATGATATCATGCAATATATATTATAAGTTGCAATATATTAACTTTTCACGTTAATATAACAACTTTCAGTTGAAAATATATATATTTTTTTTTAAATAATAAGGCAATTCTTAAAAAGAATATATCCGACACTGGCCAGAGACATACTATACTAATGACTGTAAAAATGTTATTTAAATAAAGAAAACAAAACAGGCATAGTCAAGCTCTTCGAACCCCCTCGAGCGAAGCCACCCATCTTACCTGATTTAGATCCAATGGAGCGTTAAAATGAAAGACACCACTACAGACAGGGGCTCTTCTACTGGACCCCACGTATCATAGCAAAACACTCGAACGTGAAAAGGGGTTATTCACTGCCTCGGACGCGGTATATTTACGCACTGTCATCTTCTTGTCCGACTGAGACAGTTTGTTTTTATTCAATTTGCATGATAGAAGAGTGTCTGATGATGTTTCAGACAGAGTTTACAGAAAATTTTGGATTTTTCAAATATTTGTCAATTTGATACATGTATACCGGGTGCGTCTCAAATGTGGCTCACCCCTATAACTTTTTTATTTTTTCAGAGAAAAAACGAGATTTGGTATGTTAGTATATGATATAAATTAGGATTGATTGACGTATTCAATTGTTTTTGATTTTTAAATGGCACCCTCGGTATATTTTTACTTTATTCGATAGAAAATGATACTCTGAATAGAATGACATATAATATGCCAAAATCTGGCATTTTTGCTTAAAAAAAGTCGTATTTGAAATTTCAATTTAGGTGCTGTTTTAAAAACACTAATTTTTAATCAAGGATACAGAAAAATAGATTTGATCATCTAATGTTTTTAGTGTCTTGTCTTGGTTAAAAGATGCCCAAATCGTTTTTTAATCATATTTCAATTTTTTCAATTGGAACAAGGTTACGTTAGCCTTGAATTTTTACTCCCAGCGCGCGTAAAGAAGTTTCACATCAATAATAAAATATTTAGCAATCCAAGTATGGAAATTTCAACAATATGGCAACCACTCATAAATTAAATTATCTTGGGCCACAGCGGCACCAAGGCAACGAAAAATCTTATCTATAGTATATTTAACAAATCTTTGGTTGCACATCATAATACGACCACCAGCAAACTCCATAAGACGACGCATGGTGTCATTGATGACGTGCAACCAAAGTTTTGTTAAATATACTATAAAGTATCTTGGTTCAGAGCCAGTACTGGGAATACCCAAATGTATGGCCCGTAGTGCACTAAAACTCTGAAGCAGGGAAAAGCAGAATGTCCACTGGAGAAACAGACAGGGGCACAGATACAGCAAGGCCTTTATCCAGGAACCTAGCTCTAAAACCGCAAAAGAACTGCTAATGCTTAGCAGGAATAAAGTGCGGATTACAACAGGCCTCTTGACAGGACACATGGCTGTCAAGGGTTACGTGAACAAGTTCAACCTGTATCAAGGAAGTCTTTGCTGCAAACTCTGCAATAAAGATCCTGAAACAGCAGAGCAGAGGCTCTGGATCGCAAGCGACACTTTTTATTTGAAAAAGCTAGGCTAGAACCGGAGGAACTATGCTCCCATCCTATCATCATAAGTTAGTGCAGGATACAGGTATAGGAGAATGGGCGCAGATATAGAAAGGGGACAAACCCAATAGACCTCACAGGTCGCAGTATTTCCGGCAGAGGGCGGCCCCTTGTTATTAGAAAAAAAATCACTCATAAAATGTCAAAGTTTAAAACAATATTAGTCCAAAAAAAATAAGATAATCTGTTCAATCTTGCATTTCTCTGTTTGTCTACTGGTAACATTTTGATTCGTTCATTCGCATCGAGATCGTAATTCCCGTTTGTTGTAGTGGCAAAATTGAAATATGATTAGCACCTTTTGGGCTCAATGTTGTCCGTTCGCTGTGTATATAAACATACGTGGGCGTGTTTATAACCTGCCCGAGGCCATCAACAGTTGCAGTTTGCTTGTGCTAGTAAGCTCTTTGGTCCGATTTATTGTTTTTTTTTTGCATATCTCAACCGATGAAAAGCATTTATTGCTTCAATTCGGCTCGTAATAAATGTAGCTTATTGACATAGCCGATGGAAATATTGTCGCATACAATTAACGTATTGTTTCATTAAAAGAGGGTATAGGGAGGGGAAGACAGTTGTAAGTTAAAAGTAATATTGCACATTATATATGTCGAAATCTCATAGTGTATTCCGTCTTTTCATGAAGATCTTAGTCACTTCATGAAATAAATTAACGACGACGCTTCAGTGACCTAGGATCTTCATAAAAATACGAAATACACTATGAGACTACGATATATAGACAAAATGAAATTATATAAGCGTTTCTTGCCTTGAACTGCGAATATACAAATTAATTCCACACTGTAGTTCAAGGCAAGAAATTCTGAAATATAGATAGAATATAGATAAATCAATATTTCTACTACCAGAAATAAACAGAACAATTTAGTTAGCATCGAGGACTTATGGAAGAAACTCAATCATATTCAAATCTAGAATGCCACTCAATCTAAAGAAGATAACATTCGACCAATGTGTACTACCAGTCATGACTTATGCATGCGAAACCTGGACACTTAAAACGGACATCATAAGGAAACTGCAGGTCGCATAACGCTCAATGGAACGAAATATGCTGGGAATAACCAAGAGAGACCGTAAAAGAATAGAGTGGATACGTCAAAAGACTCAGGTAATAGATGTCATCCACAGAGTCGAATCCTTCAAATGGCAATGGACAGGATACCTGGCTAAAAGAACGGATAACAGATGGACCACAAAAATTATAACTCCACGAGGAATCCACGAGGAATTAAGAGACTATTCAGAGACCAGAAGACCAAACCTGAAATGTGACCATGATATTAGGAAATTAGCAGGGGAAACTTGGGCCCGCATAGCCAACAATAGACAACAATTGGGCCCAACTACAAAGAGAGTACCTAAATATAATGTGATGAATATGCTGAAAATGATGATGATACACAAAATATTAAAAATGAATTATGTATTTCTAAAATCCTCTTCTAAAACTGTCTAGACTTCAAAGGCCAAAAAACGTTCTTTAACTAATTACTATACGTCTGAATTGGTCCGAATTGTATTCCGGAAACTTCGACAGCATTTTCTGTAGATAAAAATAAGTAAAAAAGTTCGTATAAATGTATGTCCTAAAATGCTTAGTTTCGGAGATATAGGGTGTAGAAGTTTCACTTTTATTTCGATTTTTTCCAAATAATTTCTGAAGTAACGTCAATATTTGGATGAAAATTGGTATCTAGGAGTACTGTGACACGAGAAATTTAATTTTGATGTTAAAATTACTCCTATTTGTAGGGGGCGCCACCTACATGTGTTTTAATTGTTTTGAAGAGTAATAACTTTTCGACCGTACCTGTATAAAACCACTGACTAAAAAAATATACATCCTCATGACTTTTTATATAAAAAAATGACTCTCGGTAAAAATCGCTATGAGTAACCGTTCTCAAGATATTTAGAATGAAAATAGTCAATACATGTCATTATTGACAAAAAATAAGCATACGTGGAGTATAGTTATTTGACTGAAATAATAAATTTTTATTTTTCATTTTTTAAATTAATCATAAGTTTTGCTGCGAAAAAATGATGATTAAACAATTTCTTTTGAACTTTTGACACAAAAAGATTTTAAATTTATGATTTCAGTCTAATTATTATTTAGTCAACATGTTTAATTTATGTCAATGATGACAGGTATTGATAATTTCGATTCCAAATATCTCGAGAACCATTACTCGTAGCGATTTTTACCAAGAGACCTTTTTTATGTAAAAAAAGTCGCAAATGTATATTTTTTTATCAGTAGTTTTGTACAGGTACCGACGAAAAGTTATTACTCTTCAAAATAGTTAAAACATATAGTTAATAAACACACATAATAAACATATAGGAGTCATATTGACATCAAAATCAAATTTCTCATGTCAAAAAACACCCATCCACCAATTTTCATCCAAATATTGACGTTACTTTAGAGATTATTTGGAAAAAATCGAAATAAAAATGAAACTTCTACACCCTGTATCTCCGAAATTAAGGATTTTAGGACATACATTTATACGAACTTTTTTACTTATTTTTATCTGCAGAATATGCTGCCGAAGTTTCCGGAATACAATTCGGATCACCCTGTATAATAGCAATATCACAAAAAATCTTGTAGTGCTAAACAAGTAATGTCAACATAGATGGAGTATTGCTAAAATTAAGAACACATTATACATGATCTTTTGTGTCTTTTTCTTGTGATTGTAAAGGGTATACAACTGTCTATCGGTTCCATTTCTGAGTATGTATAGTGATAAGCGAATGCAAAACCAATATCAAGACTACCTTAGTCTTGGTCTAAAAATAAGATGTACATAAGTATTGCATGTTGGGTCTTGGTCTTTGTCTTGCGCAAGTCTTGCACTGACCAGTATTGGTTATGTACTAACGCTAGTCTTGGTCTTGGCCAAGACCTGTCTCGCTCATTACTAATTATGCAGGTATCGTCAATATAACATCGTTTTTATCCTTTTATCTTACAGTACAAAGCTAAAATAATTTTATTTTCTCGATTATAGTATAAACACAGTCATCGTGGCACTTAATTCGTTTTTAATCAAGCCAAATGACATGTCCCCTCGCACCGACCCATTATTATAATTACCATTATAGTAGTTTTAGCGCTTGGCCGCCCACGAAACACAGTCCCGTCGACTTCACGAGTCGCGTCCACCCACAAATCAACCCTTTGAGCCGTGAAAAATGGCCATTAGGTCACATCCGGGCCTACATAAAACCCGTAATTAGTGTTTATATCTTTCGAGACAGGATTTTGATATTTTTATAGCTAATTGATCATTGTACAGGGTTTCACACAACCAAGTAAATAGGGATGAGACGGTCATATTAAATAGGTACCTTTATTTTTTCTCTATTTTTTCAGCGTCAGAAATATAGTAACATAATTGAAAATTATCCATATTTAAATCTGTAAGTAATGTACAGGGTGGGTCAAATTCGACGCTTATAAATGGAAACACCCTTTTCTATAGGAGATAGACGAAAACTAATGTCGGTGCCTGGAGCTCAATTTTTGATCAAGAACGTGATGGTCAAAACCGCACATCAATACCTGTTACCGTTCGGAGTTACGGGGTGTTTTTCAAAAATGTGCATTTTTAACAAATCGCTGTAACTTTTTTGCTATGAAAAATTCTGTATTTCTATGAAAACATTTCCAAAGCACCTTTTTACGTAGAATTTAATGGTTTAAGTATAATTTTTTTAAATTAATAATTTAAGAATTATCAACAGAAAAATTGATTTTTTATTTGGGAAACCTCTATATTTTTAATTAACTGAAAAGAATTTAAAATTACCTTTCCAAAAATATAGCACACTTGATATTTTGTAATAACCCCCTTCGAAATACAGAATTTTTAAAAATTCGCCACTTGTAACTAGTAGGCTTTTTACCCCTTATTGATGATATGCCCCTAATTGACCTCGAAAATATATTTTTCCAGAAGTTATCAGAAAATTTTTGCAGTCAATTTTATGAATAATTGAATAGCTAACCAAAATCCCAGCCGTTGGCCGTCGAGGCCGCCTGACTTAGTACCCATGGATCTAATCCTATGGATATATTTGCGGAAGAATAAAGGTTCCTTATTCTTCCGTATAATCTAGACAAGAATCACTTAGCAGTAATTACTTAAAAATACTTAGCAGTTATGAGAGGATATCTTTCACTCCCACTGAGTTGAATTCCGCGAGAAATGTTCAAAAACTGCCCCGTCTGTCCATAACAGAAGACGGTCGATATGTCGAACACCTGTAACAAAATCTCATGTCTTGGTTTGCTATTTATTTTTATTGTTATTAGATATAGTTTCAATGTGTTGATGTTGGTTAAATATATTTTAAATAGTTATAAAATTCTGCATCTCTCATAGCAAATACTGTTTTCGTTTTAATTGATGCTCACAGCTAGAATTTTTTTGCATTACAGCCGGTGCCGTTCAAAGCCTACTTATATAAAGCGGGCGAATTTTTATATACTCTATATCTCGAAGAGGAATCGAGCAAAATATCAAGTGTGTTAGTCAATAAATTAAAAATATACAGGGTGTCCCATATAAAAAATCAAATTTTTTGTTGATAATTCTTAAATTATTAATTTTAAAAAAAACTATATTTAAACCATTAAATTCTACCGAAAAAGGTGCTTTGGAAATGTTTTCATAAAAATACAAAATTTTCCATAGCAAAAAAGTTACAGCGATTTGTTAAAAAAGCATATTTTTGAGAAACAGTCCGTAATTCCGAAACGGTAATAGATATCGATATGCAGTTTTCACCATCATGTTTTTGACAAAAATTGAGCTCCAGACACCGATATTAGTTTTTGTCTATCTCCTATAGAAAAGGGTGTTTCCATTTAAAAGCGTCGAATTTGACCCACCCTGTACAACGAAATGGTAGACTGAAAAGACATTAAGTCAACACTGGAAATAGCTAACTAATACACAGCTCATGATATCTACTAACAGAAATCAACAGATGAATTTAAGTTGGCATGATGGCATGTGGAAGAAACTCGATCATATTTAAATATAGAATGTCACTTTATCTAAAGAAGAAAACATTCGATCAATGTGTACTATCAGTCACAGGGTTGCCACCTTTTGTATTAAAAAAATCGGGACAGCACTAGTGCAACGTTTTTTCTTAAATGTAAAATTTTATGTTCCCATCAGATTTTGAAACAATATTTTATGCCTTTTTGCGTTAACTTATAAAAACTATTCGATATTTATAAACAATTATGTAAAAATAAAAAATGAAAAGTTGTAAAAAAAAGAAAAATAGTAAGCAATCAATTAAATCTAAAACTACTAGAACAAAACTTAGGTTTTGTTTAGACAAAATCAAAAGTTTTAGCTGTATAATCTGTATAATTGGCTTTATTAGTTTCATTATTTTTAAATGAACATTTTTTGGCAAAATAAAACCACTAATTCCTCACAATACACCAAAACACTTTAAAATATAACATGTAGCAAAATCTAAGTAGTATACACAAGCATAAAAAGGCCTTAACCCCTACAAGTACGGCAATTTCCATTAAACATTGGACGCGCGTTTCGTTAACCAGCTTACCTTCATCGGCAGATGATGAAAACTGATGGTTAGCTTCAAATTTATGGTTAGCGAAACGAGCTCCAGTGTTAAAAGCAAAGTTTTTTGGTGTATTGCGGTGAATTAGTGTTTTATTTTGCTGTTGTAACACCAAAGGTTCCAACTTCCAACTGTATTGAATATTTCTTATTTCTTTTGTTGCTATAATAATAAGAACCTTGTCATTTTTAATAAAATCCAATAAAATTCAAAAATGTGATATTTTAAAATTAAATGAGATTTGAAGTTCCGTTCTAATGAGCTTAACAGAACATCCATTTCTAGCGTCTGTATACTTCAATATTATACGTAAAAATATATCAATAACAACCTTAAACAATGAAGGCATATAATTAACTCTAGTTTTAAAAATACTTTATATTTATCTATAATAATGGTTGCATTCTTTTTGGCAAATTTTCTTTTACGCATGTTTTTATTATCGAATATTCATTAAACAGAGTTTCAATATCTACTTCTTTTAATTCTAAAATTTTTAAGATTTTAATTAATTCGTGGAAAAGAACTGTTTTTAAATTTAAGAAATTTAATAAACATGTAGGTATTTTTAATAATAAATTTTACAATTTTATTGTTGAATAAAAATGTGGCTGTTAAACAAATAAAAATCGGGACATTAGGGATTTGCGTGGGGACGCGGGACTTTTGGATCAAAACCGGAACGGGTGGCAGCCCTGACCAGTCAGGACCTATGCGTGCGAAACCTGAACACGTAAAATCGACATCACAAGGAAACTACAGGTCACACAACGCTCGATGAAAAACCGTTAAAAAATGTCTATATTAATTCTTAAACCAGATGTCTTAAGACGAGTATGTCTATCCTACTCGATATCTCAATAAAGAAAAACGATATAAAATGTAAATGGTAAGTATTTATTTTTGTCGGTACCCTGTACAGTCGAGAGCATCGCATGCAAATGCCGACATAAGTCAGTTTTGCAAACGGCAAAAGGCCATCCGTATACGCTGCATAAGGGAACGTCTCGGCAAAAGTTCATAAATAGCAGGATTGATGCTGATGTTTTCAAAGCCCACAGTCCTGCTGAGAGCCCGCAACAGTGATTTACTAGTCGACCAGGAAGTCTTAATTTATACCGGGGACTCACATAAAGTTCTCAATGCTGCATTTTAACAAAAAAAATAGTCATTTAGGATTTTAAAAAAATATATTTTATATAGTTTGATATATTTTATTTTTATACCTTAGCATATATAGAAGCTCTAAAGAAACAAGGTATTGACAGACATTATATAGAAACTCTCGCCAATATATACAAAGAAGTCAAAGCAAGAGTAATGATATATAAAACAACCCCAGAGTTCCCAACTGGCAAAAGAGTACGACAGGGAGACGCGATATCCCTCAAACTGTTTACAGCAACATTAGCAGAAATCTTCCGTCAAGTGGACTGGACCAACAAAGGATTAAAAATAGATGGAGAATATCTTAACCATCTAGATTCGCTGACGACATAGTCCTAATTGCCAATAGTCCTGAAGAACTACAAGCACAAATTAATGAACTAAATATAGCCAGCAATAAAGTGGTTCTCAAAATGAATTTAGCAAAAACTAAAATAATGTACAGGGTGGCTTAAATTCGATGCTCATCGTAAGAGATACAGGATCGGTTAAATGGAGAAAAAGTTGCGCAATTTGATGATCAATAACATGCCGTTTTTTGCATAAAATATTCTGATGATGGAATTTTCTGTACGAAACGTCGGCAAATATCAAAATGACTATATGTATATAATGTTTAAGAATTATGAAAGGATTTAATTAAATTGAAAAAAAATTCAGGTCCGTATTTAAAAAAATTAAATTGATGATGGTCGCCAGAAGCCGAAACGTCAGAGTCAATATTTAATCACACAGAGTTATAGAGCAGAAAAAGTGGCCATGAAAATGTGTTTTTCATTTTAAGTTATCTTAACAAATAAAGCCAGGAAACAATAGAAAACAAAATTGAAAATTCCGGTTTTTTTTTCGAATATATTCGAAAGTATTCGGAATTTTCAAAATGCAGTACGGCATTTTATTGAGCATCAAATTGCGCAACTTTGCCTCCATTTAACCGATCCTGTATCCCTTAAGCTGCGTCCTCACTGAGTCGACACTGTCGATCGACCCTGTCTATCGACGCTGTCGACTTGGTGTGTACGTGGCACTCGACGGTGTCGATCGACAAAATTAATCGATCGGCATGTCAATTTGTTTTCGATCGTCCGTCGGTAAACATCAAAGAACAGTCGATCGACATTAATGTGTGGACCTGTTTTCGACGTTCGACATTCGACAAACTGTTATACACAGTGACGTCTTGGCTAGTTAACATCGTAGTCGTGCTTTTTCGTTGAAGAAATGGAATGGGAGCAAGATAAAGTCATATAGCCTTTATTGAGGCATACAAACTGAAAACGAAGCTATGGGATTCTAAAACCAAAAACTATAACAACATAAACTTGAAGCACGATGCCCTTATAGAAATTGCTAATCAACTTAACAGCGATAAGCAAGCGGTAGCAGTCAAGTGAAGTGAAAAAAAATAAAGGAGAGCAAGAAATCTAGCTGATGAAATAATGTTGATTTTGACTGATCGACAAACATTTCTGTCAATCTGGTGTGGACAGATGCAGTTTTGTCGACTTGTTGATCAACAATGTCGATAGACATGGTTAGCTTTAAATAACAGAGGACAACTAATACACAGCTCGGGATCTCTAATTCCAAAAATCTACAGAATAATTAACGAAGTATTATTAAACTAATTATTTTTTTTTAAGTATTAATTAACTAAAGAAGAAAACATTCAACTAATGTGTACTATACCAGTCATTACCAATACCTATGTGGCGGATTCATCTCTCCAAAAAAAAATTTAAATAGGTATTTAACCACTGCAAGAAAATCTACAAAATAAAATAGTTATTTTTTGTAAACACTGCTGCGTTAATCCAACGGAGACTAATTGTCAGCAGTGGCTTACAAATGAATCAATTTGCCTAATGGACAAAACAATGATTAACGTTTCGGAAAGTTTATCTCTTTCCGTCGTCGGAAGCAAATAAATACAAAGAATAAAGAAAAACTATTTAAAATATTTAAATGCAACTATTCGAGAACACTTTTTTTTTTTTTTTTAAAGAGATACGTCTACAAAAACCGTTGAAGTTCTGTTAAAATGACATTATTTCTAGTTAAACTTCAAAAATTACTACCTGATAGCAATTACTCAATAAGGTAAAACCAAAAAGCTTCAAACTTTCTGTATGACTACTTTTAATTTGTTTTAAAATTTTACGTGTGTTATGTTTATTTATGTTATGTTCTTTAAAATCAAAGAAGCAATTGCCAAGCATTACTAACATACTTAGAACATTACTAACTACAGATGCATGAGCAATGCATTTATTTTTATTAGATTGTATTAAAAAAGCCTCTTTTATTTTGCTTTTAGAGACTATCGCTTCTTTCATTATTTTATTTATTTATTGGCGTTGTTAAAATCTCAAGGGAAGAACAATGCATTGTTATACTTTTGGACATTCCCCCATAGCATCATCCAAATACTATGTTGCCAAAGGGACTCGAGATCGTACAGTGGTGCCAAAGGGGTTTGACAAAGAGGTAATTAAGTCTACTTTATAGTAGTGTATTGTAATAGTTGCTGTAACTGCCCACGTAAAGTTACTTAACCATTGAAAGCGTATTTTTAGAACCATAAGTTCAATATCGTTATTACGGTAAGCATGCTCGTAAATATTTTCGAAGCTTCCTTTGAACTTCCTCAATAATATCTTAATTGACAATGACATATGTTTAGAGGAAAGATTATTAGTAGAAGCTTATTTTAAAAGGAAAACCCACTTATTACTTAATGTCACAAAAGAACATATTAAATAAATTTAAAAAGAAAACTACATTACACGCTTTTACATGAATGAACATTTTTATGAATTCCAAACTTGTCCGAACCAAATATTATTAATATTATACAGGATGCTACAAATTCGAGGTACGAGCATTGGTATCTCGGAAACCTTAATAGATACGAAGATGATTGAATTGGGACAAAGTTGCGCCTTGGGATGTTCGCCAACATGCTATCAGAAAAGTCTGCTGAGTTTTTTGAGAAAAACGGATTTTTTTGAAAATAAATTTTATTTTTTCTTGCCGTTATCTTTCAGAAAATCGAAAAACTAATTTCACACTCTCACAGGGCTATCTGATGGTATTTTTAGATTTTCAAATTAGCTGATAATTTGTGAGATACATAGGCCAACTAGTTTTTTTTTTAAATACGGACCTGCATTTATAGTTTCAGGTTTTGAAAGAAATTTTTTGTCCCTTGAGTACAACGATATCCCACACTTTATATTTTTTCTTGTTTTGGGTAAGTACTTTAACAACAACAAGACTATTTAATTATTATTTAAAATAATTTCAAGTCCGACTCTGGTTTCTTAACTTATTTAATCTGAATATATTCATTGCTACAATATTGATCAGCGCTAATTAACATGGAATAAGGAAAATCGAGCCAATTGGAAGATTCAAATAAATAATATCCAGGTCAGAAATTTAAAGATATTATTTTTAACTTTTTTTTATTGTGAATTTGAAATCTCAGTGTGCGATCTAATAATATGCATAATATCAACCGTAGTTATTATAATAAAATCAACTTCTACAAACTAGTTTCTAATGTTCTACATGTTCGAAAGGGTTACCACCCTCCCTATTGCACAAATTTATTTTTCGTTCAAATTTATTTAAAGCTCTTTGAACTTTCTTCTTATACTTCGTAATGCATTTTGTACTCTTTATTGTAAATATTGAGATGAATTGATTTCACTTCTACAAATGACGTCAAGTAATGTAGCCCTTTGGCGATAGGTCCAGGAACCTCGCTGGAAATTCTCTATTTCTATATTCTCTATTCTGCTCTACCATTTCCAATCCATCTTCCGGAAAAATGATTTGATTGCTTGTATTATATTATATTTATATTATTTTATTTCATTTGATTTTTCGTATTCAATGTTTTACCCCACGTCATTGTTAAGCTTGAAAGCTTGTCACTATTGTAACGATGAACGATGAATAGAATAAATATTAAAAAAAACAGAGCCGTACTTCAAATTAGTTTAAATAAATTGTGTTCAAATGTTAAAACAAAAAAAATAAGTGTGGCATATCATTTTACTCAGGACACCGAGTTCTTTCAAAATCTATAATAAAAAATCCAGGTCCGTATTTAAAAAAAATAAGTTGGCCTCTGTATCTATCAATTATTAAACAAATTATCAGCTAATTTGAAAATCTAAAAACTCTTTATCAGATAGCCCTAATAAAGTGGCTATGAGAATGTGCAATAAGTTTTTTGATTTTCTAAAAAGTAATGACAGGAAAAAATAAAATTGATTTTGAAAAAAAAACAGTTTTTTTCCAAAAAACTCAGCAATCCTTAATATTTTTGAAACTTTTTTGATGGCATCTTGCTGAACATCCCAAAGCGCAACTTTGCCCCAATTTAACCATATTCGTATCTATTACGGTTACCGAGATACCCATGCTCGTACCTCGAATTTATAGCACCCTGTATATATTAAAAATACTTTTTTAATAAACTAAGATCCTCTAATTTCCTATAACGTTTTTAACACACCCAAATAACTATATTTGTTTTTAATCAGTTTGCATCAAAAAGAATCTTAGATTTCAGAATAAGTACTTGCGTAAAAATGCGTAGTACTAATTAAGAGAATCCAATCTAGAGACGTAATTAGTAAATTAGCATAGTTTTCGATTAACAAAGCCCACGCTTGTCTAGACAGACGAACCGTCCATCGTATATAATAAATTCTTATTAGGTATTAAAGAGATTGTTACTAAGGAATGATTTAATAAATCTCATTAATTATAGTCAATGGGTCTCGGCAAAAGATCTATTAATTTCTTCTAATGAGTCTATGTACGCTTTGTAATACATAAATCATATAGGGGGATGCAAATAATAGAATAAGGATCAACTTTCGTTTAGCTGAAATCAGTTAATCAGTTATTTGAACCACGGAAAACACAAATTTTCCTGCGGAAATGCGTAATTTCCAAATTTCGCACTTTAGAATAACTGAAATCTGCTATAAAAAAATACATTTTGCGTTTTATTTTTAATATTTTTCTGAACATATAAACACAAAAATTTTCCTACGGAAATAAGCTGTTTTCATTTTCTAAGGAAATTTATTAGACTTTAGAATAGCTGAAATCAGTTATATAAAAAGTAAATATATTTTTGCCTTTTAGAAGCATTCACGAATTAAAGAAAATAAACCTGTGTAAAAATTTTCCTGTGGAAATAAACTGTATCCATTTTCTGAGGAAATTTAATAGACTTTAGAATAGCTGAAATCAGTTATATTGAAAATAAATATATTTTTGCCTTTTAGAAGCGTTTAGAAACTTAGGAAAATAAAAAATATCCCGCGGAAATGCTTGATTTTCATTTTCCATTTGTTCCTTAGTATATTATCGGGTCTTGTAAAGTATAAGTACCCACGAATTTAGCAAAAAAAATGTTTGGCAGAAAGTCCTATGTTTATAGAACAGTTTAAAGAAAACAAATCCTTGGAATCCTTGAATTTAAAAGTGCCTAAAATGCTAACCAATCTAATAATAAATCTAATAATATTTTTACAAAATCACAGTTAATTATTAAAATATAAAAACCACAGCTTAACACCCTCCACAAAGAAAAGCTAACCAAAGCAACCCAAATCCTAACCAATCTAATAATATTTTTGCAAAATTACAGTTAATTATTAAAATATAAAAACCACAGCTTAACACCCTCCACAAAGAAAAGCTAACCAAAGCAACCCAAAACCCAAATGCTAACCAATCTAATATTTTTGAAAAATCGCAGTTAATTTTATAAAACATTATTAATATAAAATATAAAAGAAAACTGCATGATCCAATGATTTTTTGTTTTGAATCAGCCCTATTAACGTAAAGCTTTAATAAAAAACAAGAATAAGTGCAACATTCCGAGGTACTTATAGTTTACAAGAACCTATATTCCGAAAGATGTTTTACCCCACCCAGCACCCCTATTCGCTCCCGGGTCCCGTAAGCTTCTAAACTGAAAAATGTATGAAAAATAAAGTTCACAAAATGACATTCACACATTTCCGCACGAATTTTTTTGTATTTCTATGCTCGTAAAGGCTAGTAGAAAACATATATAAGATCATTTTTCATGTAACTGATTTCGGCTATTCTAAAGTCAAAGCATTTTTTTATGTTAAATAAAAATAAAAAATTTCCGCAGACACTTTTTTCTTTTTTTATATTTAGAAAAATGTCTAAAACACACCCCATAGACTAGTTTTGATGTAACAGATTTCGGCTATACTAAAGTCCGAAAAATAAAAATGACGCATTTCCGCAGGAAAGTTTTTGTATATTTGTACTCCTAACGCCTTCTAGAACGCATATAAAGTGATTTTTTATATAACAGAATAATATAGTTATTGAAGAAATAATCACGTGTTTTTCTAGTTTCTCGGCATTTGGTACCATGTTGAAAATCTGATGATACTTTTGGTCGAATAAAAAAGTAGCAATGAGAAAGTGAAATTTATTTTGTATCTATCCAGATAGTCATAGAAAAATAAAAATGAAATCGGGAATATTCGTTTTTTTTTCAAAAATCTTCGGAAGTAGGTACTCGGAATTTTCAAACTTTTAATTTGGCATTTTGATCAGCATCAAATTGAGCAACTTTACCTCATTTAACCTACCATGTATCTCTTCTTAGTCTCCGAGATACCAATGAAGAGGCTTACTCTTGATTTGAGACACCCTTTTTAAAATCCATTTCTGATTTCTGTGCGATTGATATTGTGACGTAGGTACAATCATTTCCAAAATGTCATCTCCGCATTGTTCCACCGTGTAAACACCGAATTAATCCCGATAATCGCCGGGTACCCCTCTAGCCAACCGTGTCGATTATAAACGTCGGTCGTCCTTACCAGGTACGACTTATTTCCACCATAGTTCCCTCTCCCCCCTCAACGGTACGACCCTGATCGTAATTTTCCTAATCACACGCTCGGTTACGTGCGCTAATGGTTCTAATTTCAAATAAATTCGTCCGCTTACAAAGAATCCATTTTTCCGTTCCGCCGCCGGTACTGCCGGCAAATGCGTGAGCTCTAGTAGTTTGGACGTCGTTTAGTGATGATCAGAACCAGTAATAGAGTTAATTGATTATAACTTTCCTGCTTTCCGGGACTGATTTATCTGTAAAACATTTTATAAATAAATAACATTCACCGGCACGAAAAAAGGACACCTTAAACTTTTCATGTATTTTAAAGTATAACGTATTTTGTTCTAGTGGACCGATTTTGATGATTTTTTTTTATAGTCTGGTTCACATATCGTCGGCTTTATGACAAAAAGGCATATCTCGATTTTTGGCGATTTTGAGATATCAACGTCATGACATGCCCAATGGGTCATATTTTAACATAGCGAATTTGCGCATCACAATATTGTACCTTTTTCATTTTATATTCGTTTAAAAATTTGCCCCATCTCAAATACTAGAATTCTCCGTTATGACGAAGAGACGTATGTTGAGATAGGGCTCTTTGTTATATCAATTGTTATACCAATTGTTATACTACACGAAAGATGGAATTTGAGATAGGTCCTTTTGTTTTACGTTATGAAAATGCATGCGAGAGAAAATCACACCATTCTACCTAATTATTTTCTGATGGTTGCTTGGGACCATAGATTTAGGAAGAACAGATATCACATTGTGCATTTTAACCCGATCAAACAATCGGAGGTTGACTACGTACTGTAAAAACCAACTGAGATAGAGAAGGCGACATTGCCACGTCTCAAATTTGCGCCTATCTACTTAGTTTGATTTGCAGAAAAGATGACTTTAAAACCTTCACCGGATATCAATAAATCTCAATTTCTTAATTAAATTAATAGTTTATTTTTAAAGAAGCATGCGTAATAATATCTTATTAACCAGAGGATATATGCGTTACTATTAAAGGACATGTTTACTGTTAAATGTGCTGAAACGTCTAGAACTATTGGCAACGTCGCTGCTAGTCTTCCAGAATGAAATGAGCCGTCCGTCCCACCACCCCTCGCGACGGCCCTTGGTCCGTTATAGCATACTACGTTTAGCTTACGGTGTGTTTGAAGTCGGAATCAAGTCCGAAGTGAACTTTTCAGTGTTTTCAGTAGTTTTTGCTTTTGTTTAACGTACTTTTGAATCTGCGAATTTTCAATATGGTACGACAGTGTCAAATGTGTGGAAAAATAAGCTCAAATTACCCGAATTTGTCTTTTCACAGGTAGGTATTGTTTCCGCCGCGCCGTAATCGCCGTACATAGGCGTCCCACAAGGGAGCCTCTCACAATTAAAATAATTTCTAATTAAATTTGTTGAATTTTGAGCTATTAAAACAAGAACGTAGTAGCCGGTAATTGAATTATAATTCGTCTCAATTACTACTTAACTGTTGTAGATCATAACAAATTTGAATATAAACGTTGCATTTGAAACTTTATTATAAGCCAGAAAGCGACATTTTTTTTCTTAAAATTGCGTCATATTTTGGTCATTATATACGATATTCTAAAGGAATTTTGCTCAACAAATAAACAAAGGTGTTTACTCGCCCTTTTTTACATTTTATTGCATTATTATATCTGCCCCTTCGGCCTCGTTTAAACAATTTTTTACCACCGTACAAATACCTCTTCCTAGAGTTATTTGTACGGTGTGTTTACCTTTTTTTTAGAATGGGACGAACTGTAAATAATTCTAAGGCTACTAGTTTTATACATACCTATATACAGAGTGACCCAGGCCTCCAAAAAAGCTTTTTACCTATTACGTTTTAGGTTTGTAATTTTTATTTCAATTTTTTACATAAGATGGGGGCCATTGTAACGCACATTTTCAAAATATTTTTGTCAGCATACAGGGTGATTCTCGGGGTGATTCAAACCGCAATACATATGCTTAATACAGTTCATGAAGATTGGGACATTTAATTAAAATTTGATTGTCTGATGAAGCTACCTTTAAAAGTAATGGATTTGTAAATAAACGTAATATTCATTATTATGCGACAGAAATCCCATACTGTAGCACACAGATTTGATACTTTTAATGATAAATGCCTTCTATTGAGAGACTAAAAGGTAATTGCCTCGTATCAGAGCCATCATAATACAAGAAGAAGAGCGAAAGTCAAATCTTGTCTTATATTTTCAAAAAAAACACAATTTTCTCATTAAATATTGATTTTAGGTATAGGAAGTTATTAATAATACAAGATTAAACAACTATTACATAGTACTTTACAGGAAGCTATCGATTGCGAACTAACTAAATCGTTACTAATTACTAATTTTAAAAAGTTCTTTTTAAGATCAAAAAAGGTAAAACTAAAACCTAAATTATCATTTGAGATTAAACGGGAAGTTCTAAATAATGTTGCCTATTCTAAACAAGAAAAATGTATTTATAAGTTTTATAACATTTCTAATTAAATTTGGACGAAAATAATATTTTTGTTTGCTGTAGGTAATTTTCTCAGGGAAAATACGTAAATAAAAATGACTTTTAAGTAAAAAAAGTCAAAAGGACAAGTTATTCCAAAAAGGACTGTCCTTTTCAAAAAAGGACAGGTGGCAACCCTAGGTATTTCTGGAATGGAAATTTAATGGCAAATCTACAACTTTAGTTTGAAAAATATGTCCGGCCCCCTATGTTTACAAAAATGTCTAAAATGTGCTTTACCATTGCCTCCATATTCTGAAAAAAAAATTGAAAGAAAAGTCACCAACCGCAAACCTAATATTGAACTGTTTCGGAAGCCTGAGTCACCCTGTAAATATTCAAAAGTAACTGAAACTTTATATAGAATTAACTGAAAGTTTAAATTGAAAATCGACGTTGGAGCGATTTTCGAAAACTACCTACTAACGTTTCAACATAAGTATATGTGGGATATTAATTATATTATTATATTAGACCTTATAACAAAACTCATCTGACGAAAAAGTGTTAATGTAGTATATTAATATGGAGTAAACATTTTACTAATTACTTTACTTTTACTTTACTAATTAAATTCGTTCCAAAAAACGATACGCCACTGGCCATTAGAACAATCTAAATGCGCCTAGTTGCCGGGGTCGGAAATTTTAGACTTCTCTGTCTCTTCTGTCCTTGTTTGACACATTGGAATGTTTGATACACTACCAACGAGTATTTATGAATGAGATGTTCGGTCTATATTTATAATGTCTTTGCTTGGGACAAAATAAAACTTCTATCATGGCAGCAGCTCTCTTTTACAGTGTGATTCTGAGTCTTTTTTTTGCCAAAAACCATTGTTAGAATGAGCTATACTCTGCACATAGCTGGATCGGGTATGCAAAAGATTGTCCAAGAATAAATGGCCGAAGAAAAATTGATCGAAAGCAAAACAATAAAACGAAAATTGCCCTAATGGAAAGATTCCCGAAATTATAATTTCCCTAAGAACATTTTAGTGAACCAAAAACTTGCCCGAAAAATACAATAATTTTTATCTCATTATCATTGTCATTGTCATCCCTGTCAATTTTTGGAAAATTTTATTTATTGTGCCTATCATCATCCTGCATAAACACGTAGAATGGAAGTCGAATTTGTTATCATTGAACAGGGAAAACAGAAACTGTTAGTCCACAGTTATTTGTATTAAAAAGGCACGAATGAAGAAACATGTTTTGTTTTTGTTTAGTTTGGTTTTTATTAAATGGACCGCGAGTTTAAATGCCTTGTATTAATGCGCTCAATTAACTGAATAATTACTAAAAATATATTAGTTAAGAAAATGTATTTTTGTATAAAAACAATATTATTAAAATAAGCTAGATAAGTGTATTTTAATTGATTATTGTCTTTGCTTCTGGAATGAAAATTGTCTTTGTTTTCAGTTGATCTAATCCAACGCGAATAAAAGTATTTAAAAATATTTGTTTCTGATTTTTTGGCGATTTTCATATTTTTCTGTATGTATGTATTGTATTTTCTTGTATGTATTCCATAATGTGAATATTGTATTTTTTTTCCTTATTAAGAACACTTTACCATCATTTTTAAATTTATTTTACATGGGCGTATGTATACTATTCGTTCGGAAATAAATTTATTATTATTATAACAACAAGGCCCTCTCTCTATTAAACAACTAAAAAGAAATTATTTATTAGAATTTACGCACAATTTATCTTCAGAGCGTTTCCTCAATGTCTCCGTTTAAGTGTTAATACAAAAACACTATTAAAAAATTAAAGACTTAACATTTATTGGCCAAATTAAGTAAGTAATCGAGATACGCCTTTTCGTCATAAAGCCGACGATATGTACCATTTTTAGTAAACTTTTCCAATATTCTCCGAAAATTATGAATGTGGTGTCATTCGATTCGTATTGTCACCTAGAAAGTTTAAGGAAAAGTCCGAAAATGCGCTGTGATTTTTCGAAATTTAAAAAAAAAATCAAAAATATGAAGAAATTTACTAAAAAAAAAGTTCTAGCTCCCGGAACTGTAGCTCAAATATTTATAATTTTTACACAGCACTGAAAACAGAGCTAAAAACGGATAGTCTGGCTTCCGCCATTTAATTATTTAACGATATTAATTATTAATATTAAGGAATACGAAAATTCCTGGAATATTGTGTACATGAATAAACAATAATATACAGTCGAAAAGTTTGTATCCCAATTTTATCATTAATTATGCATTTATTAATTAATAACTTTTTCTAAACTGAAAGTAATATAAAAACCCGGATAATTATTAAACTATAATGCTAAAATTATTTTCACTTAGTGAAGTTATTCTAATAGAGGAACAATTCTTAATAGGCGAACAAATGAATTGCCCTTAAAAGCATTAAACAATTTTCATTTTCCACTTTTTTATTAACAATAAAAAATTATAAAACAAAAAAAAAGTAGGTAATAAAAATGTTTTTTTCAAAAAAAATTTAATTGTTTCGATTTCTAATCGTATAAATCTACTTGAAAATATTTTTATTTTATTTTTTACTACTATTGTTCAAAAATTTGTTATGAATAAATATTATGATTTATTAGTAAATCGATTTTTTGGTATCATTCAATAAATATAATTATTGATGAAATTATGATTTTTAGGAAAAATTCCATTCCTTAAAAATATTTATTTATTGCTTAAAAATTCGAGTGTTAGTTAACAATCGTTTTTTGCGATTAAATATTAAAATTAAGAAACCGTTTTTTCTCTAAAAATCATAAATTCTATTGTTCTTATACGTCTTTCAAAATATTTTTTTTATTCTTTTTTATTTGTTTATTTAAAAAACAATTTGTTATAAACAAATTCATTCTTACCATTTTTTTAATATTTCATTCTGTAATAAAAGTAGCCATATGTTTTTTTAAAAAAAATATTTTCTATTGTTAGTACAACTTTTAAAATTGTTATAACTTGAAACTTGCCTTTGTCATCCGCTCTTTTGCTTTTATGATCAAAAATTTTCATGCTTCAAGTTTTTTTTGTTTATTACTAATTAATTAACAATTTTAGCCATTTACTAAAGTTGTACCTTTATTATATATTTAATTATTGATTATTATTTATAAAAAAAATCAAACCTTTATTGTTATTTAAATTATATCTGTCATTATTTCTTCCCACAACATAGAATGGAGTTTCTTTATTACGGAATGAAATATTTAAAAAAAATAAATGGTTAAAATTAATTTGTTTATAACAAATTCTTTTTTAAATAAATAAATAAAAAAGAATAATTTTTTCTTTTAAATTTTAAAGAACAATAGAATTGATAATTTTCAGAGAAAAAAAAATGTTTTTTGATAATTTTAATATTTTATCGCAAAAAACAAATGGGATTTTTTCTAAAAAGCATAATTTTCATTAATAAATATAATACAAAAAAAATCGATTTACTACTTACTAATAAACAGTATATTTGCTTATAACAAATTTTTGAACAATTGTAGTAAAAAATAAAAGAAAAATATTTTTCAAGTAGATTTTAACGGTTAGAAATCAAAACAATTAAATTTTTTTGAAAAAATAGTATATTGCTTTATTAAGAGTAAAAATGACACTTTTTGTGGCGAGGCTGTACGTTTACGACATACAGCCGGGGCACAAAAAGACATTTTTACCTGGTATAGAATATGCTATTTTTTTCAAACCCCACAAATAATTTTTTAAACAATTTCAAACGTTTCAAATAATATAAAAAGATTTAAAAGTCATATCTTGTATATAATTATATACCAAGAAACAAAACTGGTTACGCTCTCCTTGAATTTGATACTTTATATCAGTTTATTAATATATTTTCGTACTTTTAACGCCTAGGCATAAAAGTGCTTTACTTTTCTTATACAATATCATAATAAATTTCCATGCATATTTTCATCGATAGATTTGTTGCTTCTGAATAACGGTCTAGGTAAAGCATCTATATAGCTAATTTGCTAGCTCAGAATTACAATTATTAGAGTTAAGCAACTCTAAAAACAAATTTAACAAAATTACTGTAGATCACTATAAATAATGAATAAAACATGTAAAAGAAAACAGACCACACGAATGTTGGTTAGGTTCAAAACTTCTTCTCTTCTCAAATACATTTTAAAAGGCGTTAACATTATTAGGCATTTGCATAAAAGTGTGTATTTTGGCCTTTTGGGTGGTATTCCACAAAATTTGCAGACTATTAAGGAAACAGAAAATGTACAGATTACAGAAATAACAACAAAGGTGGCAAAATCTAAACAAGAATTTATCTATACTAATAGATACTAGCATGGTATAGATACCTAGCATGGTATATTTTCTCAATGGTATCTCTTCAATGATACAGCGGCAAACATTTCTAAACAAAACACTATATTTTACATAAATCCAAACCATTTTATTTTATTCTCACTGTGAAGAGTTGATTGAGAATGGTTAAAAGTTTATATTATAGGGCAAAAACAATACGTTAATTTACTTATCTATACTATACTAATATATAAAATCCTTAAGTGACTGACATACTGATTAATCACGATCCTACTCAAATCACTCAACGTAAGAAGCTCAGTTTTGGCATACAGGTTGATTCTAGGGTGTAGAGAAGATTCGATAAGAAGGGATTTTTCGAAATTCCAGTTCCAAACCACCCCTCAAATATTACAATATTTTTTATTTAAAAAACGGTCAAGTTTCCGAAAAAACGCTTAAACACGTATATTTTATTTTGTTTTTTTACATATTTTAAGATTTTTTAAAAATGTATACAGGGTGTTTCGAAAAATCTGGGCATTGATTAATCACGATCCTGCTTAAAGCGCTTTATTTAAAAAGCTGATTTTCGGAAAACAGATTGACTTTAGGGTGTAGAGGTTCGATAAGAAGGGATTTTTCGAAACTCGAATTCTAAGGGGATGAAACTATCCCTCAAATATTAAAATATTTTTTTATTTAAAAACCGGTGAGTTTTTCGGAAAAACTCTTAAACACGTATATTTTATTTTGTTGCTTTACATATTTTAAGATTTTTTATAAATTTATACAGGGTGTTTCATAAAATATGGCCATTGAGTAATCACGGTTCTGCTTAAACTGCTTGACGTTTAAGCTGATTTTTGGCAAATGGATTGACTGTGGGGTGTAGAGGTTCGATAAGGAGGGGTTTCTCGAATCTCAAATTCCAAGAGGGTGAAAACGCCCCTCAAAAATTACAATATTTGTTATTTAAGAAACGGTTGGTCTTGAGGGAAAACGCTTGGACAAGTATAATTTATTTGGTTTATTAACATATTTTGAATTTTTTTAAAAAATCATACAGGGTGTTCCGAATAGTTGGATAATTTCTTAACCACGATTCTGCTTAAACTGCTCGACGTAAAAAGTTTATTTTTGGCAAACGGATTTTTCGAAAGTCAAATTCCAAAGACAAGAAACTACCCCTCAAATATTACCAAGTTATATATAATAATATCGCCATATTGTTTTTCCTCAAGCTGACATAAATGTGAGAAAATTTTATCCAGTTTGTATGTTAATGGGAATTCTTGTTTTGCTTTATCATCACCATTACCAATGATTAATTCGACGCGAGCGAAGTCGCTGGTACATGCTAGTACAGTATAAAGCCAATGGCTTATGGTAAATATCTACGTGTTGAATTAGATCGAACCAGTTTAACCAAGACTCACAAACTTCGCATTGGTCATACCGCACTGACGCACAAACATATACTTACTGGGGAAGATGCACCTCTGTGTGTGGATTGTCAGGTTAGACTGACAGTCGAACACATTATTTGTGATTGCCCAAGGTATGAACCCCAAAGACACCTGTTTAATCTTGTGAGACCATACGGAGAAAACTTAAAAGATAAACAGTCAATTGCTAATTGTTTAAACTTCTTAAAAGCTGTAAATCTGTTTAACGAAACTTGAAAATCTAGATATTTATGTATCTATGCAAATTATTTATTTGTTTGATTATTTGTTTGTCTGTTTGTTTTATTTATTTATTTATTTATTTATTAAATTGTGCTGTACCCTATACTCTTACCTGTTTGTTTTGATATTTATATTAAGATGTTTATTTATACATTTATACCTATATATTATTCATTAGATTATTTGTTTGTCTGTTTGTTTTATTTATTTATTTATTTATTTATTTATTTATTTATTTATTTATTTATTTATTTATTTATTTATTTATTTATTTATTTATTTATTTATTTATTTATTTATTTATTTATTTATTTATTTATTTATTTATTTATTTATTTATTTATTTATTTATTTATTTATTTATTTATTTATTTTACTCCATCTATTTATTTATTTACTCCATTTCCATTCCATTTATTTATTTATTTATTTATTTATTTATTTATTTATTTATTTATTTATTTATTTATTTATTTATTTATTTATTTATTTATTTATTTATTTATTTATTTATTTATTTATTTATTTATTTATTTATTTATTTATTTATTTTATTTATTTATTTATTTATTTATTTATTTATTTATTTATTTATTTATTTATTTATTTATTTATTTATTTATTTATTTATTTATTTATTTATTTATTTATTTATTTATTTATTTATTTATTTATTTATTTATTTATTTATTTATTTATTTATTTATTTATTTATTTATTTATTTATTTATTTATTTATTTATTTACTTATTTATTTATTTACTTGTGCGTTTTCATATTTGTATATATTAAGTGTTCGTGTTATACTTAAAAAATTGTGCTGTACCCTATACTCTTACCCGTTTGTTTTTATATTTATATTAAGATGTTTATTTATATATTATATAATATGTTTTTGTTATTATTTTACACTTACTGTTGAAGTAATGTCTTCTGGCAGATAGGCAAAATGACCTTGGATGTCGAAGCCTTATTAATAATAAAAAAAATACAGAAATAAATCGAAAAAAAAATTGGCCCCGCGCCGGGAGGTACGTATAGCCGCCCATACTAAAATATGTTAACAAAAAGTTGGTAGGCAGTTCTTTTAGTTTCAATTATCTCAAAAACTGCAACTTTGACTGATTTTGATGTTATTACAAATTTTGTTGCAAATATTATTCCTGATCTTAAATTGAAAACCGCGTTTCGCTAGCTACTGTAATTTTGGAGTTGCGATTTTTTAAAATTTTTAACCCCTTCCTATACCCCCTTACCAACCCCCACCCCCACCAAAAACTAATGGCCAGATTCTGGGGTGCCACAGTATTTTTGTGCCAAATTTGGTTAAAATCGGTTTAGCGGTTTTTGAGTTATCGTGTTACAGACAGACAGACACCATGAAAATATTTTGTATTTAGGTCATTTACGACCAAAATAACTCATTTTGAGTGAAATTAAAAAAACTTTTTTTTGCCGATTTTAATAGCCTACCATACCTATTGGTATGGTCGGCTAATAATATTTATATTAAAACAGCATTATATGCAGGGGTGGATGGGGAAGTGGAAACCGGCCCGGGAAAAACAGGCAACCGGTCCAAATCCACAAAAACAAAATGACTATAACGAAAAAACATATTTTATTTATTAATATATAAGTACAGGTGTTTTTAGCTCGTGCGAAAAAGCTCTTTTGCCTCCGGTTTAAAAAAAATTGTCTTGATCAAAAATTTTCGTAAAGATGAATATTGGGTCGGACATCTGAATTTTTACTACAAAATGGCTCAGTTTTACAGGGTTCTACTGCTTTATTTCGATTATCGATACCGGTAGTTTGATCTTGAATAGGCTACGATTTGAGAAACTTTAAAACTTCCTGATTCATTCAGTTCAGCTGACCCAATCCTCTGTGAAATACATTACTTTAGCTTTTCGGGTATATACTTTCTTACACATTGTAGAAAGAAATTCTGTCTTTTCTGCTACAGCAGCAGCCTCGTCGTGTATACGTGTTTTTAACTGAATGAACCGCGGTCGCCATTAATACTGCAGCATTTTTTAGGTTATTATATAGTTCTTGTTCTGGTCACTAAACTTTTCCTCTATACTTTTCTACATTTAGCATCTTGTATGATAATGCCATGACTAAAACGAAACAAACCTAGGTAATACCTGGATAGGCAGTGGATATACTAAATGTGTTCTGATGTAATGCTATGTTACAGTCCATCATAAGAATATTTAGATTTTCGTGACATATTAATATTTTATTATCTAATCTAGTTTAAACCTTATTTAACTCTTCTCTGCTGTCTCAGTAATTTTTAGCAAATTCATTTTAGCAACATTTTGAACAACAATTTAGACTTGGTTTTTAGTTCTCAGACTTGGCTTTTAGTCCGTCCCCAATTCAAACCACGCATAGATATGTTTTTCCGTCAACCGCAGAGTTCGCGTCAAATTCGTCTACCTTTTTACAAAGGGGAGCTCGAAAAATATTGCACCGAGGCCCGCAGTTGTCAATCTACGCTACAGTATTCTTAGTATACATTTAGATCGAGACTATGTTAATTTACCTAATGCTATTCATTCTTTTTTCTGCTGCCCGTCAGTCATATTTATTAGTTATTAATAAAAAAATAGTGGGTACAACTATACAGGGTGAGTCTTAAATAAGTGCAAATATTTTCAGGGGTGGTATATTTCGACCCCAGGAACACGTCTATGGGGATTTTCTTTGCAAAAAATTATGTTAAAAGTCGAGCATTTTCTTGTATATTTTAGAAAACTTTTGATAACTTCCTGTCCACCGCAAATTTTCCAACGGTATAGTTTCTTAATCTCTGATATTATGGCACTAAAAGAGATGCAAATACCGAAAAATTGAGGTGGCTCAATTTATTTTAAAAATAAATCTATTTTTTACTTTCCAAAATTTAATATCTCGATTGGACTTATTTGAATCTCGGTAGAGAGAATATATTAAGTTTATTTTATTGAGATCTACCAGCCCTGAAAATATTTGCACTTATAGACTCACCTTGTATAATAAAAATTTTCAAACCGAACAAAAAACAGATGATTATTAAAATTATAAGTGTCCTAGAGGAAGACATTTTACAATAGTTATTTTACAAATTGGTGTTTATGTTTAAAAGGAACTGACGATTATACTAATGCAAATTGATTAGTTAGTTATGGGTTATGGAGTCACTATTGATCTTACGTCACTTTAGTTAGAAGATTAACCATTTAATTTTTGCTAATCCAATCTTCTTTTGAGCTCTGATCGGGACCGGCCCACCGGGAATTTTCCCGTTTTCCCATATGGCCCATCCACCCCTGATTATATGTCACTTTTTCAAGCATGTCTTTCAAATTCTTCAATTTAATAGCTGTTAGTAAGAAGTTTCACCACAGAAGAACTAATAAGTTTCACTTCAAATATGCGCACAGAGTGTACAGGGTGGTCGAAATTGGTCTGTTTTAACAGAGAGAACCTATTTCCTGACTAGATAGAGCAAAACCGACATAGATGTCATGGGCTCGATTTCTGAGAAACGTTTAATGGCGTAAACCGCCTGTTGATATTTTCACTGCCAACCGAGATACGGGGCCTTTTTGAATTTTTTACCATTTTGAAAATTGCCCATAACTTTTTTATTTTGCGGAATAATAAAATTCTGTAAAAACGTTATTAAGACACTTTTTTAGGCACAATCCAGTGGCGTAGTCAGTTTTTTTCTATGCTTGCTCTTTTTGTCAGAAAAAATAAAAAATATAATTTTTTAAATGGAAATCATAGTTGGCTATGAACTCAAAAAAATGCTGGCGTTTTACCCTTTCCAATGATCTAAAGTTATGGACATCTATTTCTAAGAATGAGAGAAATATTAGGTTTTTAATCTTTATATCGAAGCGGGCCTTGATTTTGTGTTGATCTATTTGCCTAATTATTTTTTTATCACAATTTGATATTCTATATTACTATTTATCTGCATAAATAAAGACTTTTGAAAAGGTAGATTAACATTCTATATTAGTATTAGTAATTGCCATTGAAATCGATACAATAAACAAAGAATAAAACTAAAATAAAGTACTTTTTGAGTGACGAATAGAGTTTTCTCAAAAAAAAATAATCAAAGATATTCAAACTGAGCACCCCCTTATTGAATACACAATAAACATCTTTTGCGCACAAAGTTACAACAATTTATTAGGCGAACTGGTGTGATAAGTCCAAAAGCTTGCCTAGTAGTCTTCTGCAATTCTTCTCTCGTCCCAATGGTTCTTCCCTTATATATATAAGGCCTTTTAATTTCCCCCATAAAAAAGTCAAAAGGAGTTACATCACAGGACCTAGCAGGCCAAGATTTGGGATCCCTTGTTCCAATCTCATTCTCTCTAAATTATCCATTTAATAGTGCAGTTTGGTTGGGGTAACCCTGGCTTTTTAATTGTAAATGGTAATACAAATATAGAATGTTGATTTACCTTTTCAAATGTCTTTATTTATGCAGATAAATAATGATATAGAATATTAAATTGTGATAAAAAATAATTAGGCAACTATAGGTCCACACAAAATGACAAAATCAAGGCCCGCTTCGATACAAAGATAAAAAAACGTAATATTTCTCTCATTTTTAGAAATAAATACACATAACTTTATATCGTTGGAAAGGGTTAAACGCCAGCATTTTTTTAAGTTCATAGCCAACTATGATTTCCATTTAAAAAATTATATTTTTGATTTTTTCTGACTAGAAAAGCAAGTATAGAAAAAAACTGACTACGCCACTGGATTGTGCTTATAAAGTGCCTTAAGAACGTTTTTACAGAATTTTGATTATTCTGGGAAATACAAAAGTTATGGGCAGTTTTCCAAATGGTAAAAAATTCAAAAAGACTCCGTATCTCGGTTGGCAGTGAAAATATGAACAGGCGGTTTGGGACATTAAACGTTTCTCAGAAATCGAGCCCATGACATCTATGTCGGTCTATCTAGTCAGGAAATAGGTTTTCTCTGTTAAAACAGACCAATTTCGACCACCCTGTACATACTGTTTTTTTTCAACATTTTTCCATGTATATGAAACATAATCTAAAGAAGTAAATAATATTATTTTTAATGTTGTAGTTGCTTGTTATTAGTTAAGGGATGTTTTCAGTCATAAGAATATTTTAGGTATATAAATAAAATAGCACTATAATCAGGCTTATATCCCATGTATTTACCTTTAATTCTGTTTGAATTATTTATTACTAGAAATTATAGATCTCATTTGATGTTAAGGTGATTCTCAGGCCGTTTATGCTTCGGAAAACGATAAGAACATCAAATATTTGCGAAAATGTTGTTTGCTCGCTGATAAAAACAGTATAAATAATTTTTATTTTTGTTTTCCCAAAAATTTATAATAGTATTTGGACAAATTTGTATGTTTATGTTCGACAAATAGTTGTAAAATTAATCAGGTATTGCTTTTTGCGTAAGATTTACCGCTTACAGACTTTGTTTTCTTAAAGTGAAATTCCTGGAAGTGTATACTGGAATAATTGGTTTATTAAAGAATTTGATTAAACGTAATAATTACTGTTTATAAATTCCGATATTTAGATTATTTAGACAAATACATTTTTTTGCACCTCCTGTATGACACCTGTTTTGGTTTATTTCATTATTCAGTGAACTTCATTACTACAAAATATCATTGTCATCATAATTTCTCCATAGATAATATCCCTGTAATTGGACCAATTGTTGTCTATTGTTGTCTATGCGGGCCTAAGTTATCCCTGCTAATTTCCTAATATCGTCGGCTTTATGACGAAAAGGCGTATCTCGAATTTTGCTACTTTTCAGGAGAGCAGTTTAAAGAAAATCGCTTACTTTATTTGGCCAATAAATGTAAAGTCTTTAATTTTTTAATAGTGTTTTGTATTAACACTTAAACGGAGACATTGAGGAAATGTTCTTGATAGATAAATTGTGCGTAAACTCTAATAAATAATTTCTTTTTAGTTGTTTAATAGAGATAGGCCTTTTTGTTATAATAATAATAAATTTATTTTTCTGAACGAATAGTATACATACGCCCATGTAAAATAAATTTAAAAATGATGGTAAAGTGTTCATAATAAGAAAAAAAAATACAATATACAATATAAGAAAATACAATACATACATACAGGAAATATCTGAAAATTACCAAAAAACAGAAACAAATATTTTTAAATACTTTTATTCGCGTTGGATTGGATCAACTGAAAACAAAGACAATTTTCATTCCAGAAGCAAAGACAATAATCAATTAAAATACACTTATCTAGCTTGTTTTAATAATATTGTTTTTTATATAAAAATATTTTTTTTAACTAATATATTTTTAGTAAGTATTCAGTTAATTGAGGGCATTAATTCAAGGCGTTTAAACTCACGGTCCATTTAATAAAAACTAAACTAAACAAAAACAAAACATGTTTCTTCATTCGTTCCTTTTTGATACAAATAACTGTGGACTAACAGTTTCTGTTTTCCCTGTTCAATGATAACAAATTCGAATTCGAAACTTCTATTCTACGTGTTTATGCGGGATGATGATAGGCACAATAAATAAAATTTTCCAAAAATTGACAGGGATGACAATGCCAATGGCCTGACAATGATAATGAGATAAAAATTATTGTATTTTTCGGTCAACTTTTTGGTCCGCTAAAATGTTCTTAGGGAAATTATAATTTCGGGAATTTTTCCATTAGGGCAATTTTCGTTTCGTTGTTTTGCTTTCGATCAATTTTTCTTCGGCCATTTATTCTCGGACAATCTTTTGCATACCCGATACAGCTATGTGCAGAGTCTAGCTCATTCTAACAATGGTTTTTGGCAAAAAAACAGACTCAAAATCACACTGTAAAAGAGAGCTGCTGCCATGATAGAAGTTTTATTTTGTCCCAAGCAACCATCCGAAAATAATTAGGTAGCATTTTCATAACTTAAAACAAAAGAACCTATCTCAAATTCCATCTTTCTCGTAGTATAACAATTGGTATAACAACTGATATAACAAAGAGCCCTATCTCAACATACGTCTCTTCGTCATAACGAAGAATTGTAGTATTTGAGATGGGGCAAATTTTTAAACGAATATAAAATGAAAAAGGTACAATATTGAGATGTGCAAATTCGCTATGTTAAAATATGACCCATTGGGCATGTCATGACGTTGATATCTCAAAATCGCCAAAAATCGAGATATGCCTTTTCATCATAAAGCCGACGATATGTTGGTCCCATCTCAGGTTTGGTCTTTTTTTAGGTCTCTTAATTCCCCGTGGGTACCATGCTGGAATTTTTGTGGTCCATCTATCGTCCGTCCTTCTTGCCAGGTATCCTGCCCATTGCCACTTGAGGGTCTTTCTGTGAATGACATATATTACCTGGGTCTTTTGTCTTATCCACTCTATTTTTTACCGTCTTCCTTTGTTATTTCCAGCTTATTTCGTTGCATCAAGCGTTATGTGACCAGTAGTTTCCTTATGTTGTCAGTTTTAAGTGTCCAGGTTTCGATCCATTGATCGAATGTTTTCTTCTTTAGTTAAAGTGACATTCTAGGTTTGAATATGATTGAGTTTCTTCTATAAATTACATTAAGTTATTATGGAGTACACTCTATGCTAACTTAATTCTTATGTTGATTACTGGTAGTAGAGCTTCTGAGATGTATATTAGTTTCCCCAAATATAAATATTATACTACTATTTCCAGTGTTGTGTTATTTATTGAAATGTCTTTTCTGTCTACCAGTTTATTCTAAATTTAGTTTTCGGTAAATTCATTTTAAGGTCTACTTTAATACTGGCTGAATTTAGTTCGTTAATTTGTGCTTGTAGTTTTTCAGGATAATTGACAATTAGGACCATGTCCAGTAGGACCAGCGAATGATAAGATATTCTCTATCTATTTTCAATTCTTTGTTGGTGCAGTGTAGTTGATGAAAGTTTTGAGGGCTCTTGATATGGATTTTTTGTATATATTCGTAAGAGATTCTATAAGGCATGTCTGTATCTGGTTTAGTTAAAGCTTCTATTATCGCCTTAGGATATATCAAGCCGAAAGCCTTCTCGAAGTTTATAAAGGCTATAGCAAGTCTGCTTGCTGTAGTGGTTGTGCAGCATCCAATGTTGTTTATATTCTGTTGTTTATTAAAAAATATATTGTGATTAATCGTTACTGTTCTTTTCAAAATCGAGAATCTCCAACGAAGATAAGTTGGTTGAAAACTCGACTGGTTAGGTTAGGTAACTACATAGAGAAGATTCAACTTGACGATAACGTGTTTTTAAAGTTCTTTACTTTGGCAAACCAATCAAACCATTCTAAAAGGCGTTTCTTTACAACATTCACTAAAATACTAATATTTTGTTTTCCATCGTATAATATACAGATGGAAACTTAGCAAGAAATTGTTTAAAAAATTATCAAATTCGGCCCACTAGAATAAAATAAATTGACCTTCTAATTCCTAAGAAAGGCAACAAAGAAGACATCAGAGACTATAGACCAATAAGCCTACTACCAGTAACGTACAAGATATTCACAAAAATAATAAACAACGAAATACAAAACACTCTAGACGCTGCACAACCACGAAAACAAGCAGGCTTTATAAGCTTCTCCAGCACGATTGATCATATACATTATACTAAGAGAAACTATCCATTTCTATGGATAGTTTCTACCCTAGCGAAACAAGGTATTGGCAGGTCTTATATAGAAACTATTGCCAAGATATACAAAGAAGTCTAAACAAGAGTAATGATATATAAAACAACCACCCGAGTTCCCAACTGGCAAAGGAATAAGACAGGGAGATGTGATATCCCCAAAGCTGTTTACAGCAACACTAGAAGAAATATTCCGTCAATTGGACTGGACCAACAAAGGAATAAAAATAGATGGAGATAATCTTAACCAACTAAGATTCGCTGATCACATAGTTGTAATTGCCTATAACTGAAGAATTATAAGCACAAATTAACGAACTAAATACAGCCAGCAATAAAGTAGGCCTCAAAATGAATTTAGCCAAAACTAAAGTAAATAAAAGTATAGCAATATAGTAGGCCTCAAAATAAAGTTTAGCAAAAACTAAGCTTGTTGTGCCAGCTATTCAGATAGACAGAATAGACATTCTACTAAATAATACAATACTGGAAATAGTAGGAGAATATATACGTGGGACAACTAATATACAGCTCGGGACTTCTACTACCAGAAATCAATAGAAGAATTAAGTTAGCATGTAGTACTTACGGAAGTAATTCAATCATATTTAAATCTAGAAGTCCACTTTACCTAAAGAAGAAAACACTCGACCAATGCGTACTCACAGTCATGACCTATGCATGCAAAACCTGGACACTTAGACACTGCAGGTCGCACAACGCTCAATGTAAAGAAATATGCTGGGAATAACCAAGAAATACCGTAAAAGAATAGAGTGGAAACGACAAAAGACCGAGGTAATAGATGTCATCCACAGAATCACATCCCTCAAGTGGCAATGGGCAGAACACCTGGCAAGAAGGACGGACAACAGAGATGGACCACAAAAATTACAGCATGATACCCATGAGGGATTAAGAGACCTAGAAAAAAAAAACTTGAGATGGGATCATGAAATTAGGAAATTAACAGGGATAACAAAAAACAGATAAAAATGAGTCAAACTACAAAGAGAGTATCTAAATATGTAAGGGCAGCCCCGGATCTAAGGGGGGGCAAACCGGGGCACCTGCCCCGGGCGCCAGTGCCAGGGGGCGCCAAAATCATAATATAATATGGTTGAAAATCAAAAAAAATTGCTCCACAAAGCGCCTAGTATGCACCTGACGTTCTTCTATCAAGTATTCATTTTATTTTAAAACGCCCAGTTAGTTTTTGAACACATTCTAAAGTTTCATTCGCAATTAGTGGAATAAATTAGTGGTTTCAATTAATTACACCTTTTACATTTTAGTTTACAATCATTCACAATGTTTAAAAAATACAATTAAAATTAATAGAATATCCTAGCAACAGCTTGCGGTAGTCAGTTGTATCCATAAAGAAAGCCAAATATTTAGCTTATAAAACGTATAAAACAATAAACTTTTGATTTCTAACCACGATTTCTCTTGACGGATGCTAATCAATGGCCAAAATGACATTTCCCGCAAAATTTGAAGTATAATTAGTGGAAAAGTCAAAAGTTTGGTTACTTTTTCTACTAATTGAAAACGACTACCACTAATTTAGACGTACTGAATCAGGGGTGGATGGGGAAGTATAAACCGGCCCGGGAAAAACAGACAACCGGCCCAAATCCACAAAAAGAAAATGACCATAACGAAGAAACATTTTATTTATTTAATACAAGATGTTCCAGAAGTAAGTGCAAGTATTTTAACTTGTAGTATAGTTGAACCCCAGAAACATGCCTATGAGTTTGTTTTCGTAAAAAAAACTTTTGGAAATTCAGAATTTTTTGAAAAATGTTTGGTTTGGTTGGATTTTTTTTTAGTTTTTAGTTAAAAAACATAATTTCTTGATAATATGGCAACATAGTTAGTAGATTAAATTTACAAGAAAGAAAATCCAGAAAAGATCCAGTGGTTCTCAAAATTTGAACAAAAAAATATTTTTTTTGGAAATTTTCAAAGTAAAATAACTGCGTTATTTTGGACTTATTTGAAAAACGATGAAGAGAAAATATGTTTCATTTATCGAGATCTACCACTCCTTAAAATACTTGCACTTATTTCTGGGACAACCTGTATATAAGTAAGGGTGTTTTTCGCTCGTGCAAAAAAGGTCTTTTGCCTCCGGTTTTTAAAAAAAAATTAAATTGTCTTGATCAAAATTTTCGTAAAGACCAATACTGGGTCGGACATCTGAATTTTTACTACAAAATGGCTCAGTTTTACAGGGTTCTACTGTGTTTATTTCCACGATTTTAGAGTCACGATTTTGAGAAACTTTAAGACTTCCTGATTCATTCTGTTCAGCTGACCCAATCCTCTGTGAAATACATTACTTTTAACTTTTCGGGTATATACTTTCTTACACATTGTAGAAAGAAATTCTCTCTTTTCTGCTACAGCAGCAGCCTCCTCGTGTACACGTGTTTTTAACTGAATGAACCGCGGTCGCCATTCAAACTGGAGCATTTTTTAGGTTATTATATAGTTCTTATCACGAAATTTTTCCTCTATACTTTTGTACATTTGGCATCTTGTATGATAATGCCATGACTCAAACGAGAGGAACCTAGGCAATACCTAGGCAGTGGATATAAATGTGTTCTGATGTATTGTTATGTTACAGTCCATAATACGAATATTTGGATTTTCGAGACATATTAATATTTTATTATCTAATCTAGTTTACACCTTATTTAACTCTTCTCTGCTGTCTCAGTAATTTTTAGCAAATTCATTGTAGCAACATTTTAAACAACAATTTAAACTCGACGTTTAGTTCCGTCCCCAATTCAAGCCAAGCATAGATATGTTTTCTGCGTCAACCGAGTTCGCTTCAAATTCGTCTACCTTCTTACAAAGGGGAGCTCGAAAAATATTGCACCGAGGCCCCCACTTGTCAATCTCTACCGTATTCTTAGTATACATTTAGATCGAGACTATTTAAATTTACCTAATGCTATTCATTCTTTTTTTTGCTGCCAGTCAGTCATACTTATTAGTTATTAATAAAAGAATATTGGGTAAAACTATACAGGGTGAGTGTTAAATACGTGCAAATATTTTCAGGGGTGGTATATTTCGACCCCAGGAAAACGTCTATGAGTTTTTTTTTGCAAAAAAAGGTGTTAAAAATCGAGCATTTTCTTTTAAATTTTTCTGTATATTTTAGAAAACTTTTTAGAACTCCTGGTCACCGCAAATTTTCCCACGGTATATAGTTTCTTAATCTCTGATACTATACGGCACTAAAGAGATGCAAATACCGAAATTGAGGTGACTCAAATTTAAAAAAATATTTTTTTTTTAATTTACAAACTTTAACAACTCGATTATACTTATTTGAAACTCGATAAAGAAAATATATTGTGTTTATTTTATTGAGATCTACCAGACCTGAAAATATTTGTTCCTTATAGACTCACTTTGTATAATAAAAAATTTCAAACCGAACAAACAACAGATGATTATTAAAATTATAAGTGTCCCAGAGAAAGACATTTTTCAATAGTTATTTTACGAATTGGTGTTTATGTTTAAAAGCAACTGACGATTATAATGATGAAAATTGATTAGTTAGTTATGGAGTTACTAAGGTTCTTACGTCACTTTAGTTAGAAAATTAACCATTTAATTTTTGCTGATCAATCTTTTTTGAGCTCTGATCCGGACCGGCCCACCGGCCCATTTTTCTACCGACCCACCGGGAATTTTCCCGTTTTCCCATATGGCCCATTCACCCCTGTACTGAATGCTTACATTGAAATTAAAGCAACAAACTTCTACGATGATTGAGACCACTAATTTATTCCACTAATTCGGAAGTTCTGAATGAAGCTTAAGGACTCATTCTGACCCGTTTACGAAAAATGCCTACCTATATCTAGATATTTGTAAGTTTTTAAATTAATTTATTGCAAACGCTGGAGAGAGGGGGCGCCTACTGTCGATTTTTTACCCCGGTTCAAAAAAATTGTAGATCCGGGGCTGTGTAAGGGAGCGATAATAAAAAACACCATAATTAGAAATGGTTGAATATGCTGAAAATGATGATGATGTCATCAGAACTTTAAAATACAAGAAAATTTTAAGGTGTCATTGTTTAGTACCTGGTTAGTATATTTCCCAATACCAAGAACGCTTACAAAACTGCCGCAACAAAGGAATACTAACAGAACAACGTAATTAACAAATTATTAGTATAATTTAATTTATGTAAAATGGTCTCCGTGCCAGTTTTTTTCATTATTTTCATATTAAACACGAACCATTTTATCGAGGCCTATAACGGGGTCAGAAATTTTAATTATAATAATGCGGGGGCATAAATAATTTTATAAAATATTGCCGGCAGCCCGTTTATCTCGGAATACGATCGAAATAGGTGGATTTAATCGAATTCACGATCTTTACTCGATGGGATTAGTATAACGGAGCGGGAGTTTATTTTACGGTACGCTTTTTACCCCTTTTTCGCATAATTTCAGCATAACTTAAAACCGCAGGATAATAACTTAATTGGGTGGGTTTGTTTAAGCTTAAAGCTTAGCCTGGATTTGTCTTTTTTGTTCTATTAATATAACCCTGAATAATTCTTGTATTAACGGAATAGTTTGTAGGCTATAAGATTTAAGATGTATAAGGAGGACTGCCTATTCTTGATATTCTAATATTTCGTGTTTCGTATATTCTTTTCACTATAACGAACTATATAATTCTATAATAGGATATCAACTGGTGAGCTACAATTCAAGAAGTAATTTTCGTGGGGGATGTACAGCTATCCTCTTAAAGCAAGAATACCAATTTACTGGTCTGGATTTGGACGTATCATCAATGGAGAAAGCCTGCGAATACTCAGCTTGTGAAATTGCAATACAGAATATTAAATATGTAATTGTTACTTTGTATAGGTCACCAAATGGTGACTTTAACACATTTATTAGTATGCTTGATGTAATTTTAAATTGTATATACTCGCCAAATAATTTTATTGTTGTGTGTGGAGATTTCAACACCGATTTTTCTGTCACTGGGGATAATAGTAATTCCTTGGTTCAACTTTGCCGCAGCTTTAGCATGGGGCTCTTGGTGAATTGGACGACCAGGGTAACAGCGAACTCTGCTAGCAGAATTGCTAACGTTTTTACCAACATAGACCAGAGACATTTAATGTGTAGGAATGTGACGACATTCATATCAGGCCATTATGGTCAACTAACAACTATCCAAACTCCTACTTCCCACTCCAAGGTAAATTATAAGCGTAAGTACGAATGTTTTTTCCGAATTTTCTCTTATTATTTTGAACTAAGCTTTCCTTTGTGTAACGCTAGGGAGAAAGCGATCCCAGATTGGGTGGATAACGAAATTAAGCACTACTCGGCACATATTAAAGATCTTTACGTTACATACAAACAAACCAATAGTCCAATAATGTACTCTCGTTATAAACAAGAAAGAAAGAAATATAGAAGTTATGTATCTAATTATAAAAAAAGTCTTAATGAGAAAATTTTAAATTCAAAAAAATAAATCAAAAACTGCATGGAATATTATAAATAAGCAAACTAATAAATCAAATTCGCATAAAGATATTTCAATAAAGTACAAGGACACTGAGGTTCGTGAGCCGAAGGCGGTGGCGGAACTGTTTAGTAAACACTTTAACCTCCCCTTTTCTTACAACGATACTTATGTGGATGTTGGTGAATCCATTACACCCACAATTTTTCCCCTCTGGATGATATTCCGGTATTTTTGTTAAAACGCATTGCCTCCTTCATATGTACACCTCTTGCAGCACTCATAAACGTATCCTTCTCATCTGGGGTTTTTCCTTCAGCCTTGAAGGTTGCTAAACTTATCCCGATCCTTAAAGGGGGTAATGCTTGTCTCATGAACAACTACCGTCCAGTGTCTCTTCTGTCATCTTTTTCAAAACTGTTTGAGAGGGCTCTTTGTGATAAACTTGCATCTTTTTTGGATCGAAATAGTATATTATCCGATACTCAGTATGGGTTTAGGCCAAAAAAGTCATGCCACCTGGCAATATATAATGTGCTGAATTTTATTATTGAAAGGGTCGACAAAGGTAAGAAGGTAGCAGGTATATTCTTTGATTTATCCAAGGCTTTCGACACCTTGAATCATGGCGTCCTGTTAAATAAGTTGAATATATATGGAATAAGGGGTGTAGCCGCGCGGTTGCTCCAATCGTATTTATCTGATCGTCAACAACAAATTTGTGTCACTCATGAAAAGTCAAAATACTTCTCTCAGTCCGTCACAGTGGGCCAGGGAGTTCCACAGGGCTCTATATTGGGACCGCTTTTGTTCTTACTGTATGTGAATGATCTTCATGGTGAGTTTGTTTCGGGGCTGGTTTGCCACTATGCAGACGACACCTGCTAATTTTGAAGTTTAACTTGATATAATGCCTTTTTAACAGGAAGTCAACTGTTTATAGACGTATCTGCTGAAAAAAACTAAAGTGTTCGTGAATAGTTGTATTTAGATATTTTAAATAGTTTCTTTCTTTGTTTCTTTGTGGTCTTTTACTTCCGACGACGCGACGGGAAGATATATACTTCCCCAAACGTTAAGCATTTTTTTATCCGTTAAAAAGCATCAAAATTAGTGGCATAAATTAGTAGTTTCAACTAGCGGTAGAAGTCTGTTCCTTTAATTTCAATGTAAGTATTCAGAACGCCATTAGTGGTAGTCATTTTCAACTAGTAGAAAAAGTTAAACACTTTTAACATTTCCACTAA
Organism: Sitophilus oryzae; assembly: GCF_002938485.1. Lineage (NCBI taxonomy): Eukaryota > Metazoa > Arthropoda > Insecta > Coleoptera > Curculionidae > Sitophilus > Sitophilus oryzae. The sequence continues at coordinate 359,752 of NW_022146069.1, forward strand.
TTATACTTAAAAATTTGCTAGGAATGTCATTTTCCCCTTTGATATCATCCGTCAAGAGAAATTGTGGTTAAAAATCAAAAGTTAATTGTTTTATAACCTAAATGTTAGACTTTCTCTATGGATACAACTGACTACTGCAAGCTGTTGCTAGGAAATTCTATTAATTTTAATTGTGTTTGTTTGACATTGCGAATGGCCGTAAACTAAAAAGTATAAAGTGTAATTGAAACCACTAATTTATTCTACTAATTGCGAGGTTATGAATGAAGCTTTAGATCAGTTTGGTTTTGTCATAGCGACTACATCATTTTTATATTTACATAACACTGTTAACACCTCTGGTGTTGACAGACCGAGTTTTGCGGGGGCTCTCTGGGGCTTGTTCGCAGGCAGTGGGGGCGATGCGGGAGTGGTGTAGGAAAAATAGCCTACAATTGAACACTTCCAAGACCGGACTTCTTACTTTTGGTAAAATCAGAGATAACGAGTCAGCTGTGATAACAAGTCTATACCACTGGCCGATTATGTGAAATTTCTCGGTGTTTACATTGATCCTACGCTTCACTGGACAAAGCACATAGATATTTTGACTTCTAAATTAAACAGTAACTGCGCGATAATACGAAGATTACGGGACCAATTGTCTCTGGACAAAATTCGAACTCTTTACATCGCCACTTCACAATCTTTAATTATGTATAGCGTTATGTTTTGGGGATCCTCGTCTCTAGCAGAGCAGATCTTCAGGGCCCAAAAGAGAGATCAGGTGTATGTTCGGCTTGCATCCGAGGACATCTTGTAGGCCATATTTTGCAAAAATTCATGTCCTGACTGTGCCCTCTTTATATTTTCTGTCCCTGGTGATGTTCGTTAAAAAGCATCCCGCCCTTTTTGCTACGAACTCTAGTCACTATGGTCCAGATATGGAACGGACTACCAGGGGGCGGGATGATTTAAGCATACCTCTGCATAGCTCGTCTTTTTTTCGGAGGGGCCCAGGCTACAGGGCGGTCAAGGCCTTTGAAATGCTTCCAGCAAATATTGGGGCTGTAGGTAGCGATTACCACTTTAGGGGGTCGGTGTTGGAATTTTTACACACACGCGGTTTTTATAGCTTTAACTTTGAATTTTAATTGTCCTTTGTCTGAATATTGTTGAATTTTTATTATTGTTTTATTTGTGTAATTATTACTATGTTTTAATGTTCTAAGATAATATACTCTGTTCTGTGACGTTGCTTTGTGATCGGGAAGATCATTTTGTCGGCAATAAAGTATTTGTATTTGTATGTATTTATGTATAAAATAAATTTCTTGCAGTTTTTAGGTATATAATAAAATTATATAAGAGTTTCTTGCCTTGAACTGCTAATATAGAAATTACTACTAATATAGGAATACAGGGTGGCCCGTTCCGCAAGGCATAACGGCCAGGGTAATTTTTTTTTTCAGAAAATCCAAAAACATGTCAATTTTGTTTGTGAGGGGGACAACTTTTGCCCCAAAAATGATTGCAAAAGCTTCAACCCTCTAAGCGGGGGTGCCATCCCCCAACTTTTTTCAAATGGGAAGGAGGGTCAAGTGGCACCGCAATGAAAAGAGCTTTTTATTCTCTATATTTCCCCACTTCGATTTTGAAAATAGGTCGAGTCCTTGAGAAAATATGAAGGATTGAAATTTGAAAAGTTTATTTAAACATTTATCAGAGTAAATGATAAGGATACATTCCTTCTACCAATTTGCTGTTTTTTCTTATTATTTCTAGATGTTTACGCATGTTTTCACTTGCCACAAGGTTGAACCACAAGAATAGATATGTTGAACGATCAGGTGCGGTAGTTGCTAAATAGCTGTTCTGTGACTTGTGCGTTGAAGTTCTTCTAAATATCGTAAAACTTTTTAATAATTATGATGCACTTGCAGAAAAAGTGGAAATAATCAAACTTTATTTTAAAAATAATGAATGTGGTAATCGGGTTGCGCAGATATTCAATGAACGCCATCCTGACAAACACCTTTATGGCAAAATTGTGCGCGAGTTAGTAGCAAGATTTCGTGAAACTGGTTCCGTTATGAATAAAAAGAGGCAGAGGGAAAATCCTGTAGTAAATGAAGCTATGGAGGTGTTCGTATTGGGCCAAGTTGCCATGGATAGTACGCTGAGTACAAGAAAATTAGCCAATGAGACGGCGTGAATCGTACAAGTGTCCAAAGGATATTAAAAAAACACAAGTTCCACCCGTACAAAATTCAGTTGGTACAAGAACTCAACGAAGACGATTTTGATCGTCGCGGGCTGGTATTTTTGGAAATTCTATTGCAGGTCAGTTTAACGATATTGAGACCTCACCTGATCGTTCAACCTTGTGGCAAGTGAAAAAATGCGTAAACATTTAGAAATAATAAGAAAAAAACAGCAAATGGGGTCGAAGGAATTTATCCTTATCATTTATTCTGATAAATGTTGAAATAAACTTTTCAAATTTCAATCCTTCATATTTTCTCAATGACTCGACCGATTTTCAAAAACGAGGCGGGGAAATATAGAGAATAGAAAGCTCTATTCATTGCGGCGCCACTTGACCCCCCTTCCCGTTTGAAAAAAGTTGGGGGATGACACCCCCGCTCAGAGGGTTGAAGATTTTGCAATCATTTTTGGGGCAAAAGTTGTCCCCCTCACAAACAAAATTGACGTGTTTTTGGATTTTTTGAAAAAAGAAATACCCTGGCCGTTATGCCTTGTGAACGTTTTCGATGGACCACCCTGTATATAATAACTGCTAATATAGGAATATATACTCTGCGCTGTGCTCGACATATTGTGGGAACGACCCAAGCTCACCTGATGATGGGGTAGGGCCCCGAAACCGGTAGTGAGAGCAGATTGATCCACATTATGTCGAACACAGCGTGGAATTATTTTCTATATTAGCAGTTCAAGGCAAGAAACTCTTATATAATTTTACTATATAATTCTTGATATTTCGTTATATACATGCTACGGACATGTCTTAAACCATACATTTGTGCTCAAAAATAATATAAAATAGTTTTGCTTTGTTTTTATATATACAGGGTCGCTGTTATGTATGGAAACGGTCGATTGTTAGGTAAAATATAGAAGATACCGCAAAAAGTTAGATACAAAAGTTATAGAATTTTTAAATATCTATTAGCGAGAAATAAATTTAAGTATACAGGATCGGTCATAAAGTCGTGGCACATAAAAGTTTTTTTTTTTTTAAATAGAACCCCCTGTATATTATTGCATATTTCAATTCTTCCTTCAATTCTAAGGAAAAATCGAAATCACAGAATGTACCTCAAGCCAATCATTTCCGAGTTATTGACTTTTGAACACTTAAACGCAATTTGATTTAATTAATTTCCATATGTTTAATGAGAAATCGTTATCAATTGTAGAGCGACCTTTTCGAAATCCGCTTTGTTCTTCGAGTAATATATTTTCTGATATTATTTGTACTCGTTTACAGATCATCTTTTCGTAGATTTTATATTCTGAATTGAGGAGGCTGATACCTCTATAATTACTGCAAATTTATTTCCTTTTTAAAAGATTGGTTAAATGATACTAATTCGCCATTTAGACGATGTTTTTGCATGGTACCAGCAATTATTATACAAGTGTAGTAAACGGTGTTTAAGGAGAAGCCTACCGTACTTGTGAAATTCAATATTTAGACCATCTGAGCATGTTGCTTTTTTGATTTTGCATCTCTTCAAAGCATCGTCTGCATCGTTCAATTCTTCCACGGTGAGGGAATCTACATATCCTCTGTAATTTTCATCGATATCATTTCCTCCTGTTATATTTTTGTCTGTCCATAATTCTGTAAAGTATCTTAACCATTCATCTTCTGTTATAATATCTATTTTTAGTGTATCTTTCTCATCTGAATTTAGATGTTTTACTATTTTGAATATATTTCTTTGTTGGTTGTATAAATCATGTTCAAGGTCTGTTACAAGCTTGTCCCAGCTCTGTTGGTGTGCTTCCTGAACAGCGCGTTTAGCTATATTTCTTTCAATCTTCTTCATGTAAATGTTGATCTTCTTTGTTTTGAATCCACCTTAGATAAGCGTCCTTTTTATTCTGTATCACTATTTTCAGTTAGTCATTCCATATTTTTAGTCCTTTTTTTTCTAGTTATTTCTAGTCTTTTACCTAAGGCTTCTTCTGCTGCTTTTCTGATTTCCATTTTGTATGTTTTCTACTTCTGTTTCAATATCGTTGCTTGTTGGTAGTTGTTGTAAGAATTTATTTAATCGACTCTGGTGTAGGTATCTTACGCCGGGAACTTGTAAAAGGTCTACTTTATATCTGAATTATTTTACTTTGTTCTTATTCTTATTTATTTTATACTTTTCAATTTTTACTTTTCCGACAACTAAATAATGATCTGTGTTTATTTCTGCTCCCCTGTATGCGTGTATAAATATCGTGTATAAGCATTTTTGTATATAAATATATACAAACTTTTTTACTTATATTCATCAGTAAGAATATGCTGCCAAAGTTTCCCGAATACATGTCGGAGCACCCTGTATATCATTTTAATGAAAATTATGAGCTATATCGGATTTGTGAGACTCAGATTATCCAAATTCGGAGTTAAGCCTTTTATCGGAGATAAAAAATAAGATTTATTGAAAGGGATCAAGAAATCTCGCTTAATTGGAAATGGATCTTAGCCGCGTCTAATCCTTGTTTAATTGTTATATCAATTAACACAATTAATTTAATCCCACTAATTTGGGATCATTGTAAATTGTAAATCGCATGTATCAAACGATCACGATTTTAGATAAGACATACTAAAATATGTATTTTTTCTTTTTTGGTGATACGAATAATCGTGTGAAACACAGTTATATTTTAAAAATAGGACATAATATATAACGAAAAAAAGAAAGTGATAATGACAGCTTTAAAGCAAGTTTGGAAAAGATTATTTGTTAAAGATATTGTTAAATGCCAATCGATATGATTAATATTAAACGTAAGAATACAGATTATGATTCTTAAATTATTGGGATAAATAGGTATTAAATTTAAGTAGTTGTTATAATACATCATATCTCTATTTTTAATGTTATTCAGGTATGCGTTTCTGCATGTATTCTTGTGAGTAGAAATATTAGGTATATTATCACTTTCTTATACAAGGTGTTTCAGAAAACATATACTATCTTTCGTGGGAAGATTCCTCACGTAAAAACAAGATTTATTTTTTTTAATTAACATATAGGTCCGATTCTGCTTTGTTTCGTCGCTAAAGGGGTTAAAGTCTTCATATTTTTTTGATTTATTATAATTTTCTTCCAAGTGCTTTTAGCGATTCGAATAACATTTTGAGAGCTAAAGTTACTATAGTGTTACGTATCTCACTACTAAAAAATTGTCGACAGACTCACCAGGGACGTGCGTATGGCTTATCACTGGAATATTTTTCTAAAAAAAAACATATTTACCTCTGACTTTTTTGTTAGCAAAATTGTAGAGGCTGTTTAATGCCGATTAAAGTTTGTATCTCGGTATTTTGTCGATTCCTATATCTCTTCCTATCTCTTCTGTCCTCCTATCGATCCTTGATCAGATAAACGCAATTTTATTAATCACAATAAATACAATTAAAATTAAAATAAAATTAATAAATTATTTATTTGATCAACTTTATTGTTAAATTTTATTAAAATGTATAACACTGATATGTTCAGTGCTATCTACGACAAATTCAAGAAGAAAATAATTACAAAAGACTAAAATTTTTATGTATTTTAAAGTTTTATAAGCTTTTTTTTTTAATTTATATGATTTTTTAAGCGATTTTTAGCTAAATTTTGACATTTTAGTATCTCTTGATATTTTGGTAAAAGTTTGAAACACCCTCTGGAGTACATTAACAAAAGCAGGGACTTTAATTTTTTAAATTACTTTATGATCTAGGTGTATTTTTTCTCTATAGGTTATTTTTTGAGTCATCTCAATAGCTTCTATTTTTGTGGATATTCGCTTTGGAAGGAGACACTAACAATTTTTCGTATTTTTTACATTAAAACCATACCTTCGCTTTTGGGCCAAGTCAACAGACCTATAAAGTAGTGTTTATGATTTATGTAATGCTAATGTTTTTGGAAAATAAAAATATTATAGTCTCTTGGGCAGTTACTCTAGCTGACATGGTTTTACGTCCAAAAGTTGATCTCTACCGTGATCAAATACTAGAGTAAACATCAATAAACAATAATTACAAGATTGGTCGACTTACCTGTAAGGAAGATAAATCTTGATTATTCGAGCATCGTAGTCCTTCTATGAGAGGTTTGGCAGGCCATAAAATGAGACCTACCAAACCTATCATAGAATGACGGAGATGCGAAGAATAATAATATAACTTTTCAATGATAGTGGCATAACAAAAACAATAAACACTATTTTATAAGTGCGGTGATGAGGACTTAAATACAATGCTAAAATTGCTGTAAATCGTTACTGTCTTATTCAAAACTGAATATCTCCAATAAAAAAAAGTTATTGAGGTGAATCAAAAAACAAACTATCGAAAAAAGTCTTCCTTACTTTGTTTACATATTACACAGGGTGTTTCAAACTTTCACCAAAATATCAACATTTTGTTTTCCCTCGTATAATTGACAGATGAAAAGTTTTATTTTTAATTCAGAAAGAGATACTAAAAAATCGTATAATTTAGCTACAAATCTCTTAAAAAATCATCAAAGTCGGCTCACTAGAAAAAAATATATTAAATTTTAAAGCACATAGTTTTTCGTACCGATGAGTATATTTCAGTCATTTCATCAATCAAAAATATTGTAGGAGAGCGGGTACAGTTGTAACAGTTTTTAGAAATTTATTTTTCAAAAATAGAATGAGAAATTTTGCAAAGTGTACTTATTATCTTTAGATAGTCTAGACATTTATCATCAAAAATCAAAATGCACATAAGAAATCGAAGGTATATTCACTTATGTAGTCTTAAAAAAGATAATAGTAGTGTGATGACATGTGTTACAATTGTACCCTGCGGTGGTACAGTTGTAACATAGAGGAGGGACAAATGTAACGTGTTTAGTATATTGATTTTTCATCTGAAGCAAATAAAATTTTAGTTCCTGCAATCTGACAAACGTTAAGATATGATTTGGATGCATTCAAACAATAATAATTGCTAGAAAATAAAAGCCAACTTTTATTTAAAATATGTGAAAAAACTGGTTCAGACAACAATCTTCAAAAGTTATACCTATTCTGTAGAATTTTTTCTACGAATAATTCTAACCTAGTCACAATCGTAGAATTTTCCAAACAGTTTAAATTTTTAACTAAACAAAACTGATGCGCCTATAAAAAAGTACAATATTAAAAACAAGATAATTAAAAACTTTAAAAAATATCAACTTGCGAATTTCCTTTTTTTCCAAAAATGATTTTTCTTATTCGTGGGATAAAATTCGGGTATGTGGATTGTCACCCATTTTAGGAGTTACACCAGCTTGTATTTTTTTTAAATAACGGAAAAGTGTATTACATGACAGAGGTCCAAACTTCTAGCAACTTGTCGAAATCGAAGGTTTTCGTTCACAACCAAACCCGCAGCCCTTTTTATAAGTTGATTTGAAGATCCCTTATCAGTATTAATTGTTTTTACTTAGGCATGTTAATTAAAAAAATGAGTACATCTAATGAAACAATGAGTAGGTATCATTGTAACATGTTAAAAAAGTACCCTTTGCCATTGTTACAATTGTACCGAGCTGACAACCCTACACTTTTATTGAAATTACAAAACTGGAACAAAAATTTACCTTAAACTGAACATATCATGTTAAACATACATGCATAGGCTACAAAAGTATATACCTACATTGACTATGAACTATCAGATATGATAATTATTTAAGAACTGATAAAAAGGCTTAAGTTTTACTTTTGTGTCGATAAATAGATATAGCTCTATTGTTAGGTCACTGCACCATTGCAAAAGTCGCAACTGTCGTCAGATTGTACTAAGTCTTGAACTTGAATAACTGTCAAGGTGCCATATTAGTGTATTTGAATTTAAGAGAGTTGTGGTTCTTGTTACATTTGTGCCGCGTTAGAATTGTACCCGCTCTCCCCTACCTACTACTTCTTTTCTTTGAAATCAGTAAATGAGAAATCCAAAGTTAATTTGATGTATTTCGTTATTTAAAACCAGACACTTTTTCCTGAATACAGAACGTAAAAAAATCATCGTCCAGTTGGCAATTAAATTAACAATCTAAATTGCATTCCGAGTCAATTTGAATATTGATCAGGTCGTACTAATTATTTTACACCCGATTTTTCATTTGTCACTGTCTCTGTGTGTCTCAGTCCGGTACGATTTTTGCCGATCTCAATGGTACGGCCGCCGGACATACCGACGAAGAAATGCTAAACTGAGCCTTACGGTGCCATTAAACATCCTTCAAACTTAATAGTACTGTTGGGAAGGTTGTTTTATAATCCTAGTCCTAATAAGATTTGTTGCCTAGGTTACAGAGAACTGCTTTGCGGTTTATGTAATGTACGTACTAGAAATATAGAAGTTTACATTTTGTGTAATATTGTACTGTATTATTTAACAATAATTATAGTATTATTATTATTAGATTATTAAATTAAAGGTTAGGAAACACTATTACATCATCATCATCATCACTTTATTATACAATTTCCAATTATGGTATAGACTCCCTTACATATTTTTATAAACTCTCTGTAATAGGCAATTGTTGTCTATTGTTGGCTATGCAAGTCCAAGTTATCCCTGATATTTTCCTAATATCATAGTTCCATCTTAAGATTGGTGTTTTTCTAGGGCTCTTTATTCCTCGTGGTCCATCTGTTGTCCGTCCTTTTTGCCAGATTTCCTGCCCATTGCCACCTGAGGGATTTGATTTTGTGATTGACATCTATTACCTTCCTCTTTTGCCGTATCCACTCTACTCTTTTACGATCTTTCTTGGTTATTTCCAGCATGTTTCGTTCCATTGAGCGTTGTGCAACCCGCAGTTTAATTATAATATCCGTTTTAAGTGTCCTGGTTTCGCATGCATAGATCATGACTGGTAGTACAGGGTGGCTCGAATTCGATACTCGCATCATTGGGATTTCGGAAACCGTAATAGATTCAGGATCGGTTAAATGGAGGCAAAGTTCCGCAATTTGATGCTCAATAAAATGCCGTATTGCATTTTTATTTTTTATTTATTTTTTTTTTCTGCATAAAATATTCTGGGGATGGAATTTTCTGTACAAAACGTCGGCAAATATCAAAGTGACTATATATAGTGTTTTAAGAGTGATGAAAGGATTTAATTAAATTGAAAAAAAAATCACGTCCGTATTTAAAAAAAATAAGTTGATGATGGTCGCCAGAAGCCGAAACGTCAGAGTCAATAGTTTAATCACACAGAGTTATAGAGCAGGAAAAGTAGCCATGCAAATGTGATTTTCATTTTAAGTTATCTTAACAAATAAAGCCAGGAAACAGTAGAAAAGACAATTGAAAATTTCGTTTTTTTTTGGAATATATTCGGAAGTATTTGGAATTTTTCAAAATGCAATACGGCATTTTGAAAAATTCGCGCAACTTTGCCTCCATTTAACCGATCTTGTATCTCTTACGGTTTCCGAAATCCCAATGATGAGCGTCAAATTCGAGCCATCCTGTACAATGTGTACAGGGTGGATCAAATATTTTCTTCTTTAGATAAAGTGGCATTCGAAATTTGAATATGATTGAGTTTCTTCCGTAAGTACTCCATGCTAACTCAATTCTTCTCTTGATTTCACGCCATAAACACGTACATAATAGAGATCCCGAGCTGTGTATTAGTTGTCCCAAGTATACCGGGTGCGTCTCAAAAGTGGCTCACCCCCTATAACTTTTTTATTTTTTCAGATAAAAAAACGAGATTTGGTATGCTAGTATATGACATAAATTAGGATTAATTGACGTATTCGATTATTTTTTATCATTTTCTATTTCACCGGAAATGACTACAACTTTTGATCTTTAAATGGCACCCTCGGTATATTTTTACTTTATTCAATAGAAAATGACACTCTGAATAGAATGACATATCATATGCCAACTTTTGATATTTTCGTATAAAAACAAATCATATTTTAAATTTCAATCTAGAGTACCATGGCTGTGTTAAAAATACTAATTTTTAATTAAGGAGCCCTGGAAAAATAGATTTGACCGTCTAATGTTAATCGTGTCTTGTCCTGTCCGGTTAAAAGATGCCCAAATCGTATTTTCAATCATATCTGATTTTTTTCAAATGGGACAAGGGTAGCTCATTAGCATATTTGGAATAATTTGGTATCACACACTTGGTATTTCGAATTAAATTGTCGTTATGAACCACATGTTACAATTTCAATAAACCATGTGCGAAAATGTCAAAAGTTATACATATAGAAGAAGTTTACATATAATATGTCATTTTATTCAAAGTGCCACATTCAAAGTGTCAATATAATATCGAATGAAGTAAAAAATACCGAAGGTGTCATTTAAAAATCAAAAGTTGTAGTAATTTCCGGTGAAACAAGAAGTGACCAAAAACAATTGAATACGTCAATCAATCCTAATTTATGTCATATTATAGTAATATGCCAAATCTCGTTTTGTTATCTGAAAAAATAACAAAGTTATAGGGGTGAGCCTATGGGATGAGCGCACTTTTGCGGCGCACCCGGTATATATTCTTCTACTATTTCCAGTGTTATGTTATTTATTAGACTGTATTTTCTGTCCACTAGTTCGTTGTACATTACTTTAGTTTTTGCTAAATTCATTTTGAGATCTACTTTATTGCTAGCTGTGTTTAGTTCGTTAATTTGTGTTTGTAGTTCTTCAGGACTATTGTCAATTAGGACTATGTCATCATACACTATGAATCTTAGATGTTTAAGATATCCTCCATCTATTATTAATCCTTTGTTGGTTCAGTCTAGTTGACGGAAGATTTCTTCTAATCTTGCTGTAAACAGCTTTAGAGATATCGCATCTCCCTGTCGTACTCCTTTGTCATTTGGGAATTCTAAAGTTATTTTATTTATCATTACTCTTGCTTTGCTTGTTTGTATATATTTAGAAGGTTTTCTAAACCAAACGCTATATCTTACATAAATCTACAAACTGCTTTATTTTAATCTCTTTTTTATGAACCTGTCACTAAACATGTTAACATTATGAACTGTCGATTGATAACATGGTTAAAAAGCTTTATTTTATAGGTCTAAAACAATACGTCCAAACAACAATTTACTAAACAAAGATATGTATAACATAAACGAAGCATTAATAAAAAACGCTTAACCATTATCCAAAACATTAAACGAAATCCAAAACACAAAATCATAGGCCTAAAATACACACTTATACAAATACATACTCTTTCAGTATAACAAAATACACTTTTCTCCATGCATTTTGAGCCACACTAAGCCCATAAACAGTGAACAACAAACAAACATATTATATACAAAATACCATGTGAATGTGAGAAATTTTATATTGGTGAAATATTTAGACCGTTAAATGTTCGAACTAAAGAAAATAAAGATTATTTAAAAAAGTGCAATTTTCACAAATCTAAGATTTGTCAGTATTCATGGGACACAGAACACAAAATAGATTTTACCAATGCAAAACTTATAATGAAAGAACCGATAGCCTCTAAGCAAAAAAAGAGGATTATTTAATCCATTCTATAATCGCATCCAAACTTATCGAATTTATATTGCAGCACCCAGTGTAATATTATAATTCCTGACATCCATGAATATTTTTTGTACTTATTCTTCCTGTCATAAAAACAAAAGCACGCGCAAAATACATCAAAACCTAAAACAATGCCTGTATTAACTCATTACAATAATGAACAAGTTAATTTCAAGCCAAGGTTGCCAAACTTCAATCGAATCTTTAATTTACATCGAGGTTGAAAAACGAATCCATCACTCATCATCAACTTAACAAACGAATTTCGCAAGAGATATGCATCTCTTTCTGGTTTTACGAATCCGTTTGTTCATGTTTCGGTTAGGTTTCGGTTATTTTAAATATCATGCAAACATAAACACTCGGTATAAAATGGCGAACGTTTTTCGCAATCCAATTAACGGGCGAGTTAATAAAGTTCAGTCGATTTTATGTTGTTTACCAGATGATTTAAGAGCGGCAAAGTTCAAAAGAATCTTAAATTAACACTGTGTATCAGGTCGATGACTAAATTGTGTGTTAATTGGTTTTATGGAGATTTCGAGCAAGTGATAATGTAAATATGGATATTTTGTTTGAAGTTTCATCTACACTTAATGTTTTACCTGTCAATCTTACTTGTTCAGTCAAAACGTATCAAGTAAAATATTGAGTGTAGACGAAAAAAAGGTCAGTTTTACTTTAATTGAGTTAAGACGGAAAACCGGCTATAAAACTGATTAGATTAGATTTAGATCAAAAGTGTTGTTTTGCCTCCACTGTTAAAAATATAAGAGAAATTTAAAAAAATAACCATCTTAAAAGCGATCAACTCCGAACTCCGAAACCATCAATTCGAACTTCGGCAAAGAATACTTAGAAATGCTGAGGAGGCAGGAAGTTAGGCAGGGATATGTCTTAGCGCCTCTGCTATTCAACATATTTATGGCAGCGCTCTCCATTATAGTGGATAGTAAACTGCATCAGGAAAGAGGAATGGACATTAGATACAGATACAGATACAGATACAGAGACGACGGCGCCGGCGGTCTGTTCAACATAAAAAGACTTAGGACAAAAACACGTACAAAATGCATCACAGAACTTCAATACTGCGCTGATTATTGCGCTCTAGTTGCAAAAATGTTACAGTAATTATTAGGAATGTTGAACACATATACCTGTGCATACGAGGCTTTGGGCCTTAAGTTGAACATCGATAAAACTATAATCATGTGCACTCCCCGGAAGAGCATAACAATCTGTAAAAATCAGAGAAGAACTATTAAAATATGTAGCGGAAATTCAATTACCTCGGCAGTTTGATTTCGGAAAAGGCCAATATCGACTCCGAAATTCAGCACATAATTAGCAGCGCCTGAAGAGAATTCTGGAAACTAAAAGACAGGGTTTTCCAAAATCATGACTTGGGCACAAAAACGAAACTTGCAGTGTACCGAGCAATAATAATCCCCACCATGTTATATGAAAGCGAAACCTGGATGCCGTATCGCCGACACATGAACGCATTAAACAAGTTGCAACAGAGACACCTTAGACAACTCTTGAGAATCAAATGGTTCCACAATGTTTCAAATATATCTGTCCTTGAAAAAGTTAGCTGCGAGAGCGCTGAAGTCATGATTACAAAATCCCGATTAAGATGGACTGGTCATGTATGCAGGAAGCAAAAAAACCGCCTACCAAAATCTCTTCTTTATGGTGAGTTTGTACACTGTAAGAGGGAACTAGGTGGACAACTCAAAAGGTACAAGAATATTTTCCACGAAAACTTAAAATAAATAAATAAATGCCTATATTGTCAAAAAGTCTCAGTTAACAGCGACAAGCAAAAAGTAAAGAGGCAACAAAGCAATGAGATTTTTGTATGTCCGGAGTGCAGAAGAGAGATAGAATCACGTGTAGGGCTTTTCAGTCACAGAAAAGCTCAAGAAAGAAAACGCCTTGCGTAACCATTTTCTGATGCGTGTCAAATACTTGTCAGCAAGTAATGGCAGCAGTAGTAGAAAAGCTGAACAAATTAGGCAAAAAAAATAAAGTCCGTCTACTTTGGATGCCAGCCCACCAAGGGATAATAGGTAATGAAAAAGTAATCGATCTAGCTGGTAAAGGAGCCGATACTCTACTAAATTGACCAGAACCCAAGAGGAAACCAACTTAAAGCAGAACTCTAGAACCTGGAAGACTCCATCCGTAACCTGGAATGGAAATCCTCAAACGGTCTAAGACACTCGAAGAAATTGTTCAATTAGAGTTACGACCGAGAAAAATCAAAGATTTTTCTTGATTTTAGTAAGAACAATCTTCCGAGTGTAACAGGAAGGGGTGGATGGGCCATATGGGAAAACGGGAAAGGTCCCGGTGGGCCGGTGGAAAGATGGGCCGGTGGAAAGATGGGCCGGTGGGCGGGCCGGTCCCGATCAGAGCTCAACAAAAGATTGAATTAGCAAAATTTAAATGGTTAATCTTCTAACTAACCTAACGTAAGATTCGTAGAGACTCTATCACTAACTGATCATTTTCACTTTGCATCAGTATAATCGTCAGTTATATACTTATAAAATACCAATTTGTAAAATAACTATTGTAAGATGTCTTTCTCTCTGAGACACTTATAGTTTTAATAAACATCTGTTGTTTGTTCGGTTTGAAAATAATTTTTATTAAACAAGGTGACTTTATAAGTGCAAATATTTTCAGGGCTGGTAGATCTCAATAAAAGAGACATAATATATTCTCTTTACCGTGTTTCAAATAAGCCCAACCGAGTTATTAAAGTTTGAAAATAAAAAAAAAAAGATTTATTTTTACAAGTATTTGAGCCATCTCAGTTTTTCGGTATTTGCATCCCTTTTCGTGCTGTAATATCAGAGATTAAGAAACTATACCGTGGGAAAATTTGCGGTGAACAGGAAGTTCTAAAAAAAAATTCTAAAATATACAGGAAAATTTCAAAGAGAATTTTGCAAAAGAAAACTCATAGATGTGTTCTTGGGATCGAAATATACCACCCCTGAAAATATTTGCACTTATTTAAGACTCACCCTGTATAGTTTTAGCACTATTCCTTTATTGATAACTTTATTAATAACTACTAAATATGACTGACTGGCAGCAAAAAAAAAGAATGAATAGCATTAGGTACATTTAAATAGTCTCGATATAAGTGTATACTAAGAATACGGTAACGTAGATTGACAACTGGGGCCTCGATACAATTATTATTGTCAATATTGAATTTTATAGGATTTTCTGAGGATGCTATAGATCTTATCAAAAATTATTTCAGAATGCAGTATGTAGAGACTAATGCTGGGCAGTCGCCTAGAGAACTAATTGGATGTGGTGTACCACAAGGCTCAATATTGGGTCCTCTGCTTTTTATTTTATATACATGTAACATGGTGACATCCTTAAGACATATCACTGCACATTATTATGCAGATGACACACAATTAGTGTTTTCTTTTGATTCGGGTGACTGTTCTAATGCTGAAAAATTAATAAATGATGACTTAGATGCTCTACTGCAAGCCTCAAGTAGCCACGTTCTAGCGATTAATCCAGACAGATCAAATATCGTTGTGTTTGGCAAACAAAAAAATAAAATGGTTGAAGTATTAACAATAAAAGTAGCAGGTCAAAAAATAGATTTTAAAAGTTGCATAAAAAATTTAGGTTTACAAATCGATTGTGATCTTCGTTTTAAAAGTCATGTTTCTCAGTGTATCAGTAGAGCGTACGTGTCGTTAAAAATGCTTTACCCACATCGTAGGTTATTATCAGAGACTACTAAAATTAAATTAGCTGAGGCACTTGTACTTTGCCACTTTAACTACTGTGATGTGGTGTACGCGGACCATGTATAGATAGGGTTGACACTGAGAGGATCCAAAGGGTAGAGAAAAATTGTTTAAGATATATTTATGGTATACGAAAATTTGACAGAGTTTCATATAAAATGAATGATGCAAAATGGCTGAATATGCAGAATACACGAAAACTCCATGCATTAGTTTTTATTCACAGTTTGATTATTAATAAACACCCTCCATACCTAGCGAATAAAATTTCTTTTAGAACAGATGTTCATAATTTGAATTTAAGATTTAAAGGTTTCATTTCTCCTCCGCCTCATAACATCCTTATTTAAGAGAAGCTTCTCCTATGTCATTTATAAACTATATAACAGCATACCGTCAGAATTGAAAAAACTAGCACCACTGACTTTCAAAACCAATCTTAAAAGAATGTTACATGAAAATTGCCTTTCCTTTGTAGATTAATTGATTATTATTTTTTTTATTACTATCAGACATCTATAAAATGTCCATATATTGTTTTTTTTGTACCATTAATTTGTATTTGGAGCTGAACGAGAACAATTATTTAATTGATTTCAGTCTCCCTTTTTGCAATAATTTATATTTTATTATATATTATTTGTAATAGCTTTTGTTACATTTTTTTGCAAAATAAACTTTATTATTATTATTATTATTAGTATCCGATGCAGCGTAATATGACGTTACGACAATAGTCACCAAAACCGTCTCGTTTTATTAAAAAATTACATCAAAAGTAATGATAACTGTAAAAATTGCAAATTGATCGTGATCAGTTCATTTCGCTCTTAAAAATTAACCAAAGCATGTATTGACGTGATCCAAAAATAAAATGCTCAGGACTCAGGGGACATGGTTCTTCCCGTAAAATTATGTTGTATGAAAATTTACACACGAAATTATTGCACAGGGTGTTTTAAAGTTAGGATAAAAAAACAACCCCTCCATTAACCCTGTATAATATGCCAATTACTAAAGTTTACAAAAAAAGCTGAGTTTACGAATTAAAGTTGATATAATTATATACAGTTTGCTAAAAAATTCATGAAATTGGGTTATATATATATATATATATATATATATATATATATATATATATATATATATATATATATATATATATATATATATATATATATATATATATATATTTTTTTTTTTGCCCTTTGAAATTGGGCTATATATATATATATATATATATATATATATATATATATATATATATATATATATATATATATATATATATATATATATATATATATATATATATATATATATATATATATATATATATATATATATATTTGGTATTAGTATTTGATACTTTTTCCAACTACAGTCTATTGCTGCCTTCCCGTTACCCTACGCCACAGATTTAGTGCGTCATCAGCTTCTAGGTTACGAGGTTCCATTGCTTCCTTAACCGTTCCGTTCCAGGATTTTCTAGGTCTGCCTCTCTTTCTTCTACCCTGGGGAGGCCATTGAAAAACTTTTCTTGGCCACCTGTTCTCCGGCATACGTAGAACATGTCCAAACCACTTTAAGCTGAATTTTTCAATTCGATCTAGCACTGTCTCCTCCGATGCATTCATGATACGCCTGACCTCGATGTTTGTCTTTTTTCCATCCTAGATATACCTGCGCTCCTTCTAAGATAGTCCATTTCAACAACTTGGATTTTGCGCTTCGTATCTGCACTCAAAGTCCATAGCTCTGAACCATAGCAAAGAACTGACTCCACCAATGTTCGTCCAAGTCTCTTTTTGGTTGTTGCAGACAAGTTTCGGTCCCACCAGAGGCTATTAAGGCAACAAATAACTCGTTTGCTCTACTGAATTCGGGTTTGTATTTCTTCTTTGCCCAAACCCTCGTTATTGATAGTAGCACCCAGGTATTTAAATTTGTCTACTTGTTGAATCTGGACGTTACCATCTATGAAGACTTCAAAAACAAGCGTTGGAATTGACAGCTAAGCATTCTGTCTTTTTTAGACTAACCTGAAGTCCCCATTTGTTATATTCTTGGTAAAGCCTCTTAGTCATGAACTCCAGATCGAAAAAGTCCTGCGCAATCACGACCTGATTGTCTGCAAAGCTCAGAGTAAACAGTGTATCTTCCCCAATGGGTATTCCCATGCCTTGGCATCTCCTCTTCCATTCCCTAAGGGCTACTTCAACGTAAGCATTGAAGATTAGAGGTGATAAGCTACATCCTTGTCGAAACCCTTTTGTGGTATTTATTGGATTGGATAGCATGTGCCCTATCTTAACGTACGCTTTATTTTCTTTATAGAGCTCTTTTATTATCTTAAGTAGGGGTCTATCTACTTCTAAAATATTCAAGGCTTCCCATATCTTGTTGCGAGGAATAGAGTCGTACGCTTTCTCCAAATCAATAAACGCTAGATGGACTTCTTGATCTACTGCTATCTTTTTTCCATCACCTGCTGTAGGACAAAGAGGTTATCTGTGCAAGATTTCCCCGGTGTGAATCCGTTTTGATCTTCCGAGATTTTGTCACCAATATTATCCCTGAGCTTACCCTGCAGAACTTTTCCAAAAAGCCTGCTCACTGAACTGTTAATGCTCAGGCCTCTATAACAACCGGGGTCGTTGCGATTTCTTTTTAAAGATGGACACTATATGAGCCACTCTCCATTCTTGGGGTAGTTTATTTTGCAGACAGCACTGGTTGAACAGCTCTGCCAGGCGCCAGCGCAATTTCTCGGTCCCACACTTTAACAATTCTACTGCAATGTTACCAGGACACCTGGTGACTGTCCATTTTTCATTTTTTGAGACTTAGATGTACTTCTCTTTCGCTGATCGTTAAAGTGCCCGCAAGGTTGTCTTCCTCTTCTGCAGATTGGAATTCTGGTCGGTTTTCTGTTAATAATTCTGCATAGTAGTTGCGCCATTTTTCTATACCAATTTTATTCAAGAACTTGTCCGTTTGATTGGTTTTCATTTGCCGGATTGTTCGCCAGACCTCAGTACTCGGAAATTGGGCTAAAAATAACAAAAATATAACAGTTTAAATTTGACCAAAATTTTCTCTGTTGCGTTTTTTTTGCATCTGAGTGTATATCTACATCTACAATACCTATTTGCTCAACATAAAATAAAACCGGAAAATTCTACTTTAGTCATGCTAAAGCCCCATCGAGGTCGTGATAATTTTGTCGATATTTTCCTTCCTTAGTTTTCGGTGGCTATTAGTAGTGATATATTTAACCCATTTAAATAATACATGAAACGTCAAACTGATAAATATTTTTGAAAAAAAAATGTCGTCTAAGGTCGATCCCACAGATTCCATCGCCTATTTTTTCTACAATCACCGATAAGATATCAGGTACAAAGAAAATACTATTTACTACATACAAAAATACACCATAATCTACGATAAACTGTACTGTTGCAAGTGAATTCGAGGAACCGTTTCTAAAATAGATCGCTGCGGTTTTCTAGGTTAAAAACGCAGAATTCCCAAAAATAACAGAAAAAGACACAGTAAAGAGGAATAAAGGCATCGTTACGAACTTTCACGTATATTAAAACAATCGTAATAAAAAGTTATCATGCCGTTTATTTATGTGTGTTCGCGTTATATTTTATTGTCGGGATTTTTTCCTTTTTTCTTTCGCTGGCATGATGGAATGAGCTTCATCATTTTCCGCTAAATAATAAAGAATTTTAGATGTCATAAAAGAGAAACGCATAAACCGCAAGGCGGGTTATTGCATTAAAATATATAAAGTTTTCCAGGTATTTAATAATAAAGCCGAACAAAATATAAAGATGGCGAATTGTTCGTGAGATACTTACAAATTGCAAGAACATTAAAAACAACAAAGTATGAGAAGAGTATTATAAGCATATACAGTTCAAATTTTATATATATATACCTGATATTAAAGTTAGAATCTTTTGTGACTTTAATGTACTACTTATCGTATAACTTTTGAAAAACAATTCTTATAAGTAAATCGACCAAGAGAAATCGCTAGAAATTATCTTCAAGTTCGAAAAATGCCCGCTAGGGGACGTTTCTCTAATAGCCAATCAGAAAACAGGGCTTTTCTCAAAAATATGCAGGTGAATAGGTATTTTAAATATTACTATTGTAAGCATCGATAAATTTGAAATTTTTTTGATATAGAGTATTTTGCTCTATCTCATAAAATAAAGTGGTGGGGGAAGGTTAAACTTGCTTTTATTAAAATAAGGATAACTCTGGTTTAGGTTACGCGATTTAAACAAACTATGGCTCGTTTTAAAAAGCTTTTCTTCCTTAATGATCTCCAGTATAAATTTTGTTTCCACAATTTTTTTCGTGGTAGCTAGAGGGCGCTGTTTGACATCATAACAGATCATAACAGATATTGCGCTTTTGCGTAAAAAAATTAAATAGAAGGCTATATTTCTTTTTGCACAGTTAAATAGAGCACAAAATTTCCAAAATATCAGCGCAAACCGCAACTTTCTATCTGATCTCTAACCGGAAATATTAAGGGAACAAATCATGTTAGGCTGCCGCTTAGGATTATATGGTCTAAAAATTATAATAGTTGGCTAGGAAACAAAAAGAGGTAAATTGGTTACGTCAAAATATCAAAACGTTTAAGTTCAGTTTTCATGCATCCGAATTTCGGGCGTCATAATTACTTAAGCGTGTTTATGTAACATTATCATCCATCTATATAATTTTTACGAATTTCTTGGTTAATTAATACGTAATTAGTTCTCAGATTAAAATGTCCTAAAGTCGGAGAATCAATAATTTTATTAAAATTTCTAGGAATTGTGCCGCCATATTGTTTTTAACAGAGAAAACCGCCGAATTTCGTATGGTCGAAAACTAAGGGTTTATTCATATAACGTCATTTAGTTATTAATCCAAGTTCGTCCTTGATTTCACTTGTTTTCGTGTTTTACCTGTTGTTTGTGTTATTTATTATTATGTTATAAAGTTTATGTCGTTTGGGTCACTTTTCATATAACATCGAACGAAGGTGCGAATCTTAACAATATGCACTACTGCTCCAAATCTGCCCTTGATGCAAGTAGTTTAGCACCAAGACCGTTGGTCGGTAAATGTTTAGGCAGGAATTATAGGATGGCGAATGATTAGACTTTTTTAATTATCTGAATGAAATAAACTATCCATAATTTCTAAGAAATTATTTGCCAATTTTGTTAGGGGATCCATCATGATGAAATTGCATCATGACCCATGGCCAGCTCGGTCATGCCTGGGTTTTAATTTATGGGGTCGAATCAAGAACGAAACAGGGATAGATAATAATTAAACGGTATTAAAATGAAATTAAAATAAATGTTTTGATATTTTGACGTAACCAAATTACTTTTATTTATATACATCGATTCGAAGTTCACATACGAACGTTTCTGAACGTCTAGCTTATGCACTTCTCTCGAGGAAGCGACTGCACTGTACTTGGTGCAGGTGCATATCTAAATCTCTACTAGAATAACTGCCCCCCTCCCCATTACAGAAACCATAAATACTATTCCATAGTTGACTAGAAGCAAAAGCAAAGGCATGGCTCTAATGTAAAAATTACGAAAAAATGTTAGGGTCTTCTTCCAAAGCGAATATCTCCAAATAAAATAAAGCTATTGAGATGAACTAAAAAATAAACATTGAACGGGGAACGTCGTTTAAATTTATGTTGTAATATGATGGAAAGATGTAATAATGATAGATTTTTTTACAAAATATTTGTTGGTAGCTATTTCCGTTATAGTATAATTTAATCATGATCAATTATATTATAGACTCCTTCATAAATTAATAATTTAGGAATAATTTCCTTACTGAATTAATATAAGCTTATATCGTCTTGGATACTTTAACCAAAAATAGAGTCATAACTCCCTTGGGACATTATTAACGGGAATTAAGATGCCATAATTCCCTCTACTTTTTATAGGTAACAACCATAAAATGTAATACAGATTTTGATATAATATAATAATAATATAAAATGAAAAAGGACACTCATCTAACTACTCTATAAGTTATTTACATAATTAATGTTACATATTATAATAAATTATTTACAAGAGCACAGTTTCATCGACATCCCTTACTACAAGCCTATGAAGGTATTTTTTATATTTCTTTGATAAATGGATTCACTTTTTCCTCCATTTTAATGGAAATGTATTCGAACGTGTGCCGAATTCGTGCGAAAGGCATTTTTTACGAAAAACTGAACTCGATTGACAAAACCGTCAATTTATAAACAGGTGATTTAATGCAATATGTATAGTAACCTGAGAACAAAGTTCTTACCAGCAGCGTTAATACAAATATACCTGAAGATTAACAAATGCAACATTTGTGTCGTTTTAAAAATGGATAAAATAATATACTAAATTGTTGTCCCTCGACCATTGACCATCGGGACAGAAACTTTCCCTCGGTAATTAACACTCTTATAATTCCCTTGATTCATAATATACAGGGTGGTCCGAACTGTATTCCGGAAACTTCGGCAGCTTATTCTGCAGATAAAGATAAGTAAAAAAGTTCATATAAATGTATGTCCTAAAATGCTTACTTTCAGAGATACAGGGTGTAAAACTTTCATTTTATTTCGATTTTTTCTAAATAATTTCTTTAGTAACATCAATATTTTGATGAAAATTGGTATCTGGGAGTTTTTTTCACATGAAAATTTTGATTTTGATGTCGATATGATTCCTACTTGTAGCGGGCACCACATACATATGTTTTAACTTGTTTGAAGAATAATAACTCTTCGTCCGTACCTTTATAAAACTGCTGAGTAAAAAATATACATTTATGACGTTTTTACGAAAAAAAGGTCTCTTGGTAAAAATAGCTAGGAGTAATGGTTCTCGAGATATTTGGAATCGAAATTATGAATACCTGTCACCATTGACATAAAATTAAACATGTTGACTAAATAGTTATTAGACTGAAATCATAAATTTGAAATGATTTTGTGTCAAAAGTTGAACAGAAACTGTTTTATTTTCACTTTTCGAAGGAAAATTTATGATTAATCTAAAAAAATAAAAGTTCCCAAATTTATCATTTCCGTCAAATAACTATCTACTTAACGCATATACAGGGTGAGTTTCCTACGATGTTCTCTATGGGTATCTCGGAAACTACTGGAGATAGAGAATCGGTTAAATGGGGAAGAACTGCAGTTTTGTGGAGCTATAAATACGCGTCTTTCAGATTTTTGAAAAAGTTCATGGCTTACTAGATATTTCGAAAAAACAAATTTCGGCTGTTTTAAAAAATTGTCCCAATTCCATTATAAGCTTTTTAGCCAAAAAAGTGTTCAGATAAAAGTTGTAGATAATTACATCCTTAATGAGATTGTGTCCTGCGTTTTTTTTCTAAAGCCTGCCATTTTGAAATATGACACAAACATATGTTTTTTTAAATGGAAACCATAGGTAGCCGTGACTTCATAAAAAGCACCATTTTTTAAGCTTTTTAGCGATATAAGCTATAATATGTCTTCTTCGAAAAATTACTGAGTTATAGCCAATTTTTATAATTTTTAAACAATTTCTGAATGTTGCGTTTTTAGAGAACGATTTTTAAGACATGTTAGAAAAGTTAAATAGTTATAGCCAATTCTTATCTTTCTTGACTAATTTCACTTAGATTGCATGGTATTCTCATTCTGTTATGATTTATAACTTACAAAAAGTCAGAATATACTAGTAAACGGTTCTTTACAATTTACATTACATAAACTAAAACTTAAAAAAATAATATCACTACATACACATTTAGTTATTTTAGAAAATGTTCAAAAATCCGCCATTATTTTGAGTTGCATCTTTTAAAACTAAATTACTACCTATTATCACAGAAGGACCGGTCGACTTGATTAAACTTCTCTCGTACCGCCACTTCGAGTGCCTCTCTTAATTCATAATTTTTTTTTGTCAACCTTATTGTTAACCATACCGCATAAAAAAATCTAAAATGGATAGATCAGGTGATCGAGGAGGCCCATGCAATTGGTCCACCTCTTCCTATCCCTGAGTTCGCATAATTATGATATAAATAATTTTTAACATTTCTTTCATTATGGGGGGGGGGTCATAATGAAAGTCATGTTGTAATTCTTTTTTCTTTTCTTCATTTCTTCATTTGAAAAATTCATATTTACAATTTTTGTTTATTTTAATTTACAAAGTTTGGATGTGACAGTTTCACGTTTCTGAGAGCAACGGTGATTAAACTTGTTTCCATGGCTTACTAAGTGAAATTGTTTAAAAATGATAAGAATTGGCTATAACTCAATAATTTTTCGAAAAAACATATTATAGCTTATATCGTTAAAAAGCTCAAAAATGGCGCTTTTATGAAGTCATGGCCAACTATGGTTTCCATATAAAAAAAAACATATGTTTGTATCATATGTCAAAAATGACAGGCTTTAGAAAAAACGGAGGACACAATCTCATTAAGGATGTAATTATCTACAACTTTTATCTGAAAACTTTTTGTCTGAAATAGCTTATAATGGAATTAGGGACAATTTTTAAAACAGCCGAAATTTGTTTTTCTGAAATATCTAGTAAGCCATGAACTTTTTCAAAATCTGAAAGGCGCATATTTATGACCCTACAAAACTGATTTTTTTTTTCCCATTTAACAGACTCTCTATCTTCAGTAGCTTCTGAGATACCCATAGAGAACATCGTAGGAAACTCACCCTGTATGTTTATTTTTTTCTCAATAATGACATGTAGACTACTTCCATTCTAAATATCTTGAGAACTGTTGCTCGTAGCAATTTTACAAAGAGACATTTTTACGTAAAAATCACGGAAATGTATATTTTACTCAGTAGTTTTATACAGGTACGGGCAAAAAGTTATTACTCTTCAAAACTGTTTAAACACATGAATGTGGCGCCCCCTACAAATAAGAGTCATATTGACATCAAAATCAAATTTCTCATGTCAAAAAACTCCCAGACACAAATTTCCATCCAAATATTGACGTTACTTCAGACATTATTTGGAAAAAATCGAAATAAAAAAGCAACTTCTACACCCTGTATCTCTGAAACTAAGCATTTTAGGACATACATTTATACAAACTTTTTTACTTATTTTTATCTGCAGAATATGCTGCCGACATTTCCGGAATACAATTCGGACAACCCTGTATATTAATTATCAATTGGCTAAAGTCCTAGTACAAAAAATAAATTGATCACCCTATACAACACACAAAATCAAGTCAAGTGTATCTTTGATAATCTACCGCATCCTATAAACTGTCATAGAATCAAACAATACAATATTAAAATTAACTCTAACTAATGCCTTTTTTCCAACCCATTTAATATTATTCACCTATACGTAACACACACATAATCGGAATATTTTCATTGTTCCGTGAAAATATTTCGACTCCTGTGGGAATTGTTCATCGACATTTTTCCGAATATTTCCTTCCCCGGTCTCGTCGCCGCTCGTTTCTCTCTGACGTTTAAAACGTCAACTTCCGGCTAATCAAATTTATAGCGGCAACGCCGTAACGGATAAATAATTCGACACCGCCGGAAATTACCCTAAAGCCTGGGGAAGGGGGTTACGAAGAGGGCGGATCGAAACACTCTGTTGATTGAGGAGACGAGTAAACTTGTTGATTTAGCGGTGTCTGATGGTGCATAGTGTAATGTGCAATTAAATTAAAATTATAATTGGAATATTGCAATACAGGAGTCATTTCACGGAAAAAAATTAATAAACCCAACAATAATTGTAAAAAATACTGCTGGAACTTGCGCCTAAAATGGTACTAGGCATCACGTTGTCGTTTTTAAAAATGTTATTTTTTCCTGTGGTTAGGTACTTCTAAGAAAATCAAAAAACTAATTACACAATCTCATAGCGACTTTATCAGGGCTATCTGATAGTTTTCTTATATTTTCAAATTAGCTGATAATTTGTGAGATACATAGGCCAACTTATTTTTTTTTAATACGGACCTGCATTTTTTATTTCAGGTTTTGAAAGGATTCGGTCTTCTGTGTACAAAGATATACCACACGTTTTATTTTTTGTTTCAGGTATTTAAACTATTTTTTTTTTATTTAAACTAATTTCAAGTCCGGCTCTGTTTTTTTTAAATATTTAATCTATTCATCCTTACAATATTGATGAGCTATAAAACTTAACAATGACGTGGGGTAAAACATTGAAAACGGAAAATCAAATACAATAAAACAATAAAAAATAATATAAATATCGATAAATATAATATAATATAAACAATCAAATAATTTTCCCGGGAGATGGAATGAAAATGGTGGAGCAGTATAATAGCCAGCGAGGTTCCTGGACCTATCGCCAAGGGGCAAGGGCATTACTTCACGTCGTTTGTAAAAGTGAAATCAATATACCTCAACATTTACAACAAAGGGTACAAAATGCATTTGGAAGTATAAGAAAACGATCTGTTGAAAGGGCTATAGATAAAATTGAACAAAAAGTAAATGTGCGCAACAGGAAGGGTGGTAACACTTTCAAACATCTAGAGCATTAGAAACTAGTTTGTAGAAGTTGATATATTTATAATAACTACTATTAATATTATGCATATTATTAGATCGTACACTGAAATTTTAAATTCGCAGTAAAAAAATTAAACATAATATCTTAAAATTGCTGACCTGAGTATTATTTATTTCAACCTATCGATTTTTCTTATTCAATGTTAATTAGCGCTCATCAATATTGTTGCGATGAATATAATCAGGTTAAATAATTTAAAAATCCAGAGTCGAACTTCAAATTATTTTAAATAATAATTAAATAGTTTTGTTGTTGTTAAAATACCTAAAACGAAAAAAAAAATGTGACATATCGTACTCAGAAGACTGAATTCAAAAAAATTAAGTTGGCTTATCAAATTATCAACTAATTTGAAAATCTAAATATACTATCAGATAGCCCTGATAAAATGGCTATGCGAATTTGCAATTAGTTTTATGATTTTCTAAAAAGTAACGACAGGAAAAAATAAAATCTATTTTCAAAAAAAAATCCGTTTTTCTCAAAAAACTCAGTGTTCACGGGAAATTCTATTTCAGATAGTTGGCAACACTGATTTTTCTCACTTAAACACGTTTGCAGTTTTAGCACCAGTGACTGTCGCCTAAGTAAAAAACTCAAGAATTTTACCTCAAAATATTTTAACTTCTACAGGGTGGCTCAAAAAGTGTGATAAGGATGCATTTTTAAATGGAACACTCTATTTATTATTGCATTTTTGGCTTCCTTTTTGACTGCTTTATATTGTTACGGATTCCCTGGGTCCACTAATTTAAACTCACGATAAAATACTTAACGAATTTATTTTCTCTCACTCTGTACACAAAATTTATACTAATTTAACACAATTTATGCAGCTACTATTACTCTAACGTTTCTGGCACCTTCGCAAATTAATTCACTATTTAAAACGCGGTATTATCAAACTTCAAACTATCCCAACTGTCGATAGCGCGCCTTTTATATAGATGTGGATCTTCAGGAAAATTCTATTCTAGAATTCTGTAGAATTTCTTTTACTTTCTGGTGAATTCGCCAGGTTTCTCAATACACGTTGCGGTTTTAGTTCCTCGCTTCTCCGACAGATGGCGCCACATACACCTTAACAATATTATAATCCTATGATATTATTACTTAAATATGTTTTGATTGAAGAACAACCCAAAGAACTGGAGCACAAAAATGAAACTCAAGAAAAAAATGAATAATGATAAGCAAATGCAAGACCAAGAACAATAAAAAAAAATATTAAATTAATATCTTCTAACGTTGGATATAGGAACGTTTGCCACATCGTGTAGGAGACACATTTACCAGCTGCTATATTGTCGAAAATTATGCCAAATGTTGGACACATCGTGGAAGACCGATTATAGAAACAGAACAGAAAACCAGAACCAAAGTAAGACGGCATACAAAGTGGTGCAGAGCGTAAATTGTAGAAATTATAATACACAACATTTTTTTCATATTTACACTGTTATATAAATAAACAAAAATGTCATAATACAATTTATGATATAACAGCAATTACTCCGACTAATTAAAACCAACCCAAAAGGGCATTTTGCGTGTTACGAATTATAGGCCGTCCGTCCTTGCGCATTAGCACGCGTTTTCAATGCAACACAAAAGATTTTTGCCATTATATAAAGAAATTCTTATATATTATACATGTGCCGACCTTGACATTAAGCGCGTTATTATTTATAGCGGAAAAGGTCTAATACGAGACCGCGTAATAATTTTTTCACTGTATGTACATATCTCGTTTTCTTTGGTATTTGTTTGACAAGATCAACGGTTGGCGTCTGTTTCAATATAATTATTAGAAAAACAATGCGTTTGCTATGCTATACTTAATGGTATTCAATGTCGGATGTCAGTTCCCATAGAATTTAAACATACCTATACCCGGGTTAATATACACAACCAAACTTATATGGAATTACTCTTTAATTCTGACTAAAGATAAGGCTTTTTGTTACAAATAAACATGATAATAAAGAATACACGATTGCTGGGATTTATTTTCTTGTCAATTTAGTGTTCCAAAATACTGTCTTATGTTATTAATGATTAACAGATGGACAGAGGGGAAGAATTATTGCTCTCATTGAACAAGGAATGCCCCAAAGAGACGTAGCAAGAAACTAGAAACTATCAAGAACAGGCTTAAACAAAGTCGTCAAAGAGTCACAGCTGAACAACAAGGTCGCTTTGTATGCCAAATTGCTAGAAGAATAAATCCAAATGTTTCTTATCCAGAGCTACAAAGACAACTTCTGGCAGCTACAGGTGTAAACGTTTCAGTTGAAACCATAAGAAAAAGGCTTCGTGCTCGAGGGTTGTACTGTAGATTTATCTCGGCAAAATAAAATTGACCGGCTAAATTGGTGCCTTCAACATCACCACTGGACAATTGAGAATTCGCAAAATGTTTTTTTTTTCGGATGAGACCAGAATTGGGATTCCATTGAATTGGGATTCTCAGAGCTCCAGGAAGACGAGCGAGACCCCAGGCTGCCAAATCTGTACCAAGATATAAAAGAGGAACTGATATGTTCTGGGATCGTATTATGTTGGGAGCAAAATCTCCATTGTTACGACTTTGACAAACTTTAACGGGTTGGAGGTATGTTGATTTAGTGCTAGAACCAACAGTTAGGCTTTGGAGAGCTGCAATTGGGGATAATTTTAACTTCATGCACGATAATGCACGACCCATACCAGCGGAGTGGCTAGAGAATGTCTTAAAACAGAAGGTGTCATAGTTTTGGACCATCGAACACTTGTGGAACTAGCTCAAAAGAAGGGTTAGAGTTCGTCGAAACAACCCAGGAAATCTCGCACAGTTTATTAATGCAGCATTAGCAGAAGAGGAAACATACCCCAAGACAACGATTATAATTTAATTAGAAGCACGCCAGCGCGGATAGGGCTACAGGTGGCAACAAAAATTATTAATATCAATTTTCTTTTTGTTTTTGCTTTTTGGCGGAAGCAAAACTTTTAAAGGAAACGTTTCGAAACATTTTCTGCAATTTGTGTATAAGATGTTCCCGTTTTCAGCAGCCACTGTTTTTAATTGTAAAGAAACAAAATACCAAACTAAAATAGTCTGTCTGTGTGTGGATTTTAAAATGAAATAAAAAAAACATCAACAATGTCGCCATAATTTGTTTGTCTTAAAATCTTTGTTTTTAGATTTTCTCGCACAAAAAATGTTTCATGAAAGCAAATTCATCGTTTCATTTAATAATTGTACTTTCATATAACATGGTACATAATATTTTTGTTTGAAATATAGATCTTTATTTTTATATCATGGTGTTGAAAATAAAACTACATAAATCAATAAGTAGAACTCGTTCTTATGAGTTTAAAAGCTCAACAGTCGCTAAAAACATATATTTTAGTTAAAACCTCTATCACTAGCCAACATGGCGGAATTTTAATTCATTATTTTATAAAATTGGCATGAAGTCGGACACAAATCATCTACATCATATCATATTATGTGTGTCTAAAAAGAGAGAAACTCGTGTTTCGAAAATGAATCGACAATAAATGGAAGCGTTGTTTCCTTAATGTTTCAATTCAGCGCTATCTGTGTGGAAATTTCGAACTAGTCACCTGTCAACAACGCCAATCAAAATTTGTGGTCAAAATAATTAAAACACTTTTATTTACTTATTATACCACAATTAACGCATAAAAGCATGTTTTCCATACATCTCTTTCTTAAAAGTTTCGAAAAATTTGTGACACTAAGAGCTTTATTGTTATAATTTTGGTAAAATATTTTTGGTAAAAGAGATTTTGTTTCGATTTTGTGTCTAAAAATGCTACTTGGGGTGAGGGAAACAAGTGAGGAGGATATAAAAGAGGGAAGGTCGATAATGTCACACTTTCAAAATTTTAAAATATCGGTAATATCAATATTACATTTGTGGTACTAAAAAAATATTCGAAATTAGAACAAGTGTGACATTTTCATCAACTGCCTATTAATAGCAAAAAAATTCTAACGGTTTAAAGATCTAAAAGCTATTAGATCAGCCTGATACGGAAGCAAATCCTTTCCTAATCTCGTTCTGCCTTACAAAATATGATATTTATAGACGGATTATCGAAAAAATATTTATTTCTTAACTGGGGATCAGTATCGATGAGAGAGTGAGACGGGATTAAGCCTATCGTTGTACGAAAAACAAAAAAAAAACATCTCCGAAAAACGGTAAATAGTAATAAAATATTTAGATGCGGGATCTCGGCAATTATTTATTGGCGGTAATAAAACGCGTCAAGTGTGCGTGTATTGGTATTGATCGTTTTATAATCTTCCTGATTAAACATTTTGCAGGTACTAAATCTACGGTTGATTTAAAGGAGATGTTTCATCAGTGACGTTGAAGTTAAGTAATTAAGAATATATCGCACACAATTTTTTTTTTCAAACGTCACAAAAGTATTCTTTTTTGCGACGGGAATGACATTATAGAAAGGGCATTTTAACTCATAAAAGTACAGCAATTTTATGCCTAAACACAAAAATACAAAAATATAGTATATTAAACTGACATTAAATGTCAAATTCAACGAGTGTTATCATAGTTTCTCGATATACAGGGTCACTTTTATGCGTATGGAAACGGTCGATTATTAGGTAAAATATAGGAAGTACCGCAAAAAGTTAAATATAAAAGTTATAGGGTTTATAAATATCTATTAGCGGGTAATAAATTTAAGTATACAGGGTCGGTCATCATAAAGTCGTGGCACATCAAAATTTCATTTTTTTAAATGGAACCCCATGTATATTATTGCATATCGGTTCTTCCTTCAATTCTAAGCAAAAATTGAAATATACACAATGTACCTCAAACCAACCGTTTCCGAGTTATTGACTTTTGGAAATATCACTTAAACAATTTGATTTAATTAATTTCGATATGTTCAGTTTCATTTAACGATGGCATTTTGCCGAAACTGTGATACTTAATAATGTTTGACATTAGTTCTCAAGTTAGCATTTATAAGCTTTTTTCGTTTTCCTGTTATTACCGATTCTGAACCGTCCTACAATTGTGATGCGTATGCGCAGAAGGAAATATGAAGACATTATTTCATTTGCGCATGCGCTGGAGAGTTCTTGGACGATTCAGAATCGATAATAACAGGAAAACGAACAGACCTATAGATATAGTTCAGTCATTGGGGATTTTTGCTTGGAAAAATGTCCGGAAGTTCTGCAACTTTGCAGGTTTATAGGTTTTGGGGTCAAAATTCATAAAATGCACATTTTCGGACTTGCCGCCGACGCCATCCAGCCAAGATGGCGGCCAAACTCGGTATTTTGTGAATATCTCGAAAACTATGCGTTTTTCGCAAAAATTTGGGGAGAGCAAAATTAAAGAGAATAAAATTTCCTATAAAAAATGTTTTATGAAAATTTTCGCTAAAGTCAACCGTTTAGGCACAAAATCCCTGAAACTTGATATTTTGCGTAATGATATCCTGATATTTTGCGTAAAATATGATATATTATGTATAGTCGATTTTCCGAAATCAAATGTCGATTAGGGTTCACTAAAACTAGTTTTAGTTTAGTTTCTTCAATTTTGTCATAAAACAGTGGCGTATCATTAATTCGCTCATTAATTTATGAATAATTAATTTTAATTATTGAAAATGTGTACTTGTTTCCACACCACCCAAGAGGTAAAGTATTGTACATGGCGCATTTATTTTAACGTTTTTATACGTTAATTCTTTCATTTAACGGAGGCCTACTCCACTAGATAAATTAAAAACTTTAACTTATCTGCACAAGCCCGACGGATCTGGCTCATTGATGTCAAAGTCGATCGTGTCTGCTGTGCTGGGCTCATCAGGGTGGTCTCTCATACGTCTAACTCTTCATCTTCAGCCGCCAGAGGGATATCTACAGGCAAGTCCAACTCCTCTTCATCGGATTCGTCGGGCTTACGGAAAAAAATATTTGTAACTAAAGGGGCTATGAGAAATTGCTGGAAACTATTTTCAACTTTGTAAATGGCCGCTAGGTGGCGCAACTGCTATGGAAAATAAGAGAATAGATTTTTTACAGAATCTTGCCTAGATAATGGGTACTATAAATAATAGCTTCATAATCTTCAGTAAATTTTGGATTTTTTTTGTTAGAACCATTTTCCCATATCTGCTAAAATAAAGTGGTGGGGGAAGATTAGATCTATCTTTATTTAAATGTTAAAAACTCCCGACTGGATGATCAGAATCTAACAAACGAGCGCTCGTTTAAAAGAGCGTTTCTTACTCTATATTATACCATAAAAATAATAATAATAAGGTTTTGAACGTAGACGCTAGGAGGCGCTTTCTTACAATTTAACAAACATAGCGCGTTTTTTCAAAAAAATTAAATACGATAGTATGTGCTATTTTAGCTGGTAGTAAAGAGTAGTAAAAGCTTAAAAAGTCAGCGAAAACCGTATCTTAATATCTTCTTTCAAACCAAAGATATTAGCAAAATTATAATAAATACCATAATATAAGCCCTTAATTACCTTATTTTTACAATACAGTATCAGTAGCCCTCTTGATTAGGCCCATTCTAACAAAAAAATAAGATAGAAACAGTTAGTTTATTTTAAAATATACGAAATACCAGAATACCATAAAACCAGATGTATTAATATCTAATAATTAAGATATTAATAATAGTGAACAAGAAACGATGATTCAGTGAAGTCATGGTAGGCTTTGGAAAAAAGTTGCTTTTCGCGTAATAGTATAAACGTCAAATTCTGATTAGATCAACATTTTGATAGTCTTAGCAGCGTTTTTTATCTTTTAAATGCTTTTTCAAAATGCCTTTATTATTTGAAGTAGTTGAAGTTGTGGCATTTTGAAAAAGCAATCAAAAGATTAAAAACGCTCCTAATACTATCAAAATGTTGATCTAATAACAATTTGACGTTTATACTATTACGTCAAAAGCAACTTTTTTCCAAAGCCTACCATGACTTCACTGAATCATCGTTTCTTGTTCACTATTATTAATATCTTAATTATTAGATATTAATACATCTGATATTATGATATTCTGGTATATCGTCAATTTTAAAATAAACTAACTGTTTCTATCTTATTTTTAGGTTAGAATGGGCATAATCAAGAGGGCTACTGATATCGTGTTGTAAAAGTAAGGTAATTAAGGGCTTATTTTTTGGTATTTATTATAATTTTGCTAATATCTTCGGTTTGAAAGAAGATATCAAGATGCGGTTTTTGCTGATTTTTTAAGCTTTTACTACTCTTTACTATTAGCTAAAATTGCATATACTATTGCATTTAATTTTTTTGAAAAAACGCGCAATGTTTGTTAAATTGTAAGACAATGCCCCCTGGTGCCTACGTTCAAAAGCTTATTATTGTTGTTTATATCTTATAATATAGAGCAAGAAAGGCTTTTTTAAACGAGCTCTTGTTTGTTGAATTCTTTTCATCCAATCCGGAGTTATTAATATTTAAATACCAACAGATCTAAAAAATGGTTCCAACAAAAAATATTCAAAATTTACTGAAGATTATGAAGCTATTATTTATAGTACCCCTTATTTAGTCGAAATTGTGTAAAAACTCCATTTTCTTATTTTTTGTTGCAGTTGAGCCCCCTAGCGGTCGTTCTACAAACTTGAAAATAATTTCCAGCAATTTCCCATAGCCTCTTTAGTTATAAATATTTTTTTCCGCAGCCGCTACGGCTAATACTTTCCGAGATACAGCCGAGAGCTATTCTTAGTGGGACACCCTGTATATCATACTTTACGCAAAATTGTAAAATTTCCAGTGATTTTGTGCCAAAACGGTTTACTTTAGCGAAAATTTTCATAAAACCTTTTTTATAGGAAATTTTATTCTCTTTAATATTGCTCTCTCCAAATTTTTGCGAAAAACGCATAGTTTTCGAGATATTTACAAAATACCGATTCTGAGCGCCATCTTGGCAAGATGGCGGCGCCGGCGGCAAGTCTGGAAATGTGCATTTTATGGATTTTAGTTAGGGACCCCAAAACCTATAAACTTGCAAAGTTTCAAAACTTCCGGACTTTTTTCCAAGCAGGCTCCTTTTTTGATCCCCAATGACTGAACTAATGTATAAAATGAGAGTATAGCAAGTCTGGAAATTGCAAAATTTTCGTTTAACATTTCAATTCTTCAATTTATGTACATTGTGTACTACGATTATTGTTTCATTTAAAAAAAATAAAGTTTGATGTGACACAACTTTATGGCCAACCCTGTAAACTGAAATTTACTAGTAGCTAATAGGAACTTAAAAATCCATTACAACAGTTTCGGCAGAATCGCATCATTAAATAAAGTCAAACACATCGAAATTAATTAAATCGAATCGTTTAAGTGATATTTTCAAAAGTCAATAACTCGGAAACGGTTGCTTTGAGGTACATTGTGTGTATTTCGATTTTTGTAAAAAATATACCAACATTACAAGAGATACAAAGAAATATGTTGGTCCAAATTGCTTGTTGTTCCAACACAGCAAGTGGACAAGCATCAATTAGTTTCTTATAAAATATTAATTCTTTAAAAATTAAAATATGAATAACAGTCTCTTTATTTTCCAAAAAGGTACCAGCCATTGTACGCTGTCTAAATAATACGTACCTACCTGCATTTGAAATAAAAGAGCGTCGAAGTAGGACTGCGAAGTACCCTGATGGATTCCCCAAACGTCACTTGCTGCTCCGTACGGTACTAATTGTTCTTCTGTCCGCGAGGTGTCGCTAGATGAACTGGTTAGGGCCACGCAGATCGCCCCCGTATTCATTATTGAGCCCCTTTGGACGGGGCCACAAGTACGGCACTGTGTTTATTAGTTTGTTTTATAAGTTTATTAAAAAATATATAGTTTTATGTATTGTTTTGTTGTCTTTTTTGTGAAATTCACTAAGTTCACTGAGCTTAAATTTTAAAGATGAATTTTCTTAGAAGATCGCTAAAAGTTGATACATAATAGAATAATAATGTTTGAAAAGGAAACTTTTTT
Source organism: Sitophilus oryzae (assembly GCF_002938485.1). Classification (NCBI taxonomy): domain Eukaryota; kingdom Metazoa; phylum Arthropoda; class Insecta; order Coleoptera; family Curculionidae; genus Sitophilus; species Sitophilus oryzae. The sequence goes on from NW_022146069.1 coordinate 395,074, forward strand.
ATTCAATCTATAGATACTTAATGCATATAAAAATATTTCTTTAAATCACTGAATCATGTGTAATAAAAGTTTAATTAGAAAAATATATTTTATACTATTTTAGCCTAAAATTTGAAAAGAAATATTTACAAAAACCTTACTTGCTTAATACAAAACAAAAATAAATAAAAATAAGACTTTTTTAACCATTATGTTTAATAAAAAAACTAAGAATATTTACAAAGGCTAAGTTACTACTAAACTTAAACTACGAATATTTTACTAAGAATATTTTATAACCAGCCTTAAAAAATATCCTAATTAATCATAATTTAATTTTTAAATTTTTGAAAATTAATAAATTATAGTAATTTTTGTAAATTTTCTAGCATATTTTTTATGTTTATGATTTGTCAATTATTATAATCTTTGATATTTTTCTTTTTTTTTATTAATATTCATTTTTGTATTTTTATCTTTGTTACAATAAGAGTATTTGATTTTTTTGTAGAAAGTAGATACATTTTAGTACTATATGATTTATTTAAAATTTATCTAATTTTTTTTTGTTTAATATACATATACAGGGAGGTCCGAATTGTATTCCGGAAACTTCGGCAGCATATTCTGCAGATTAAATTAAGTAAAAAAATTCGTATAAATGTATGTCCTAAAATGCTTAATTTCGGAGGTACAGGGTGTAGAAATTTCATTTTTATTTTGATTTTTTCCAAATAATTTAAGAAGTAACGTCAATATTGGGATGAAAATTGGTGTCTGGGAGTTTTTGGACATGAGAAATTTGATTTTCGTGTCAATATGACTCCTACTTGTAGAAAGCGCCACCTACATATGCTTTTACTAGTTTGAAGAGTAATCACTTTTCATCCATACCTGTATAAAACTACTGAGTAAAGAAATATACATTTACAACTTTTTTTACATAAAAAAGGTCTCTTGGTAAAAATCGCTACGAGTAATGGTTCTCGAGATATTTGAAATGGAAATTATCAATACCTGTCATCATTGACAAATTAAACATGTTGACCAACTAGTTATTAGACTGAAATCTTAAATTTGAAATCTTTTTGTGCCAAAAGTTCAACAGAAACTGTTTAATCATCATTTTTTCGCAGAAAAAATTATGATTAATTTAAAAAAATAAAAATTTATTCTTTCAGTCAAATAGCTCTACGCAACGTGTGCTTATTTTTTGTCAATAATGACGTGTATTGACTATTTCCATTTTAACTTGAGAACGGTTGTTCGTAGCTATTTTTACCAAGAGACATGTTTTACGTAAAAAGTCATGGAAATGTATATTTTTTTAGTCAGTAGTTTTATACAGGTACCGTCAAAAAGTTATTACTCTTCAAAACAGTCAAAACGCATGTAGGTGGCGCCCCCTACAAATAGGAGTCATCAAAATCGAATTTCTCGTATCACAAAACTCCCAGACACCAATTTTCATTCAGATATTGACGTTATTTCAGAAATTATTTAGAAAAAATCGAAATAAAAATGAAACTTCTACACCAAACCGAAACTAAGCATTTTAGGACATACATTTTTATGAACTATTTTACTTATTTTTATCTGCAGAATATGCTACCGAAGTTTCCGGAATACAGTTCGGACCACCCTGTATATTGTTATTATTTTAAAATCCCTTTTTATTTTTTTTTTCAACATTTTAAAGATATACTTGTTAAAATTATGAAAGAAACAGTGTTTTATTATTCTTACAATTTTTGTTTTCATTTGTTTATTAATACTTGCGTTGTGTTTTTTTAGGAATATGCTAATACAAAAAGTAATATACAGCATATCCCCGGATTGTCTTTACAAGAGGAAAAACTTTTTTATTATTGACATTTTGAGAAAAACGCATATTTTATAAAGTTTTGCTTGTTTTAAAATGGTTAATCTCGTTTATACTTTTCTCAATTTCCATATTTTCCATACTCCTTTTCATTTTCAAGACTTTTTTTCCACGAGAAAAATTCAACCATATATTTTCATGTTTTTTAAATTTTCTCTCAAATGGTATGGAAATTTGGTTTGGTTTGGTTACAGGGGATTGGCCATTTTAGAACAAGCAAATTTTTTTATAAAGAATCCAATTTTCTCAAAATGTCAATAATGAAAAAGTTTTTCTTCTTGTAAAGACAATCCGGGAACATACTGTATATCAGCAAAATTAGCTGTACTCTATATAATGTGTAACTTGTATAAGTATAATTATTGTAAGTAATTTTTAAAAAAGATTTATGTTTAAGTATGTTTTTTTTAAATTATATTAGTGTTTAATTTATATTTTATTTCTTATTCGTATTATTTATGCTAAAAATCAATATCAAAAAATTTTAGAATGTTTTTTTTTCAATAAAATTATTCAATATATATTTTTAATCGGAAAGCAGTTTTCTTAATATTGATTATGTTTGCTGCATCGACAAACAATGACAAACTTTTCATGCATCGTTTCCTGTTTTCAATAAGAATTTGAGAAAAATGAGGAAAAATTTTTCAAAAAATAATTTGTTTTTAAAAAATGAATTTTGTTGGTGTTAATTATTAGCTCAATTTATGTTTTTGTTTATACGTATTATTATCTCATAAAAAACAAAATTTGTTTTAAAAACTCGCAGATTATTAATTCTAAAAGAAGGACCTACGTTTTTTTTTTATTTTTTTCAAATAGTATTACTATATCAATTTTTATTTATGACCGAAAAATATTTTTTTAGCTGCTATTTTTACTACAATTACAAGGTGTATCAACAACCACCGACTCCTGCAAATCCTATTTTCAATATGAATTTGAAAAAATATAAAAAACTATGTTTTTTAAAAATTAATTTTGTTGCTGTTAATTATTAGCTCAACTCCCCCTATGTTTTGATTTATATTCTTTTTCCATAAAAAACTAAGTTTGTTTTAAAAACTCACAGATTATTAATTCCAAAAAAAAGACCTATTATTTTTGAAATTATTTCTTTTAATTAAGCGGTTTTCTTACTATTTCTATTAATATTTTTCCTTTTTCAATATTATTACTCTATCAATTTTTTATCTATGCACGAAAAATGTTTTTTTAGCTCCTCTTTTCACTACAATTACAAGATGCATCGACAAACTATGCCTCCTGCTGTCTCTAAAGTGGTATCGACACCGCAACACGTGTCGTTCGATTCCTGCGACTCAGCGACGCGTCGATACCTCGATCCACGGCGAGCATAACGCGACTGAAAACCGTTCTAGCCATTGCAGGAAATGCTCCGAAATTCTCGCTGTGTGATTCGTTATCGGGCGCAGGAATACGTTCCTGCGGCTCAGCGGGAAAGAGTGTGCGCTGTGGTTCTGGAAAATCGGGAAATAGAGAAAAGCGATTGGTGGAAATGGAGGTTGAGGATTGATTTTCCTGCTGGAAATGTCGCAGGAAAGAGGGGGAGGGTTTCCTGAAAATGGGGACCCGTCTGAATCGATTCGGTCTAGTTTTAGTTTTTTGTTTAGTTTGGTATTTATTTTTCTGTTGTTTTAACCATGTTTAGTTAAGTTTTTCCTGTATCCAAATAGCGAATAATTTTCGGTTCTTTTGGAAAGAAACGGTATTGGCCTTTTCTTTATTATTAATATTCACTTGCCATTAGAAATTAAATCAGTTATCTCCAATAAAAATTGGATGCAGGACATCGAAACTATTTCTAAATTAAATTTTAATTTAATAAAAAAATACTCATGTAAAGCTTAGAGCTCATTTGTAAATGAATTGGCCGTAAAAAAAAGGCTTTATGTTTGTGTAGTTTTTCCGAAGTCAATTGGAACTCTTGGGAGTCTTAATTTTGGGAATGTCTTTGTCGGTGTCATTGTCGGCATCGTCTAGGTTTAGACAAAGAATTATGAGACTCAATATTTCTAATAGACTTGGAGGAGATTTTTCATGACATTAGCCAATTTTATATTTATTCTTTGACAAATTTACAAATTAATCTGCGTTTTGTTTAAATAAAACTGCGATTATCATTGCAATGAAATGCCCAAACCACTAAACAGTCGGAATCGGCAACTTGTCTCGTCTTTACTCAATTATTTTGGAAATTATTATAACAGGAAAGAGCTCTTAGCTAGACCCTTTTGCAGTTAACCTACGTTAGAGAGGTAAAAATTAATACTGTTGCTAAAGTTTTCTTTGACATTTAGACTTTTTATTTTCAAATGTCAAATATTCAAATTCTAATCTTTGCAAAGATTATATACCTAGTGTTTCTCAAAAGTGGGTCACCTTTATAAATTTTTATTTTTTTTCAGATAAAAAAAGAGATTTTGATCAATCATCATACGTCAATCAGGATTGATTGACGTATTCAACTGCTTTCGGTCACTTCCTGTTTCTAAAAAAAGTAAAAATGTTCTGCATTCTATTCAAAGTGTCATTTTCTATCGAATAAAGTAAAAATATATCGGGGGTGCCATTTAAAAATCAAAAGTTTGTAGTCATTTTCGGTGAAGCAGGAACTGACCAAAAACAATTGAATACGTTAATCAATCAGTGGTGGACTAAGGGGGGCGGAAGGGGCGGTCCGGGACCCTTTTTCTAGGGGGCCTCCAAATCTTAATAAGTAATTTTTTATTCAACTGGCAAACAGTGCCAATATGTGTTCAGTAGTTACAAAGCAATTTGTAGTTAGAGTATGCAAACCATAAGTATACACAAACTAAACACAGTGTAAATGGAAGCAGATATTTACTTAATTATCAATTATTAGGCCCCAGTAATTGTCAATGGAATTTTTCTATTTACGAAATTAAATCAAGGGGTAATTTTCTTTGGTTAGAATATCGAATAATTATTATTTTTTTATATTCGAATAATTATTATTTATTCTTGGACCTATATAGGAGTATACCGTGATTTTGTAAGGGGCCCCTTACAAAATCGCGGTATTTACCTGGAATGGTTGCGAAAGTAACGCGGCTTATATGTGGAACCGGTATTCCCATCACTTTGTCATCATAAATTGCCATTAAATATATGTAAACATTCGCTCGGGGATTGTTTTATTACGTCAAATTGCATTCGTTTTTCAATTTAAATGTATTATTATAAGCTTTAAAAAAAATGATGTTATCCTTTTTGATACCTTTTTGAAGCTGGAGCCCTCGATGGGACCCTTAATTCTTTGGTCGGGGCCCGTCACGCGTCGAGTCCCTACGTAAAAACGGCACTGCCGATGAATAACATATTTATATCTACAGTATGTCCGCGGATTGTCTTCATAAAAATTTTTCCTTGTTCTAAAATGGTAATATTCCTGTTTATACTTTTCCAAATTTCCATACCGTTTTAGAGAATAATAAAATAAAAAAAAACATGAAAATGTAGTTGAATTTGGAACTAGTAAAAATAAAACGCCTTTCTATGGTAATATAATTTCGTGATAATTTTTTGATAGATTATTATTGACAGAATTTTAATCAAAGTTATATTTTTTGCTGTTTTAAAATGTTAAGAAGCACAAAATTTATTTAGTTCAATGCTACGGAAAGGGTAATAATAGTTATCGGAAAATGTGATACTTTTACATAAAAAAATATGACGTTAGTCAAAATGAATTATAACAATGTATCAAAAAATGAAATCGAAATTATATTACCATAGCGTTTTAATTTTTAATTAAATTAATTTTAACTCATCATACAGTATCAGGGCTTTGACAAAAGCCAGTATCTTAGACGGTTTTACATATGTTAGTACTCCATCTCTGATATCAGTCGTACCAAAGTTTATGGCACCAATGGCTGTCGTCTCGGCGCACTCAGTGATGAGGTGTTCTGGTGTTTCCCCATTTTCTCCACAGAATATGAATTCGCCTTTGTTTCTTAGCTTCAATCTACTGAGCAACTCATTGAGGAAACAGTGCCCTGTTAAAAATCCCGAGACAATCCGTAGATTGGTCTTACTTAAATCAAGGATAGACACATTTGGGAAGCTGATAACACATTTGTATCGCTACAAAACTGAAAGATCTCTGAAATGCCGCTGTTTTGTGCTGAGAGTCTGAAATTGTTTAGATTTCTAGTAAAATAAGAACGTTGTTCGTGAGAATTAAAAAATCAATTCAAATATAAATATAGTAACTTTGAATGTATAATTATGTGACATTTATATTCAAAATATACTTCCTATATACCACTTAAACTTAATAAGTTGCAACACAAGCTAAAAATAATACAATTCGAAGAAACGCGCGATAAGTCTTTCAGAAAAGACGGGAAAAAACGGAAACAATACGAAATATGTAGCAACAAGACCGTTTCCTATTAATTATAATTCGAGAAATCGTTTAATAAAGTTCGCCGGCGGCGCGGGCAGCCATAATCTCCCCGGTTAACGAGACTTATTCCTATTAACAATGGCCATATCTCACACGCAATAAAACGTTAACGGTGTTTAATAGTTCGACGGCTTGTTACGCAAATGAGAACTCCAAACACACCAGAAGAAAATTATTTCAAACGAGCATATTATGTAAGTTCATTTCGAAAGTTTTCCAATTTTTATATAAAAATACACAGTGGTGATCATTCCTTAATTCGGTTCTTTGCTTCTACTGGCCAAGTAGCATTTTTAGACACAAAATTGAAACAAAATCTCTGCTAAGATACATTGCGAAACAGTTTCGTCACATTTTTGATACATATGTTTCGTAACATAAATCGCTTTTTGTTTCGAAACATTTTACAAAGCTATAACAATAAAGATCTTATAGTGTCGCAAATTTTTCGAAACTTTTAAGTAACAGATGTGGCTCACATTTACAGATTTCGTACCCGTTTTGTGCCTGAAAAGTTTCCATAATGTATTTGATATTCGGTCATACATGAGAACATAACCTTACTTTTTATTGTTTTGATTCTTCTCCAGTTTTTGCATTTAAGAATTCTTCAAGTTTTCATAGTACTATAATTAAAAAAGCAGAAGGAAGGACATATGATGAGTACAAATACAGATATTTTTCTTATGCGATTTAATAATTATTTATTATATGCATTGCTCAGATGATTTGTTTTAGGAATAAATGTAATAACAGCCACTACCCATACACAACAAGAGACCCCAGAAAAATGTTACCAGCAAACGTTTTTTCTCCTTTTTTCCACAATGGAATACATGTTTTTATGTTTTAATTATGTTATAATAAGTAAATAAAAATGTTTTAATTATTTTGACCAGAAGTTTTGACTATTCTACAACCTAATCAAAGCTAACCTAACCTAGTTCGAAATTTATACAGAGATAAGCGCTAAATCGAAACATTTTGGAAACAATTTTTCCATTTACTGTTGATTCATTTTCGAAACACGAGTTTCTCTCTTTTTAAACAGAAATATGATATAATGTAGATGATTTGTGACCATGCCAGTTTTATAAAATAATAAATTAAAATTCCGCCATGGCTCCTTTAGTTGGCTAGTGATAGCATTTTTAACTAAAAATATATGTTTTTATCGGCTCTTGAGCTTTTAAACTAATAAGAATACGTTCTACTTACATTGATTTATATATTTTTATTTTCAGAACCACGATATAGAAATAAAAATAAAAATCTCTATTTCAAACAAAAATATTTTGTAGCAACAAACAATCATATATACAGGGTGATTTCTGTAAGTTGGTCATGCTTTCGGGGAATGAGGGGAGACGTCGAAATATTAATTTTGATATAGCACACTATGGGTCGGAAATGCCTCTTACGCAAGATACAGGGTGTTAAAGTTTTTGAAAAATTAACGATATTCTTTAATAGTTTTTTAACAGTTGAAGTTTTTTAACAGTTGTCGCTATAAAATTTTATTATAAGAGTCTACCTAACAGAGACACGAGACACTTTAAATGTAAAAAGAAGAGAAAAGAGAGAAATTTTATTTTTATTTACTTTCAACCAGTGGCGTAGATGTGATACGCAACGGGTAATTTTATTAAAAAAAAATAGTACGCAGTAGTAACAAAGTACATTATTAAATTAAACCATGAATTTGCTTTTGCCAGACATTTTTTTGTGCGAGGAAACTTAAAAACAAAGATTTTAAGACAAAAAAATTATGACGGAAGTCGCCATTGTTGATGGTTGTTTTCATTTTGAAATCCACACACAGACATAGATTATTTTAGTTTGGTATTTGTTTCTTTACATTTAGAACAGTGGCAGCTGAAAACGGGAACATCTTGCATTGCAGAAAATGTTTCGAAACATTTCCTCTAAAAGTTTTGATTCCGCATCAAAACATTTTAGGAAACGGCTAATGGCACCACATTGGAAACACACGTAATATAGCCATATAATATACCTATGTATATAGGTTTCGAAAATGTTTCCTATTTGTGGCATACCGTGTCCATTTTGTGTCATGAAACGAACACGATTATTAGAAACATTACCTAAAATGTGTCCAAAAATGCTACTTGGGGAGTGGAAGACTGTTTCATGTTGCTAGAAACAGAGATGCCGTTTAAAGTCGCCAATCTCAGTTAATGAAGACGGCGCGAGAAGAAGATTGCCAAACAAACCAGCAAAATCAGAATAGCCAACTCATTGATCTGTCCGTATTTTTCTCTGTGTATGTTGGTGTATTAATAGACGCGGAGTACAGCATGTAAACGCCATGTTGTCCCATATAAATTAGAAGACTTTTAACTTTGTAATCCAGCCGCTGTACGTATATCTGTGACCCGAAAGGCATAAATCACAGCCCTATTCTATGCGCCACCGGTAATGATCGCGACTTAGCTCGTTTCCTGGAATTTCTCGTTTCGCAACATCGTAAATCGTCGATTTAACATCTAGTTATTACGTATACAGACGCCGTAAAAAGGGTTTATTGAGTTCCTACTTTAAATTTAAGAAAAAATAGTCTGTTAATAGCCTCAACCGTACCGCTTTGCATTTTTTGAATTTTTTTTGCTTGTGTTTTTGGAATTTTTTATGTTTTTGGATTGACGCGACGCGCGACGGCCAGAAAGTAAGAACAAATTAGACAAAGAAAACAAAATTCTCCTACTCCGGGTGCCAACCCACCAAGAAATAGAAGGCAATAAAATAGCAAACGATCTAGCTAGAAATGGGGAGAACATTCCACAAACTGAACCAGAACCGTTCTGCTTCCCAAGTGGAAACTAACTTAAAGCGGAACTCAAGAACCTGGAAGACTCCATTCGTAACCTGGAATGAGAATTCTCCAACGGACTAAGACACTCGAAGAAATTTCTCAGGGCTTACAACCTAGAAAAATCAATTTTCAATAATTTTTCTTGATTTAGGTAAGAACAATCTTCAGATTTCAGGACACTGTCTCCTCAATGAACACCTCAGTAGATTGAAGTTAAGAAAAAACGACAAATGCAAATTTTGTGGGGATAATGGAAAAACACCAAGCACTTCTATCTCTGAGTGCACCGAGATGACAACCATTCGTGCCATAAATCTTGGTACGATTGATATTGGAGATGGACAAATACACTCTGTAAAACCGTCTCAGATTTTGGCTTTTGTAAAAGCTCTGGGACTGTATGATGAGCTATAACTCAAGAAAGAGGGATAGATCTGGAAAGTCATGATAATTAACCCCCCCCCACTAATTCTACATTCAATGTTCTACGGCCAGTAACATCTACGAGGTATATAGTGATCTTGCTGAACTTCAAACAAAGATGAGCAACCATACAGAACTAATTTTTAAGCAACGTCATTGAAAATAACAAAATATAGAAAATATCCTCCTAGTTTGAGAAAAAATACACATCTTCAGTTACAATTCATCAAGCTATAGAAACAAAATCACTTACCGTAAGTCACCGAAATATTAGAGGATAACGATCCTTTAACAATTTACTACAATATTGTCTCCTGTAAAAAACGCCATCTTGAATAGTTTCAGCCACAACAGCAGTTTCTGAGAACAAAAATTGTTTTTCCGAACCTAAAAGTATTTCTAGACACATCAAGCGCCAAATTCTAGTAAGCGATAATAGTGTCACAATGATTATTAACGTTTGAGTCTCATACCTTAACGTAGTATACTGATGCTTGCAAAACCAAAGCAGGAACAGGGATAGGAGTATTTGGGCCGAAAATTTAATACTCCGAACCATTGGGTACCTATCCCGGCATCCTACAGGCAGAAACCTACGCTATCGAAAGATGCGTACAACTTATCTTAGATAGGAACTATCGGAAACAAGAAATAGACGTCTTATCTGATAGTCAAGCTATCAACTCAAGATTCATCAATTCGAAGTTTGTCAAAGAATGCATAGAGAAGCTGAACAAATTAGGCAAAGAAAATAAAGTCTTCCTACTATGAGTGTCAGCCTACCAAAGAATAGAAGTTAATGAGCAAGTAGTAGCAAATGATCTAGCTAGAAAAGGAGCGAACACTCCACTAACTGAACCAGAACCGTTCTGCTTTCCAAGTAGTAACCAACTCAAGGCGGAACTCAAGAACTTGGTAGACTCCATCCGCAACCTGGAATGGGAATCTTGCAACGGTCTAAGACACTCGAAGAAGTTTCTGAGGTCTTACGATCAAGAAAAATCAAAGATCTTCCTGGGTTTAAGTAAGAACAATCTTCGGATTGTCACGGGGTTTTTAACAGGACACTGTCTCCTCAATGAACACCTCAGTAGATTGAAACTAAGAAGAGACGGTGAATGCAGATTCTGTGGGGAAAGTGGGGAAACACCAGTATCTCATCACTAAGTGCGCCGAGACGACAACCATTCGTACCATGAACTTTAGTACGACTGATATTGGAGATGGAGAACTACCCTTTATAAAACAGTCCCAGATACTAGCTTTTGTCAAAGCCCTGGGACTATATGATGAATTATAACTCAAGAAAGGGGGACACAATAGATCTGTAAGGTCGCAGTGATTAACCCCCCTCCCAATCATTCTAAATTCTAAAAAATTCTAAAGTTTAAAAAAAAAAGTTGTAATATATCTACAAATTCATTTACCCACTAGTAGATATAAAAAACATTTTTGGTCAACTCTGTCTCAAATAGTTTCTGAAAAATAAAATTATTTTTTTTAAAAGGTCCTATTAAATTTATCTCCGAAACTAAAGCTCCCAGAATAGTCGTAATATTTCTACAAATTCATTTACCCACTAGTAGATATAAAAAGCATTTTTGGTAAACTCTGTCTCAAATAGTTTCTGAAAAATAAAATTAATTTTTTTAAAAGGTCCGATTAAATTTATATCTCCGAAACTAAGTTCCAAAATGGGAATCCTCCAACGGTCTAAGACACTCAAAGAAATGTCTCCGGACTTACGGCCGAGAAAAATAAATTATTTTCCTTGATTTAGGTAAGAACAATCTCAGATTGTCACGGGGTTTCTAGCAAGACACTGTTTCCTCCACCAACACTTCAGTAGATTGAAGCTAAGAAACAACGACAAGTGCAGATTATATAGGCAAAATGGGAAAACACCAGAATATTTCATCACTGAGTGCACCCAGACGACAGCCATTCGTGCCATAAACGTTGGTACGACTGATATCGGAGATATAGAATGTAGAACTACGGTCTGTAAAACCGTTTTAATAAAACTGGCTTTTCAAAGACCTGGGACTGTATGATTTCTTGTATATAGTCTTCTATCTTTGGAGGGTAAAATGAAGATAAAAATGTATCTTTTTTAAAGGTTGTTAAATTGAAATATTGCTTATAAAAACATTTGATATGGACTCTCTGTGCGGAGTATAACCCGAGTAAACAATACATTTCGACAAAATCGATCGGATGAAAAGAAATTTAACCTCAATCGGATTCGCTAATGGGACATTAATTTGCCGGCCTATCAATTATTGACAGACCGGAAAAACAACACTAGAGAAACACAATAGGGCCATTTGGAGGATCGTTCGACCGTACACACGTTGTTCCGCACAGAAAACGTTGTTATTCAGAAGTTTATTGCGAAATTAAAATGAAATCTGTGCCATCTGCGATATACCGTAAATTTCGTTAGATTACTATCAAATTATCGGGATTGCGGTTGTGTTAAATTGAAAGACATATATTGTTGAATTGAAATCATCAATATGTGATTTGAATTCTTTCATGTTATGTGGACTCTATCTGTGGCACTGTAAAAAGTGAGACATAAATCACTGCAAATATTTTCAGGGGTGTATTCACTCAAGTGGACAGGTACCTTTAAAGTTGATTCATCATCATTTTCAGCTTATTCAACCATTTCCAATTATGGTATAGCCTCCCTCACATATTTAGGTACTCACTTTGTAATTGGACCAATTGTTGTCTATTGTTGGCTATGCGGGCCCAAGTTATCCCTACTAATTTCCTAATATCATTGTCCCATCTCAGGTTCGGTCTTCTTCTAGGTCTCTTAATTCCTCGTGGGTACCATGCTGTAATTTTTGTTTTCCATCTGTTGTCCGTTCTTCTTGCCAGGTGTCCTGCCCATTCCGTTTAACTGTCCAGGTTTCGCAGGCATAGGCCATGACTGGTAATACAATTTGATCGAATGTTTTCTTCTTTAAATAGAGTGGCATTCTAGATTTATTTATGATTGAGTTTCTTCCATAAGTACTCTATGCTAACTTAATTATTCTGTTGATTTCTGGTAGTAGAGATCCCAAGCTGTGTATTAGTTGTCCCATATTTATAGTAGTAGTAGTTGTATATATATATATATATATATATATATATATATATATATATATATATATATATATATATATATATATATATACTATATACAACTACAACTATACACAGCTTGGGATCTCTACTACCAGAAATCAACAGAATAATTAAGTTAGCATAGAGTACTTATGGAAGAAACTCAATCATAAATAAATCTAGAATGCCACTCTATTTAAAGAAGAAAACATTCGATCAAATTGTATTACCAGTCATGGCCTATGCCTGCGAAACCTGGACAGTTAAAACGGACATCATAAGGAAACTGCAGGTCACACGACGCTCAATGGAACAAAATATGCTGGAAGTAACCAAGAGAGACTGTAAAAAATAGAGTGGATACGACAAAAGACCCATGTAATAAATGTCATTCACAGTGTCAACTGTGAATGAATGAATCAACTTAATTCTTCTGTTGATTTCTGGTAGTAGAGATCCCAAGCTGTGTATTAGTTGTCCCAAGTATATATATATATATATATATATATATATATATATATATATATATATATATATATATATATATATATATATATATATATATATATATATATATATATATATATATATATATATATAATTAAATATTCCTCTAATCTTTTCAGTGTTGTGTTATTTATTAGAATGTATTTTCTTTCCACTAGTTCATTGTACATTACTTTAGTTTTTGCTAAATTCATTTTGAGACACAATTTATTGCTGGCTGTATTTATTTCATTATATTTTGTTTGTAGTTCTTCAGGACTATTGGCAATTAGGACTCTGTCGTCAGCGAATCTTAGATGGTTAGGATGTTCTCCATCAAGTTTTAATCCTTTGTTGGTTCAGTTCAGTTGACGGAAGATTTCTTCTAGTGTTGCTGTAAACAGCTTTGGGGATATCTCATCTCCCTGTTGTACTCCTTTCCCAGTGGAGAACTATGGGGCTGTTTTTCATTAATATATCATTACTCTTTAGCTTCTTTATCTATATTGGCAAGAGTTTCTATTTAAGGCCTCTCATTATCTTGTTTCGTTAGGGCTGCTATTATTACCTTAGGATATATAGAGTCGAAAACTTTCTCAAAGTCTATAAAAGATATGGCTAATAGAATGGCGTATTCTTTTGTTCGGCTGAGAGTTTCTCTTAGCGATTGGTTTGTGATGTGATCAATCGTCCTGAAGCCACTTCTAAAGCCTACTTGCTTGTTGTATACTCAAAAAGTAACGAATTGGAAAACCTTTTCACTAGTGAAATAAAAAAGTAGGTTTCTATTTGAAACAATAATTTATGATAATTTTTTTAATCGTTCAATTCCATGACAGCTACCTCCATTATTATATGGCATTTGAACAATTTAATGTTTGAAATAGATGTCTTCTCTTTATGTCACAGTGGCTGTGGTAATCACTATATTTGACTTTTAGTCTATACAATTTTTTTTTGAAAGGTAGTTTTTTCGTCCAAAAATGTTAAATATTTTTTTCTCAAAAAACGGTTAATGTTAGGTATAGAGTGTTTAACGTGAATATTCATAGAATTTTACAGAGAATTTAAGTATGTAATAAAAAATTGGGGCACCCATTTAAAATAAGAAAGTTACTGTCAACTTCCGGTATGTCGGGAAGTGCCGCCATATTGAAAATATTTTTAATCGATAGATCTCGTTGTAAAACAATGATGAACAAAAAATCTCCGATCTAGATATTGTGGTTCTCTAGAAACTTCTGCTCCACGCTCAGCCAGGCAGCCAGGGACCTCCTGTATATTTTCTAGAATTTTCCTACCAGCGTACTTAAGTACCGTATGATCGAAAAAAAACGGCGTCAGCGATGGCTATGAAATAAAGATCGCTGTCATTTTATATGTAAATTTATATGGGAGATATACAACTATGGGAGATATACAACTGTTATTCCGTCGTTTCCTGCTGCTTTTCCATTTTTCATATTTTGAAGCGCCTTTTCTACTTCTCCCACGAGAACTTCTAGAACTAAAGTTGATTATCCGGACTTCTAACGAAAATCTCTATTATTTATACTTTTTTCCATTTGTCGAATTTACAACAAACATAGGCGTCCCTCGCCCGATAACAACTTCAATATTTACGACGTTCCTGCCGCTCGCGCTAGTTGAAACGCCCGTTTTCGATCCGAGGCAGCGGCGTCGCGCGCCATCTCTCTGCCTCGCGGTGAAACTTAATTGAATTCAGCCAAACGCCAGTTTCATTTGCATAGGCCTCGGCGCGACGAAATGAGGAATGTTCAATTACTTCGAGGAAAGCGCCGCGCAGCTAAGGCCCTCGGAACATTACCTTAACTATCTCTGTTTTATTTATTTACCAGATCCCAGAGCGCAGTTGTATATCTTTCGGTGGTTTTTTTCGAGATGCCGTCGCGTATATACAAATGAGGTGCGATAGGTTAGGTTTATGACTAGTCTTCTGACAGGTAAATTAAAGATTAAAGTAATCGACTTAGGAAATGGTGCGTATAAATTGATGCTTGACAAACTAAATTATGTTATTGGTGAATTACGAGAATGCCATCAGGTAAATTTGTTTTTGGTCGATAGTGGATCAATCTCATTATTCTCAGCTTATTCGACCATTTCCAATTATGGTGTAGCCTCCCTTACATATTTAGATACTCTCTTTGTAGTTGGGCCCATTGTTGTCTATTGTTGGCTATGCGGGCCCTAGTTATCCCTGCTGAAGTCAATGATCCCATTTCAAGTCTCCTTCTAGGTCTCTTAATTCCTCGTGGGTACCATGCTGCAATTTTTGTGATCCATCTGTTGTCCGTCCTTCTTGCCAGGTCTCCTGCCCATTGCCACTTGAGAGATTTGATTTTGTGGATGATATCTATTGTCTGAGTCTTTTGTCCTATCCACTCTATTCTTTTACGGTCTTTTTTGGTTATTTCAAGCATATTTCGTTCTATTGAGCGTTGTGCGACCTGCAATTTCCATATAATGTCTGTTTTAAATGTCCATGTTTCGCATGCATAGGTTATGACTGGTAGTACACATTGGTCGAATGTTTTCTTCGTTAGATTATTAATAAATGATTTATAAATATAAGAAATAGGGAAAATAAAGAAATAGGTCCCAGTATAGTTCCCTGTGGAATCCCAGTTTTTATAATTTTGGTATTGCTGAATATCCCATTTATATGTACCTACTTGTTCATATCTTTCGGCCAAATAACGTTTAAATAATGAACAAGTTTTACCTCTAATACCTATATTGCTAAGTTTTTCCAACAGTCTACTATGATTCACAGTATCAAATGCTTTGTGTAAATCAAGAAAAATCCCAATGGTATTTTTGTTACTATTAAAATTACTCAATAAGTTTTCTATTAGTAAGTGAAGTGGTTGTTCAGTGGTAATTCCTTTTTGAAAACCAAACTGACAATTTGATATAATTTTATGTTCGTTTAAAAAAGAGGTCTGTCTCTTGTTAATGCTTTTTTCGAAAACTTAGGCAGGTCATTATCTCAGACTATTATATCAGAGATAATTAGTCGTTCCCATTTTATTTCCACCTTTGAATATAGGTGGATACAATATATAGAATATAACAATACTCTCTTTAGATTGCGTCTGTATTAGTGATGTTTCAAATATTAAGTTTATGATATACGCTAGAGCAGGGTTTCTTAAACTTTTTGCAGTCACGGACCACTTTCCCAGTTTGTTCAATTCCACGGATCCCTATCCCTATCCCTATCTATATAACAGAGGAAAATTAAAAAAAACTTATTTACATAAAAAGAAAACGTTAATAAATATGTTTACAGTTAACTAGCATAATGCGGACCGCGGAAGGGGCTGATACATATGCTATGGACCCCTAAGAAACCCTGCGCTAGAGGTTTTGAAATTAACTTTTTGATGAATTTATGAGTTTTAATTGCTATTTCATCTTTACCAGGTGATGAATTTCTAAGAGAGCTAATTATTTCTTCAATTTCTAAATAGTCTATCGGTTTAAGAAATATTGTATATGAGTTAATATACTCAGTGAATTTATCATCTGTTTCAAAGTGACTTATATTATCAGCATAAAAAAGTGGCATTCTAGATTTGAATATGATTGTGTTTCTTCCATAAATACTCTCTGCTAACTTAATTCTTCTGTTGATTTCTGCTAGTAGAGATCCCGAGCTGTGTATTAATTGTCTGAAATATATATATTCATCTACTATTTCCAGTGATGTGTTATTTATTAGAATGTCTTTTCTGTCTACTAGTTCATTGTACAGGGTGGGTCAAATTCGACGCTTTTAAATGGAAACATCTTTTTCTATAGGAGATAGACGAAAACTAATATCGGTGTCTGGAGCTCAATTTTCATCAAAAATATGATGGTGAAAACCGCAAATCAATATTTGTTACCGTTTCGGAGTTACGGGGTGTTTTTCAAAAATGTCCATTTTTAACAAATCGCTGTAATTTTTTTGCTATGGAAAATTTTGTATTTCTATGACAACATTTCCAAAGCACCTTTTTACGTAGAATTTAATAGTTTAAGTATATTAAGTGTTATCAACAGAAAAAATGATTTGTTATTTGGGACACCCTCTATATTTTTAATTAACTGAAAAGAATTTAAAATTACCTTTCCAAAAATATAGCACACTTGTTATAATCCCCTTCGAAATACAGCATTTTTAAAAGTTTGCCACTTTTATCTAGTAGGCTTTGGACCCCTTATTGATGATATGCCCTTAATGAAACTCGAAAACATATTTTTCCAGCAAAACGACGCACCGCCTCTGAACGCTGAAGTTATGAGCAAATTTTTGCAGCCAACTTCAAAAATAATTAGATAGCTAACCAAGATCCCAGCCGTGGGGCCGTCGTGGCCGCCTGAATTAGTGCCCATGGATCTAATCCTATGGTTATATTTGCGGAAGAATGAGGTTCCTTATTCTTCCGTATAATCTAGACAAGAATTAAAAATATTTATGAGAGGGTATCTTTTATCCCCACTGAGTTAACAAATTCGACGAGAAATTTTCAAAGTCTGTCCATAACAGAAGACGGTCGATATGTCGAACACTTGTAGCAAAATCTCATGTCTTGGTTTGCTATTTATTTTTATTGTTATTAGATATAGTTTAAATGTGTTGATGTTGGTTAAATATGTTTTAAATTGTTATAAAATTCTGCATCTCTCATAGCAAATATTATTTTCGTTTTAATTGATGCTCACAGCTAGAATTTTTTTGCATTACAGCCGATGCCACCCAAAGCCTACTTATTTAAAGAGGGCGAATTTTTATATACTCTATATCTCGAAGAGGAATCGAGCAAAATATCAAGTGTGCTATATATTTTTGGAAAGGTAATTTTAAATTATTTTCAATAAATTAAAAATATACAGGGTGTCCCATATTAAAAATCAAATTTTCTGTTAATAATTCTTAAATTATTAATTTTAAAAAAATTATACTTAAACCATTAAATTCTACATAAAAAGGTGCTTTGGAAATGTTTTCATAATAATACAAAATTTTCCTTTTTTTGTTAAAAATGCATATTTTTTAAATAACACACAATAAAACACCCCGTAACTCCGAAACGGTAACAGATATCGATATGCGGTTTTCACCATCATGTTTTTGACAAAAATTGAGCTCCAGACACCGATATTAGTTTTTGTCTATCTCCTATAGAAAAGGGTGTTTCCATTTAAAAGCGTCGAATTTGACCCACCTTGCACATTACTTTAGTTTTTGCTAAATTTATTTTGAGAGCTACTTTGCTGCTGGCTGTATTTAGTTCGTTAATTTCTGTTTGTAGTTCTTCGGAACTATTTACAATTAGGTCTATGTCATCAGCGAACCTTAGATGGTTAATATAATCTTCGCATCTATTTTCAATCCTTTGTTGGTCACGCTTAGTTGACGGCAGATTTTTTCTAGTGTTGCTGTAAACAGCTTTGCGGATATTGCGTCCCCCTGTCGTACTCCATTGTCAATTGGAAATTCTGAGGTTGTTTTATATATTATTAGTCTTGCTTTGGCTTCTTTATATACCCTGTGGTGCATCGGAACGCGGGACATAGGAAATCCCATGTAAATTTTGAAAAGATCAAATATTATCTCCCCAGATAATTTTATGCAAAAATTCTATTAGACTTTTTTGAAGAGACGTTAAAGTTGTACTGTCGTCTAAAATTTAGTTTTATTTGGAATAGGCATCTAAAAGTTATTTGCAAAAATCTACCTTAAAATTACTAAAAATTTATAATACGTCTCAGAGCAAGCTACAATTAAAATACTAGCAAAAATATGATTTTATCATTGTCAAATTCGATGTCACATTTTTTTTTTGTTTACGAGAGTTTCTGTGGTTTGAAAAAGGTGGTTAATTTCATCTCCAAAAGAATTAGTTGAACTGAGAATAGTATACGCGGTGTATGACCTGTTTGCTGTTCATTACTCGATCACTCGCAGGCCTCGCTCATACCACATATATCCACAATAATTCAAGGGATAATCGAAATATTTGTAATACAAGGAACTTTATAAAATTATACGGATTAATAAAATATTTACATAATTCCTTATTCACAGCCCAGCAATTATGATTATGATAGCAACGTCGATGTAATATACAGGGTTATAGTCTAAAATAAGTGCAAATATTTCAAGGGTGGTAGATCTCGATAAAAGAAACGTATTTTCTTTTTACCATTTGTCAAATAAGTCCAAAATAAATCGAGGTATTTTACTTTGAAAATTAAAAAAAAAATGATTTTTCGATTAAATTTTTTTTACTGGATCTTTTCCAGATTTCCTTTTTTGTAAATTTAATCTACTCTCTATGTTGCTATACTATGAAGATTTTTTTTAAGTGAAAATTAATAAAAAATCCTAAAATTTTTTAAAAAAATTCCAAATTTTCAAATCTGTTTTTTTCGCAAAAAAAACTCATAGTAGCGTTTGTGGGGTTGAAATATACTATCCCTAAAAACATTTGCACTAATTTAAGACTCACCCTGTATAGTGTAATATAAGCTGACTCGTATTAGACGTCGTATTAAGACTTTAGGAACTAGGTACATAAATTACTTTGGCGTGTAATATTTAAAGACAGTAAATTTTATTAGACGAGGTTTTTAGTTTTTTAGGAAATTAAGATCTTTAACTTGTTACCTTGGATTGAAGACTTGGCTGATCAAAAAGGGTCCTTTTTGGACGTGGTCACGTAACAAAATAGACTAAATTGTTTTACCGAACTCCTGATCTTTTTAATTTCTAGAAAATAACTTCTAAATTCATCACATTTAAAAAATAACCATTTTTTTTATGAATGAATCTATTTTAACAAGTAGTTCCTCTCCAAAAACGACTTTATGTCATGTACTTAGTTATTCCATTCAAGAAATGGTTTATGTCGTCGAAATTCGCCGTAAAGCCTCATTTAATACGATTATTAAGGATCGGGTGCGCGTAACAAGGTACCCAGAGATCATTATACTCTCCGAATTCGGTGAGCCGGGTCCATTTCTAACTCTTATCTTTAAATAGAGACCGGTATCTCTATATTCCGATGCGATCTACCGCAGGAAATGGCAACGTCATCGTTTTAATCTGACATCGCGGCGGGTGCCTGTTTATAGTGAAAAAATATTCAAAACATTATTTAAATATACCGTGCGATACGATAAAAACGATGTCATAGGTCTATAGTCTACACAACCAAACTTATATGGAATCACTCTTTATTTTTGACTAAATTTCTTGCAAGGAAAAAAATTGGTATACAACTTTAAGATAAGGCTTTTTGTTGTAAATAAACATGATAATAAAGAATAAACGACTGCTGCGATTTATTTTCTTCTGAATTATGTGTTCAGTGTTTCATCACGATTGTCTGGTCATTTGATCCAAAAACAGAGGGGAAGAATAACTATTGCTCTCATTGAACAAGGAATGCCCCAAAGAGACGTAGTAGAGATAGTAGGCGTTACTCAGAGTGTTATATCTAAAACATATATAAGGTACTTGGAACTAGGAACACACAAGAACAGGCCCAGACAAAGTTGTCGAAGAGTCACGACTGAACAACAAGACTGCCTTGTATGCGAAATTGCTAGAAGAAATCCCAATATTTCTCATCCCGAGCTACAAAGACAACTTCTGGCAGCTACAGTTGTGAACGTTTCGGTTGAAACCATAAGAAAAAGGCTTAGTGCTCGAGGATTGTACAGCAAAAGAGAGTTACGGGTCTCGCAGTTATCTCGGCAAAATAAAATTGACTGGATAAATTGGTGCCTTCAACATCAAAACTAGAGAACTGGCAAATTGGCTTTTTTTCGGATGAGACCAGAATTGGCCTAAGATCAGATGACCATCAAATTCGGGTTTTCAGAACTCCAGGTAGACGAGCGAGACTCCAGGCTGCCAAATTTGTAACAAGATATAAAGGAGGAACTCTAATGTTCTGGGGAGGTATTATGCTGGGAGCAAAAACTCCATTGTTATGACCTCAACAAACTTTAGCCGGTCGAAGGTTAGTTGATTTAGTGCTAGAACTAATCGTTAGGCTTTGGCGAGCTGTACTTAGGAATACTTTTAACTTCATGCACGATAATGCAGAGTTGCTAGAGAATCTCTTTAAACGGAAGGTGTCGTAGTTTTGGACTGGCCTGTATGTTCACCAGATCTAAACTCTATCGAACACTTGTGGGAGCAGCTCAAAAGAAGGGTTAGAGCGCGTCCAAATAATCCAGGAAATCTCACACAGCTTATTGATGCAGCATTAGCAGAATGGGAAAACATACCCCAGGACTACGTTGATATATAAAAGCTATACTTAAATGGTTTAAACTTCATTAGACTTGAATATTTCTTAATTTTCAACTTTAACACCATCAGAATTTGTAGCTTTTTTACAGTGATAGATTAAATTTTGCAAAAATAATCATAATTTTGTCAAAAAAGTTGTAAAATTTAGGAATTTACCGAGTGGTTACCTTTAACCGTGAATAACTTTTGAAGGAGTAGGTTTATCGAAAAATTGTTAGATACCTTTTTTATAGAAAGTTTAATTATGTATAAGAATATGTATAATTGTCATGGCTGCGAGAGAACAAGATCCAGAGAAAAAAAATATTTGCAAAAAGTAGCAAATTCCTATGTAATTTAAATGGGAAATGAATCGTCTTTGGGGCAAGGTTTATTGTGAAAATTAAGGGTTTAGAATGGTCTGTTATTTTTTTTTAAACAATAATCTAAAAATTTAGAGAGCGTAGTGTGAGAAACGATCAACTTTGTAAATAACGGACACCCTAGTAGTAATAGTTTTTGCAAATTATTAAATAAGCTCTTCTCCATCGTCAAGTCGTAAATTTTATCCTTTTATTTTTTCGAGATTCTTGTATTTTAGCATGTTTTCTTAACATAATGTTTTTTTCTCCACATCAAACCACGTGTATGTCGAAATCTTTAAACCACCTCGCGTATATATTACCGCGTATTTATTGGCTATTAATTCCGAATCGTTGAGATATGTCACTACTAAAATTTAATTATAGATTATCTGTAAACTTAAAAGCCTTTCTCGGTGTTCGCTCGATTATCTCGACACTTTTTTAAAGGTTTTCGTCAATAAAAATCGCTGGGCAGAGACACAAACACACGCGAAGAGAAACATAAGTTTTACGTTGAATAGATCGGTTTTGACACGGTCCGACACAAAACCGATCTTTAATCTAATTAACAGCATCAATAATACAGAGGCGGAGGTGCGACTTTTTTCGTATTATATTATTTAAAATATCTAGAGATTGTGAAGGTCTAGGGAGAAATATCATATACTTCGTGATGAGTGAATGCAAAACGAAGACCAACACCCCCTTGGTCTTTTATTCTTTCAGGGCCCAGTCTCCAGTCTGAAAGACCCTTGCAAGTTTTCCCTTCTTTTAATAGATTTTTACTAGAGGTACTTTATACAGGGTCGTTGTTATGTATAGAAACGGTCGATTATTAGGTAAAATATAGGAGGCACGGCAAAAAATTAAATACAAAAGTTATAGGATTTTTAAATTTCTCTTCAGCGAGTAATAAATTTAAGTATACAGGGTCGTTCACAAAGTCGTGGTACATCAAAGTTTCATTTTTTTTAAATATAACCCCCTGTATATTATTACATATTTTAATTATTCCTTCAATTCTAAGCAAAAATCGAAATACACACAATGTACTTCAAACAAACCGTTTCCGAGTTATTGGCTTTTGAAATTTTCGATTTAGAATTCCTTTTTTAAATTACTCAAAATCGGCTGATCCAAAATTGTTCAAATTTGGCACCATGTATTTACCATACATAAAGCTTTAAAAAATCTATTTACGACTTTGCTGTAAAATCAATAGGGGAGCCAAAATTTGAACAGTTCAAAATTTGCATGGGATTTCCTGTGTTTCCAACGACGATGCACCACCCGGTATACATACAAGCATACAATAATAACTTACTAGTGAAAAGTTTTTCCCATTATTCTTCACGATTCTCCTGCACAAGTAACTATTTTTAAAGCATCTCAATCCCAATAATCTCTTACACAATGTCTTTCAAAATGTATACACTTTACTAAAAATCAATTGTAAAGCAAACAAGAAATAACATAAAAATAATCTCAGAAAAGCTCCCAACAAAAAAAATGGTAACGCCTATGGGTTCTGATTTGATATATATACGATTTCGGTCCGATATATGTATATTTAAATATATTAATCCACCATTCAACCGCAATGACTCAAAGTACCTTGTTAAGGCTTTTGGTTTATGTGAATCTTTTTGGTTTCGTTATTCATATTGTGCATACAAATTTTATGTTTTCTGTTTCTTTTTCATCAGAACTAAACTTATTACCTATTATTTATAATTATTAGAATGTCTGCACCAAATGATTCATTCCTCTTTGTTATCTAAATAAATAAAATAAAGTCCTGTTAGTTACATTAGTTACTTCATTTCTGTACCACAGAAGCAAACCAAGTTATGTCACAAAATATAGTTTTGAGAAAAACGAATTTAATTTCTCTAAAATCATTAGATTATATATCAATAAAAGGGTTTAACTTCAAAAAAATTATTAAAAAATATTTTATTTTTGCAATAACTTAAAATTTAGGTTTCGCCTTTCTAAAAGTATTCTGGTTTGTTTTCAATTCACTAAAATAAACTAAAAAGAGGAGAAACTATTTTTTTCGGGCTTTAACCACATAACAATTCAACCTAAAAACCGGCACAGATAGCCATCATGCGGACATAAACTTACTTAATTTTACGACAGAGGATGCGTCATGTCATAAGTTTACATGTTCTGTCGTAATATTTTTTCCTTTCCCGAAACCATCACGTATAATACCCTCTTTATAACAACAATAAATTTGGAAAATTTAGTTTAATATTCATTTAATTAGGTGTTGCTTATGCGAATTAAAATGCAAAATGCAATAAAATGCGTTCAGATAGCTTAAGCACGTGCACTGTATCGCGTTTGATGTACAGGGACATCATTAGACCCCTCTTCAAAATACTTCAAACAAATATTTTTCTAGATTTTGATTTTTTCTTTAATTTTTATGATTTAAAATCAGTAAATCTTTATTATTTGATAAAATCAAGGTGGCTGTGACTGTAGTGTGCGTTCACCAATTAATAGAATACTTAAACTCCCCAGGATATGTTAAAGCCTTGTATATTAAAGACAGTGTTTACAATCTCGACCAATTATGAGAGAAATTATTGTGGCTGCGTTTCGAAATAAGACTCCACATATGCCTTTCAAGATGAAAAGATCTGTTGAAAAGGGAATCAATTTATGCAGTGAACAAGAAAGGAAGCATTTTGAGCATTTGATTTCGTCTAGAGCTAATGTTTGTCACATAATTATTCGTTTATATCTAGTTTTAATTCTGTAGTAAAATATATTTTAAACGTGCATTTTTTATTACCGTTGAGTATGTTACCCTAGATTCTTTAATTTTTGTTAAATTAACAAAAGGTATATCACAGCCACCTAAATTTTGTTAAGTAATAGAGATCTACTGACGCAAAATCAAAAAAATGAGCATATCTAGGAAAATATTTGTTTAAGCGGTAGGCAACCTTAATAGTATTTCGAAGATATATGAATTCTCCATTGAATATTGAAATAATATACTGGGTTTTCTATTTAAAATGAAAGAGTAATTTTAAAAGTTTTAAAAGTGACCAACGTTCAATATTAATCTTGTCTCACCCTGTATGGCTTTTCAGGTCAAATTTTAATTTGGTTTAACATATTACGGTTATTTTAACTAAACATCATGCTATACAGAGTAAATTACAATTTAGGTAGGTAGCTGTTATTCATATTTAAAATTTATTCTTGATTTTCACGAAATGTGAAATATGTTAAAATCCTTAAATTTTAGGCATATACTTCTCTAATTAAAGTTACTTTTATTTTTTTCCTATAATCCGAAAATCAATTAATATATAGGGTGTTCTATTACAAAAAAACCAACTTTGATGCGTAACATTTTTGGGGACACCCTGTAGAACTCTATATTTTTTAAAAAAATGCTCTAAACTAACCTACATAAGCAACCATAATTTCATTTCGATATAAACTACCGTTCGCCTTGGAGGCTCTGCGTCGTATGAGAGGTGCTACCCTGTATACAGTGTGTTTCAAAAAACATGTACCATCTCTTGTGGGAAGATTTCTCGCGTAAAAATAAGATTTATTTTTCATATCAACATAGGTCCGATTCTGCTTAGTTTCGTAACTACAGGGTGTTAAAGTCTTATTATTTTTTCGATTTATTATTATAATTTTCTTCCAAGTACTTTTAGTGATTTGAATGAAATTTTGGGGGTAAATGTTACTATAAGTGCTACATGTTTTAATGCTAAAAAAGTGTCGATAAATTCATCACGGACTTGCAGATGGGTTATCACTGGAATATTCTGCAGAAAAAAAAACATGTGCGCCACTGACTTTTTTAATGTCAAAATTGTGTAGGCCGTTTAATGCTAATTAAAAATTATCTCTTGATATTTTGTCGAACTTGGCCTCCTTGGTGAGATAAACGCAATTTTATTAATCACAATTAAATAAATTTTAATAAAATAAAAATAAAAATTAAATTAATAAATTATATATTTTACCTAATTCTAATTTGCCTAAAGTTATTAAATTTTATTATCATTAGTTATTATTACTATTAGTCGAACCTAAAGCAATTTCAAATAAAAAAATAATGGGTTTTCAGATAATTACAAAAAACCTAATTTTAAAAAGTTTTAACATCCAACTCTAAAACTATGCATTTCCATACCCATCTTTATAGGAACTTTTTTTCATATTTTCTGATGAGGAATCAATTTCTGATGAGGAATCAATAAGTACTTATTTAAAACCTTCGAAAGTTAATGATATTAAAATTTTTTAAAGGTTGCTATTAGACTTGGATGGCAAATTCAAGGCAAATTAATAAAATTGCCTTTATCTCATCAAGGCGACCGAAATCGACAAAATATTAAGAGACAACTTTTAATCAGTATTATACTGCTTACACTATTTCACTAACAAGAGAAAAAAGACAGTGGCGTACATGCTTTTATCGAAAAATATTCCAGTGATAACCCATATGCACGTCCCTGGTGAATATATAAACACTTTTTTAGCTTTAAAATATGTGGCCTTTATGGTAACTTTTATCCTCAAAATTGCATTCGAAACGCTAAAAGTACTTGGAAGAAAATTATAATAAATCGAAAAAATAATATCTAAGACTTTAACATCCTGTAGCTACGATCTCTTGTGAGAGATCTTACTTCTCTTGTATCGGAGGATATTAGCTACCATCCGGCTCTTATTATATGCATCGCTGATTTGTTTGTTAAGAGTAATGCTTTGAGTTTTAATACGTCCTATAAGGCATATAATTTCAAAAAAGCTGACTATTCTGGTATATACCGAACAATATTTAATACTGATTCACATTCTCACATTCTTGGATGACGTTACTTGTGTTGATCGAGCCGTCAGTCAAGTGTATGAACTGTTGTATGATGTTCTGGACACTCATGTACCTCTATACAAATCGCATAAAAAACGATATCCACCGTGGTACAATGCCGAAATTATTAAAAATATTAAATTAAAAGCTGTCTATCATAACAAGTATAAGAAATATAAGAGCGATTTATTTTTGCAGAGGTTTAGAGAGTTGAGAGCACTTATTAAAAGCTTAATCAAAGCTAACTACGAAAATTATATTCGCGGAGTCGAAACCTCTGTGTCTTCAAATCCACAACATTTTTGGGGCTTTATCCACGCGAGGAATAAATCTTCTAGAATACCCGGTCAAATGAAATTTAATGATGAGGTACATGATTGTCCAAACGAAATAGTGAATAGTTTTGTTTAAATTTTTTCAGAGTGTTTTCACCCCGCCCGATAAAGACAATGTAAATGGAATCGGTGTGTGGTTAGCAATGAGTTTAATATAACATTTCTTAATATCACGGAAGAGGAAATACTCATAGCTGCAAAAAAATTAAAAAATAAGATGACATCGGGTCCTGACAAAATTCCAGCATTTCTGGTGAAGGATTGCATTGGCATTTTAGCAACCCCACTAGGTAAAATATTTAATTTAGCTGTCAATTCAAACACCTTTCCAGAGGTGTGGAAACAGGCAAGAGTATGTCCAATTCTGAAATCAGGAAATCAAAATAACGTGGAAAACTATCGTCCCATCTCAATCTTATCAAATTTTGCTAAACTGCTAGAAATAATTATGTATAATCGAATATATAGTTCAGTACGTGGTGTAATATCTAGTAACCAACATGGTTTTATGACGGGTAGATCTACCGTTACGAATTTAGCATGTTTTACGCAATATGTATCTGAATGCATTGATAGTAATGGGCAGGTGGATGTTATATATACGGACCTTGCCAAAGCATTTGACAAACTAAATCATTCTATATTACTGGACAAACTTAACTCTATGGGTTTTACTAGACCATCTTTATTATTTTTAAAATCTTATCTCTCTCAAAGAAAGCAATTTGTCTCATATAGTGGCTACTGTTCGACTGACTATATTGCTACGTCAGGAGTTCCTCAGGGATCAAACCTGGGCCCACTTTTATTTCTATTATTTATTAATGATCTAGATAATATCCTTAAGTGTTTTAGACTATTTTTTGCTGATGATTTAAAAATTTTCTTGCGTATATCGGATAGAGCGGATTGTAGTTTCTTGCAGACACAGATTGATCGCGTTGTAGAATGGTGTGATGGGAATAAACTAAAGTTAAATGTTGATAAGTGTAAGATAGTGACATTTTCCAGAAAAAAGAATGTACAGTATTTTAATTATAATATAAATAATACCGAATTGGAACGACTTAGTGTAATCAAAGATCTTGGAGTTTATTTTGATTCGTCTTTTTCATTTAGTGATCATATTATAACCAAGGTACGAGAGGCTCTTAAATTTTACGGCTTTATAGTTCGCAACTGTGCGTCTTTTACTGACTCAAATGCATTTTTAATATTATACTCAGCATACATTCGATCTAAACTGGAATATGCTTCATTGATTTGGTACCCTGTGTATACCTGTTACAGGCAGCTTATTGAGAGAGTACAGAGAAGATTTTTGAAATTTGTTTCATATAAAGTTAGCGGAGTGTATCCTGAAAGGGGTATTCCCTACATTAATTTAATTAGCACCTTTCAGTTGCAAACTCTCGATTTGAGAAGAAAGTGCGCATCAATAGTCTTCCTGTATAAGCTGTTGCATAATGCGATAGATAGTTCTGAGCTTGTTGCACATATAGATTATTTGGTTCCTTCTATATCGACTAGATCGCATAGAACATTTTATTGTGCTAGAGCCAGAACTAATTTGTTGCTTAAATCTCCAGTTTATGTCATGTGTAGCAATTATAACGTAATATCTGATAAATGTGATATTTTCTTTGATAACTTAAGTCACATAATTGCTTTAGCTAATAATATGCTGCACAGCGGTGTGATTTGAGTTTTTTTTGTTTATATAGTGTTTTGTTTTTATAGTTTGTTTATATTTGGATTTTTTTTTTGTTCATCTGTACTTGGTATCTGATTTTTGTATCATTCACCTTTCAGTGCTTTTTACTTCTGTTAATTTTAAGATTTAATTTACATTGATATGTTTTTTTTTCATTTATTTTTATTTAGAGGTTAATGTATTACTAATTTATAGATATATATTGTAAAATTGTCCTATAATTGGTTTGTAACTGTTGGGCAATAAAGATATTATTATTATGTTCTTGAATCTCGGGCTTCCGGTATTTAACGTAGTCGCGGACTTAAGTCAAGCGTCAACGCTTTTTTACTGTGTATTTAAGACTTGTCGTGTAATATTACATGTGTGGAGGATAACTGTTTTTTGAATGGGTATATAAAGTTTTGGTGCAAGTTCAAGGCCTTTCAGACTATCATGTAATGATCTTGGGATCAGTCCTGTTGATGACACTATTATTGGTATAATTTTTACAATGTCCTGGTGCCACATCTGCCTTATTTCTTCTGCTAGAGGTATATATTTTTCAATTTTTTCAGTGTGTTTCTTCTTGACATTTTGTGAATTTGGTATGGATATCTCTATTAAGTATGTCGTTTTGGTTGGTTTGTGGATGAGCGTGATGTCGGTTTGTTGTGTGGTGTGGTTTTGTCTGTGATTATATCCCGGTTCCAGTAGAGCTTGGCTGTCTTATTTTCTAGAACGTTAGCTGCTTGATATTTGTAGTATGGTGTATGGTAGCAGATGAGTGAATATTTCTTTGCTATTTCCTGATGGATTATTCTGCAAACATCGTCGTGTCTTTGGGTATATTGTCTGGAAGCAAGTATAGGGCATCCCCCGGTTATGTGTTCTATTGTTTCGGTTTGTGTGTGACATAGTCTGCATTTGTCTGTAGGTGTTTTGGGGTCTTTGATTATGTATTTCTGGTAATTACGTGTGGCGATGATCTGGTCCTGGATTGCTATTATGAAACCCTCGGTTTCTCCAAACAGGTTACCATGAGTAAGCTATGCATTGGATGCTGCTATTCAATGTGTGGTTGTGTTAGTTGGTTTGCATGTTTTCCATGTAGGGCTTTGGATTTCCATTTTTCAATTTTAGTGTTTGTTGTTGTAATTGCATCAACTGGTATGAATGCTTCATTGTTGAATTGTAACGGTGTACCTGATGTTGTTAGGTTAACAATGCTTCGGTGTAGTGGGCTGGTAACTGCTTTTTCTCTGAAATATTCTCTGAGTGTGTGTATTTGCTTGTAGTTCATGTTCTTTAGATCCATAAATCCCCTTCCTCCTTCTTTTCTTTTTAGTGTAAATCTTTCTGTTGCCGCGTGTATATGGTGTATTCGGTACTTGTTACATGTTGTTCTTGTTAACCTGTTTAGTTCTTCTAATTCCGTGTCACTCCATTTTATAACGCCAAATGAATACGTCAGGACGGACGCTGCATAGGTATTTATTGCTTTCACTTTGTTTCGACCGGACAGTTCTGTTTTGAGTATTTGTTTTATTCTGTTTTTGTATTTGCTTTTTAGTTGCTGTTTTATGTTGGCATGCTCTAATCCTGTTTTTTGTAGGTATCCGAGGTATTTGTATGTCTCATCCATTTCCATATTCTGTATGATATTTGAGTCTTGTAGAATGTATTCTTCCTGTATCGAGTGTTTTCCATTTATAATGCTGTTTATTTTACATTTATCTGTTCCCAGTTTCATTTGGATGTCTTCACTGTATGTTTCTGTAATATTGAGAAGGTTGTTGAGTTGTTTTCTAGTTGCTGCATAAAGCTTTAGGTCATCCATATATAGCTGGTGCGAGATGGTAGATGGATGTGTGAGTGAGGATATTTTATAAGCATCTTGGGGCGTTTTGTTGAGTAGGTTCGATAGGGGGTTGAGCGCAATACAGAACCAGAGTGCACTGAGGGAGTCACCCTGAAAAATTCCTCTATTAATATGAATTGGTTCTGTGTGGATGAGTTGTTTTTTCATTTTGATGTTTAGGGTAGTTTTCCATGTTGCCATGATTCTCTGCAGAAGTTGTATGATTTGCGGGTGGATTTTGTATATTTGTAGAACTTGTATGAGCCAGGAGTGTGGGACGGTGTCGAAAGCTTTCTGATAATCTATGTATGCAAAATGTAGAGACTTACGTTTTAATTTGGCTTGAGTGTGTATTTCTGCATCTATCACCAGTTGCTCCTTGCAGCCCCTAGATCCCTGACAGCATCCTTTCTGCTCTTCTGATATGATGTTATTATTCTGCAGGTGAGTGTTGATCTTTGTTGTTATTATTGCCGTTAGTAATTTATAGGTTGTTGATAAACATGTTATAGGGCGGTACTTAGATGGGTTTGCAGTGTCCGTGCCTTTGGGTTTAAGGTAGGTAACTCCCTGAGTTAAAAAAGAGGGGATGGCTTCCGTTCCTTGTACAAAATTTTGAAATATATTCGTTAGTGGTTTGTGGATGCTTGTGAATGATTTTAGCCAGTAGTTCTGTATTTTGTCGTCTCCAGGTGCTTTCCAGTTGTGTGTCTTGGATATGGCAGCTTTGATGTCTTCTAAGGTGATTGTTACATTTGGCATGGCTGTTGTATTTATCTGCTTGTTTTCTTCTTCTGTTATCCATTGAGCTTCTCTGTTGTGTTCTACTGCTTGTGACCAGATATTTTCCCAGAAGTTTTTTACTTCTGTAATTGATGGTGGATTGTTTATTTGCTGTTCCGTTGTTTCGAGAGATCTGTAGAACCTTTTTTCATTTGTGTTAAAAAGTTTGTTTTCTTGTTTTCTTTGGTGGCTCTTCTTGTATCGTTTTAGTCTTTTTGCTTGTGCCTGTAGTTGTTGTTTTTTAGTATCTAATATTTCTACTACTGATTCTTCTGAGCTGATATCTGGTAATATGTTTTGCGGGGGTCTCTTTTTTAGGTTTCCTTTCAAATGTTGTGTGATGACTCCAATTTCTTTCCTCAGTGTGGCTATCTTTTTCTGGAGCCGATGCTGCCATGGGGGTATTGCTGCTTTAGTTTTAGTTAAGTCGTTGTTTTTATTCTTCTGTTCGTGGGTTCGCATAGTTGTTGCTGCTCCACAGTATACGAGCGTGAGAATTTCTTCAATGTCTAGGCAGCTGTTTGATTCCTCAATCCTTTTTCCTATGATGTTATTAATTATTGCAATGGTGTTTTTGATATTTTGTGTGTTTTGTGGTCTGGTAATGAAAGGTCTGGATGATGGGTTTGCTCCCTGGTATTGGGCGTATAGTTCATTAAATGTTTCATCAATTTGATTAGATGGTTGGCATGTGTCTGTTGGCGGGATTGATGTTTCGTGTTGGGTGTGTCTTATCGACGATTCGGCTGATGAACTTTGTATGTTAGTCAGCATGGTATGTGTATCGGGTGTTTCTGGTGTGATTGTTTGTGGGTGTGATGTAGGTGAAGCTGATTGTTGTGCTTGTGGTTCGTCTTCATTTTGTATGGCTTCGGCCGCTTGTCTTCTTATAGTTTCTCTTTCTGTTGGAGATATTCTGTTGTTTCGTATTATGACTCGAATTTGGTCTGATAGTCTTTGTTCTGTGATCATTTCCCTAAGTTCTGGATAGATGTTCATAAAGGCCTGATATAACTGACTTCTATATCCTGTTGTATTTTGTTGGAGATTAGTAACGGTGAAGTAACAGAGGAGTAGGTTTTTGTTAATTTCGTCGGTCCATTTCATCCTCTGTCGTGCTTTACCTGCTAGGGTGGTTGTAGGGCGTATGTCCTGCAAAACACTTCTAGCGGGTTCTAGTCCATTATTCGGTGCTGGGTCGTCATCTGTTGCAAGCTGATCATCACGACGGTTCCGAACAGGAGCAGCTTGCCCTCCTGCCCCGCCTCGATTGCTTCTTACATTTTTTGGAGCAATATTTCACACTACATGGGTTGCTAACCCACATAGCGGTACCAGAGCCCAGTTGGCCGGCTAAGCCGTTTTCCGCCTCCTACGACGTGGACGTTGGGTTGGAATTTAGGAGGCTTATTATTATTATTATTATTATTATTATTAAACCAAGCAGAATCGGAATCTATGTTGATATGAAAAATAAATCTTATTTTTACGTGAGGGATCTCCCCACCGGAGATGGCACATGTATTTTGAAACACCCTGTATACGTAATCTGTCAAAACATTAGAAATATCCCTGTAAAACCAGAAGTAAAAAGACGGGATGTGTAGGCCCGTTCGATCCACATCTTGCTTCATTACTTCCATCCGATTATACCAAAACATTATCTTAATCCCTTTCAGAAGATAATATCTCTGCTCTCACAAATGCTCTTAACGCCTACGCGCATCTACTTTATTATAATTTCGTTTATTCTTTCTTTCTTCTTTGTATTGTGTCTCGATCGATTATGTGCGTTCCCGATTTCCTGTTCTACTCTGTTCTGTTATTGTTATTCTTCGAATTAGGCGAGAAGAATGTTGCGACAGTAGATTAGTGTAAAGTTGCTATTAATGAGGGGTTTTGTTATTGTACTGTTTTAATGGTTTGTGTATTTGGTTTTCGATAAACGTTTGTTGTGGGATAAATATTTAAAAAAGTAATTACAAAATTTATGAATGAAGTATATACCGTTCTGGAGGGTTCATTTCTTGAAAAATCTAGTTTTTTCACCAATAGAAGAGAAATCTGCAAAATAGAAATTTATTTTTTGTATACACCACTGCGTTGAATCTAAAGGGCAACCAGTGGCTTTTTACTAGTAAACAAATTTTCACAAAGGACAAAAAATGCTTTATCTTTCCCTTCTTACGGTGTTTCAGGCTAAGCATGCATTATAAGTTTTTAAAGAACTACAATATCGAGATCGGAGATTTTTGGCACATCATTCTTTCATAATGATATACAGGGTGGTCCGAATTGTATTCCGGAAACTTCGGCAGCATATTCTGCAGATAATAAGTAAAAAAGTTCGTATAAATGTAGGTCCTAAAATGCTTAGTTTCGGAGATACAGGGTGTAGAAATTTCATTTTTATTTCGATTTTTTCCAAATAATTTCTGAAGTAACATCAATATTTCAATGAAAATTGGTGCCTGGGAGTTTTTTGACATGAGAAATTTGATTTTGATGTCAATATGGCTCCTACTAGTAGAGGGCGCCACCTACATATTTTTTAACCGGTTTGAAGAGTAATAACTTTTCGTCTGTACCTGTATAAAACTACTGAGTAAAAACATATACATTTACGACGTTTTTTACGTAAAAAGGTCTCTTGGTAAAAATCGCTACGCTAATGGTTCTCGAGATATTTGGAATCGAAATTATCAATACCTGTCATCATTGACCTCGTCATTGACATTAGTTAAACATGTTGACTAAATAGTTATTAAACTTAAATCGTAAATTTGAAATGTTTTTGTGCCAAAAGTTTAGAACAGAAACTGTTTTATCATCTTTTTTTGTAGAAAAATTTATGATTAATTTAAAAAAAAATAAAAATTTCCCAAATTTATTATTTCAATAAAATAACTATCTACTCAACGTGTTTATTTTTCGTCAATAATGACATGCATTGACTATTTCCATTATAAATATCTTCAGAACGGTTGCTCGTAGCGATTTTTACAAAGAGATATTTTTTATGTAAAAAATCATAGAGATGTGTATTTTTTCGCTCGGCAGTTTTATACAGGTACGGACGAAAAATTATTACACTTCAAACCGGTTAAAAATATGTGGGTGGCGCCCTCTACTAGTAGGAGTCATATTGACATCAAAATCAAATTTCTCATGTCAAAAAACTCCCAGACACCAATTTTCATTCAAATATTGATGTTACTTCAGAAATTATTTGGAAAATATCGAAATAAAAATGAAACTTCTACACCCTGTATCTCCGAAACTAAGCATTTTAGGACCTACATTTATACGAACTTTTTTACTTATTTTTATCTGCAGAATATGCTGCAGAAGTTTCCGGAATACAATTCGGACCACCCTGTATATCGATTAAAAATATTTTCAAGTTGACAGCAACTTCCTTATTCTAAATGGGTACCCCCATTTTTTATTACATTCATAAATTCATTTAAATATATAATAAAAAATTAAAAAAAATTATTATATAATTAAATTCTCTATAAAATTTTACGAATTTTTATATCAAACACTCTATACCTAACAACCTAACATTAACCGTTTTTGAGAAAAAAAAATTAACATTTTTGGAGAAAAAAAAATGCCTGTCAAAAAAAATATACAGCTTAAAAGTCAGTCCCAAATTTATTGATTTTAATAGTGATTTTTTGAATTTTTTAACCTCCATGACAGCTACGGCCAATATTGTATGACATTCAAACAATTTTTTTCTACGTTCAGCCTGGGACACCCTGTATGTCCCCCCGTCTCCCGTCATCAAAAGCACAAAAACGCAAAAATTAGACATTTGAAATATCTAAATACATCTTTCAAGAACATTTCAGTTTTTTGCAAATCCGTTGACGTTCTGTTAAAATGACATTATACTTGAAGTCAAATAAATAATCAAGAAGCAATACATTTTATATTAGAATAGATTAAAAAAGCCTCTTTAACTTTTCACTTAGAAGCTGGTTCTCTCATTATA
This sequence comes from Sitophilus oryzae, assembly GCF_002938485.1. Taxonomy (NCBI): domain Eukaryota; kingdom Metazoa; phylum Arthropoda; class Insecta; order Coleoptera; family Curculionidae; genus Sitophilus; species Sitophilus oryzae. The sequence continues at coordinate 430,477 of NW_022146069.1, forward strand.
AGTTTTTGGATTGTCAGAATCTGTGTCTTGTGCCCTGTGTCCCATGCCTGCTAACAAATCTTAGATTTGCGAAAAAAAATTGAGAGCTACTAAATTATACCGTGGAAAAATTTGCGGTGAACAAACACTTCTAAAAAGTTTTCCAAAATATACAGGAAAATAAAAATGCATGATTTTCAACATCTTGGCATCAACTTCATAAACGTGTTCCTGGGGTCGAAATATACAACCCTTACAAATATTCTCACCCTGTATAATTGACAGCTTAAAACTGTGTAGTGATACATTTTTTTAAATTTATTTAGTTTTATGATATGAACTGATCGCCTGACTAAATTTAATGACGTTATTGGAAGCTTATTATACGAAAATATCATTGCTCGCTAGGAATTCATGCAGTCATCGATAATGACCGCTACTCTATGACCTTTTACACACATCAAAGCGTAAAAAATGTAATTACACCTTATGTATGCGCATTATTAGATGTCTAATTGAAAGCAAAACACTTTTAATTGATTATCGTGTGTGTCTCTTTGAATCGGTTCGAGGAATCGTTGGTTGGTCATCTATGGCGCATAAACGGACGTCATCAGAAAAATAAGGTGACTCAGGAAAAATTGACGAATGACGCTGTCGGTGTACAGAAATCACGACTTTTTTTGTTATAATTAATATTGAATATTTTTAGATAGTGATCAATATCTATAATTTCAAAGTCTATAGACTTTGAAGAGGCTTTCGACTCCATATATTCTAAGGCAATAATAGAAGCCCCAGCAAAACAATGTATTAAGTTCTATAAAAACTCTTGCCAAGATATACAAAGAAGCCAAAGCAAAAGTAATGATATATAAAACAACCCCAGAGTTCCCAACTGGCAAAGGAGTACCACAGGGAGACGCGACATCTCCAAAGCTTTTTATAGCAAAACTAAAAGAAATCTTCCGTCAACTGGACTGGACCCACAAAGGATTAACTATAAATGGAAAATATCTTAATAATCTAAGATTCACTGATGACATAGTCCTAATTGCCAATAGTCCTGAAGAACTACAACCAAACTACACCAACTACTACCAAACCAAACACAATTTAACGGACTATATACAGCCAGCAATAAAGTAGGTCTCAAAATGAATTTAGCAAAATCTAAAGTACAACGAACTTGGGACCACAAATACACAGCTCGGGATCTCTACTACCAGAAATCAACCGAAGAATTAAGTTAGCATGGAATATTTTTGGAAGAAACTCAATCATATTCAAATCTAGAATGCCACTCTATAAAGAAGAAAACATTCAACCAATGTGTACTACCAGTCATGATCTATGCATGCGAAACCTGGACCCTTAAAACGGACATCATAAGGCAACTGCAGGTCGCACAATGCTCAATGGAACGAAATATGCTGGGAATAACCAAGAAAGACCGTAAAAAATAAAGCGGATACGACAAAAGACATACATACATACTGCCATTACTCGCTGACGAGTATTCAACACGCATCAAAAGATGGTCACGCAAGGCGTTTTCTTTCATGAGATTTTCTGTGACTGAAAAGCCCGATACATGATGTTATTTGCCTACCGCACTCCGGACATTCAGAAATCTCATTGCTCTGTTGCCTCTGTTGCCTCTTTACTTTTTGGTTGTCGCTGTTAACTGAGCTTATAATTCTTCTCCATTGATTTCTATTGTGAACTGCTTCTTCCCAATGATGGTGCATGTTAATCCCCTTTAAGTTTTTGTGGAAAATGTCCTTATACCTTTTGAGTTATCCACCCGGCCTCCTCTTACCGTCTACAAGCTCACCGTAAAGCAGAGATTTTGGTATGCGGTTTTTTTGCATTCTGCATACGTGACCAGCCCATCTTAAGCGGGATTTTGTAACTATGACTTCAATACTCTCGTAGTTAGCTTTTTCAAGGACCGATACATTTGAGACATGATGGAACCACCGGATTCTTAAGAGTTGTCTAAGGTGTCACTGTTGCAACTTGTTTAATGCGTTCATGTGTCGGCGGTACGGCACCCAGGTTTCGCTCCCATATAACATGGTGGGGATTATAATTGCTCGATACACTGCAAGTTTTGTTTTTGTACTGAAGTCATGATTGTAGAAAACCCTGTCTTTTAATTTCCAGAATGCTCTTGAGGCGATGCTAATCCTGTGCTGAATATCAGAGTCCATATTAGCCTTTTCCGAAATCAGACTGCCGAGGTAAATAAATTCCGCTACATATTTCAATAGTTCTTCTCCGATTTTTATAGCATTGTTATGATCTTCTGGGGGAGTGCAAATGATTTTGGTTTTGTCGATGTTTAGCTTAAGGCCCAAAGCCTCGTATGCCCAGGTATATGTGTTCAACATTTCTTGTAATTGTTGTAACGTGTTTGCAACTAGAGCGCAGTCATCAGCGTATTGAAGTTCTGTGATGAATTTTGTACGTGTTTTTGCCCTGAGTCTTTTTATGTTAAACAGACCGCCGTCGTATCTGTATCTAATGCCCAATCCTCTCTCCTGCAGTTTGCTGTCCACTATAATGGAGAGCGCTGCTATGAATATGTTGAATAGGAGAGGCGCTAAGACACATCCCCGCCTAACTCCTGTATTTGTCAGAAAGGGATCGCTCAGTGATCCATGATGTGACACTCTTGACTGGTTGTTGTTATGGAGGCTTTTACACACCATAAGAAATTTGTTGGGTACAGCAAACTTTTTCATAATTGCACAAAGTGCATCTCTGTTCACAGAGTCGAAGGCTTTTGTTAGATCGATGAATGCAACATAAAGTTTAGACTGCTGCTCTTTTAACTTTTCTTCCGTAGTTGGCGGATAGAAAATATGGAATCGACGGTGCCACGGTTGGTGCGAAAACCCGTTTGCGATTCTGGAAGGATTCTTTCTATATGTGGGTGAAGGCGATTTGACATAATTTTTGCAAGAATTTTTCTTCCGATAGCTAATAGTGAAATTTCCCGGTAATTTCCGCAGTCTGATGCACTTCCTTTGTTCTTAAATATATTCATGAGGTACCTCTCCGCTTTCCCATATGACATCGAAGAGAGCCTTAAGATGACCAGTAAGTTCTTTACTTGCACACTTATAGATTTCCGCCGGGATCGCGTCACAGCTAGCTGATTTATTGTTTTTGAGCTGTTTTATGGATACCATTATTTCCAGTTCTGTTATTGGAGTATCTAATACATCGAGGCAATTATACTGAGGTATTGTGTTTAGTGCTTCCATATTGGGGTTATTTTCTTGGTTAAGGATATGGCTGTAATGCTCTTTCCAGCGGTTTCTAATTTGCTCTTCCTCTTTTAGAAGTTCGCCATTTTGTGCCATGATTGGGCAGCTTACCTTTTTGGTTGGGCCGTATACTTCTTTTACAGCCTCGAAGAATTTACAATAATCGTGATGCGTGGCGTACTCTTGAATCTGATTAGCCTTTTGTGACCACCAATCATTCTTTAATTGGCGCAGATTTTTTCGAAGCGTGTTGTTGGCTGCTTTAAAGTTGTCTCAATGAAAAAAAGACAAAAGACATAAATAATAGATGTCATCCACAGAAACAAATCCTTCAATTAGTATCAATACTATTAGGCAATGGGCAGGACACTTGGTAAGAAAGACGGACAACAGATGGACCACAAAAAATATAGCATGGTACCCACGGGGATTTAAGAGACATAGAGGAAGACCAAACCTGAGACATGATAGGAAAAAAAAATCAAAATTTTCAATTTTTTTCACGAAATTATCTCATAGATGATTCTGGACTAGAGATATACAACCTCTAAAAATATTTGCACTTATTTAAGATTCACCCTGTATAGTTTAGATAATAAAAAGCGTGTTTCAATATACGTGGTTTCTATTTACGCCTTTTTTTTCTTGAAACGTAACCCTAAGCGTAAAACGAAGATACTAAATCTCAATATTGAATTAATCCGTAAGTTTCTTTGAATCTAGTCGATTTTTCATTAACGTTTATTATTTTATTGTTTGTTTAACATTATTGTTCCTTTTAAACGAATAACCGTCTCTCTTCCGTTTCAGTTTCGAGAAATCTAGTCGGCCTGAAAAAAAAGAACACAGAATAGTCGACACCTTGTCAATATTGTATCATCATTAAAGCGCTACATTACCTCGTATCCGTTTTTCTTCATTGTCAATATTTGATTTCGGCTTATCTGTAACATCCGGTAGATGTGCGGGGCGCTTTTGTTCACTTGTCACCTTCGTTATGATTGTTTGAAGAGAACAAGTGACAGATTGTTGTGATATTTTAACAAACTATTACCAAAACTGTTTTATTTGTTGGTTTTTTGAATATTTAGCATTATGAAACAATGAAACATCTTATATCTCCTACACGGAGCAAAGGGCTTCGGTAAAAACTCTCCATCAGATTCTATATCTCTGGCTGTTTTTTCTTCGTTCCATAATGACTCTATAGGTTGGAGCTGGTCTGACATGGAACGTATCCATGTTTGAACTGGTCTGCCTTGTTTCCTTCCATCTTGGAGGTTCCATTCTGACCAGGCAGCGTTGCTAGAATTGAAGGATTTTCTTGAACATGAAGAATTGAAGGGCTGAAAGCTGAAAGATTTTTATTCAAAAAGAAGACAATATGAAGGTTTCTGGCAGTTTTGTGCAATAAAAATTGTTAAAATATATAGTAGAAGTATTTATTGTCTTTCCCACATCTATTTTTTTTACTTTACTGGTGTTTAATTAGGGATGTCTCTGTTTAAAGCTATGTTTCTGTCAAAAAGTCCGCAATTCGAAAAATCTTAACATTCAACAAAAAATTAATAGATACATTTTTATCTTTCAACACGTCTTATTACACACGTACCGTAACTAAACCAAAGTTCTTGATGTTGAAAAGAAATAAATAGGTAAACAGAAAACATCTAATACCTCAGCGGATCAGCAGATCATGGCGTCTTGCACGAATAATTATTCTGGGTTCAAGCAGTCATTAGCTTTGTTCGGGTTCTTGTTATTACCGATTCTGAACCGTCCTAGAACTCTGCAGCGCATGCGCAAATGAAATAATGTCTTCATATTTTCTTCTGCGTATACGCATCACAGTTCTAAGACGGTTCAGAATTGGTAATAAGAGAAACCCGAAGTAAGCTATTGTAAGCAATGAATTTTTTGAAACATACTTGCTGTTGTCGAGTATCTATCACAGCATTTTTGATCGTGTTATTTTTTTGATCAAAAGTTTATTTAAATACATTGGTGTCCAAAAATTACCGGAAATAAATTTTTTCTCCTAATTATAAAATATAGGTAAAATACACGAAATTTTGTGATTTTTCACAAGATCTGGAATTTTTTTGTGAAGTTGAAGGAATATGAAGATTTTTAAGGCTCCTTTGGAGAAATCCGCTCGAAATTTTCTGGCATCCCTGCTGCCCATTTTCTTTTAGAAATATCAAGAAGAGGGTCCGCGTATTATGACCGGACAAAAAATTCATAAGATTTTTATCAGCAGTAATTGATAAACTCCTGTGGGCGATTACTAGATATTTTTGTTACCTTCCATGTCCCGTGATATTAGTGACACTTAATAATAGTATCATTTTAATTCACTGAATGAAAATGAATTGCTTTTCCGTCATTTTTAGACCTGGCCATTTGGACAGACTTTAGTAGTTATAATTTTTGCAACTATTTTCACGATTTCAACGATCACTGAAAAACAATAAAAAAATTGTACTTAAATAATTATTATCTAAAAATTTTTACGTTTAAATTTTACATTTTTTTTACCTTTTACATTTTTACATTTAAATAAATGTAAATTCTATTAAAAGACAAAAAACAAAGAAAAGACATTTGAAAATAAACAAATTGTGCGTCACCCCGTGATGATTTTCCGATTAAGTTGTTGCTCAGTCGGCGCCTTTGTAGAAAAGATATTCACGATGTTTTTCGCTGTGTCGTAAATATTATTATTACTATTCATGTTTGTCCGCCGGATAAGTCATACTCTGTACGTATACACAGAGAAATATAATTATTGATGGAAATCATCGATTGTAATAAACATAAAAATAGAACTTTGAAAAAAATATTTAAATAAAAACTGTCTCCTAGCATCTAGGCACCCTATCTCGGTTAATTTTGATTTAAGCAAAAAAAGTATTAGAGACAATTTTTATGTAAAATTGAACGCCCTACAACTTTTATTTGAACTTTTTGTAGGCTTTACCTTTTCTTCGAAATTTATAAAAAAATATTTTATTTATTTATTTTACTCCTTTTCGGGGATGAATTTAAAAAAAAATCTTTCACAATTCGTTTTTAGATCTTTCAAAAAAGTAACTTATATCAAAAATTCAAGTTTTTACCAAAACTTCCTATTATTTGAAAGCCCATTTTCTTGGACTAACATGTTGGTAAGCACCTACTAATGCAAAATATAAATGACAACCCTCGTATGTAACACTTAAAAAAAGTAGTTATATTCTTTTGATGTCATAATATTTTTATAGGTTTATACATGGATGGGCATTTATACACCAAATCAAACATATCTGTATCTGTATAAACATAAATGCATAAATGCAGTCTACATATTAATAACTATCTATTAGTCACTTTGGCATACTCTGTTATTATTTTGTCTCTCGTACTGCTAATTCTAATCTCCAGACTCATGCTGTTTTATTGCTCTTATTGTAACAGTTTCTTCGAACACGTTTTTTAACAATGAAAAAACACTAATAGTTATTTATTGCGGCGTTAAACAATATATTATTTACTTGTGTTTAGCACATGTCATAATTATCCACGGGGTATATATATATATATATTTTTTTTTGTTAAATCCCTGTGCGATATTAAATATAATTATTTATGTTTTATTTTACCTGTGAAAGGTACTAGGTACTGATGAAAATATTAATGATTTAAATATAATATGTGTGTAATTGTGTCTCAGACTTGACAATGTGCAAGAATTTTTCATAGAGCTGATACGGTCACCTTCGTATCGACAAGTATCGATTAACAATAAAGTGGAGCGAAGTTAGTTTTTTGCCAATCTTGTGGTACGGACAGATTATGATAGATTGGCCGAATTGTCGGGATTCTCACTATAACCAATGATTAAAGAAATAAGATTTTTGCGTCATCCCAAGGACATCGTTTCTACCCCCATTTTGAGTTTTTTAGATAACCTAGACAACGGTGCAATTCTCGACAAAAATACCTATAGATATAGAAAATTGTTCTTCCTAAAATTCTCTCTTACACTTTTTTCTAAAGTTAATAATAAAGTGGCAAATAGGGCGCAAATATAAGGGTTGGTTATGACTAGCACTATCTGCAGTTCAATATTTCAATATAATTTTAAGTTTAATGTTTTGTTGGCGTTAAACAAAAAGCAGAAACCACTAAATTATAAAAAATATTATACTTTTAAACTTTTAAATAAAATCCCATCTTTAACAGATGAGAGACATCTTTAAGAGTTTCGTTCAATTTAATTTAAAGTTTATAATAAAATAATGTTTAACGCTAACAAAAAGCAGTAACCACTAAATTATACTTAGAATTTTAATATACGTTCTTCTCTCACACTCCTCTACCCCTATAAAAAGGGTGATTTCTACTTATTTCCACATCACCCTAGAGGTAAAATATTTGATGCGTTTTTTTAAGTGGTATCCCCTGTAGGCCTAATCCACTAATTATCAAATGTTAAAGATGGAATTTTATTTAAAAGTTCAAAAGTATAATATTTTTTATAATTTAGTGCTGCTTTTTGTCTCCTTTTTGTTGGCGTTAAACATTAAACTTTAAATTATATTGAAATATTGAACTGCAGATAGTGCTAGTCATAACCAACCCTTATATTTGCGCCCTATTTGCCACTTTATTATTAAGTTTAGAAAAAAGTGTAAGAGAGAATTTTATGAAGAACAATTTTCTATATAGGTATTTTTGTCGAGAATTGCACCGTTGTCTAGATTATCTAAAAAAACTCAAAATGGGGGTAGAAACGATGTCCTGGGGGATGACGCACACTATTTAGGGGTGGGAACTTTTCAGTTTATTAATACATATGATGTACTAATTATTTCCACCAATTTTGAAAACTCTATGAATTTTGTCGGATATATCGCAAGTTGAGCCATAATATTACTGAACTATATTCAAAAATAACATTAATAAACATACAATAGAGATACGATTGTTTCTGTTGTTCGCCATAGAGTGTCCAATTAACAATTAAATATTCTAATATTTATTTATCTTCAGTTTATCTATCATTTCAGTCGTTTTAAAATGAATGGTACTGCTGTTCTCATCACCGATACCCGGTACCACACGTCAGTAACCTCAATAGCAACGACAAACGAATACGTAGTAAAACATACACACACAAATCAATGAATTTAATGAATGAGACGCGCCGAGTACCGATTGGATGACAATCGGTAGCCAATGGTAGGCGTGTGGCTCTCTGAGAGGAACGGTTGCTAGGATACCAGTTGATTTATACATACACATACAGAGACAGGGACGTGTGATTTCGACCATTGTGCGAGACGTTATGTGCGACAGACCGTGGAAAATCAAAGTCAGTAGAGGTGACTTTCTTCAGAATTTTTTTTTGGCTGCCAACTGTACGAAACTTACTTTTGACTTGCATTTTTTGACATCATATCTTTTGATCATCTTCATGGAATTTTAAAACTATTTTATTGAGCAATAGCCCCACTAATCCGGTATAAAAAACTATATAACTGTATATACTATACTAACTATACTATAAAACTGTAGAAATTTCATTTTTATTTCGATTTTTCCAAATAGTTTCTGAAGTACCGACAATATTTGGATAAAAATTAGTGTCTGGGAGTTTTTTGGCATGAGAAATTTGATTTTGATGTCAATATGACTCCTACTTGTAGAGGGCGCCACCTGCATATTTTTTAACTGGTTTTGAAGTGTAATAACTTTTCGTCCGTACCTGTATAAAACTACTGAATAAAAAAATATACATTTACGACGTTTTTTACCTAAAGAGAATCTCTTGGTAAAAATCGCTACTAGTAATAGTTCTCAAAATATTTGGAATCGAAATTATCAATACCTGTCATCATTGACATAAATTAAACAGTTGACTAAATAGTTATTAGACTGAAATCATAAATTTGAAATGTTTTTGTGTCAAAAGTTTAACAGAAACGTTGTGATTGGTTCAAAATGTTTTATCATTATTTTTTCGCAGAAAATTTATGATTAATTTAAAAAAATCAAAATTTCCCAAATTTATTATTTCAGTCAAATAACAAATAACTATCTACTCAACGTGTTTATGTTTTATCAATAATGGCATGTATTGACTATTTCCATTCTAAATATCTTTAGAACGGTTACTCGTAACGATTTTTATCAAGAGATATTTTTTACGTAAAAAGTCACGGAAATGTATATTTTTTCACTCAGCAGTTTTATACAGGTACAGACGAAAAGTTATTACTCTTTAAAACAGTTAAAACACATATAGGTGGCGCCCCCTACTATTAGGAGTCACATTGACATCAAAATCAAGTTTCTCATGTCAAAAAACTCCCAGACACCAATTTTCATCCAAATATTGACGTTATTTCAGAAATTATTTGGAAAAAATCGAAATAAAAATGAAATTTCTACACCTTGAATCTCCGAAACTAAATATTTTAGGACATACATTTATACCGACTTTTTTGCTTATTTTACCAGTTTAAGTTTCCGGAATACAGTTCGGACCACCCTGTATAGTTTCTCAACGGGAGGATTTCTGACAATGACAGTTGTGCCTGGTATGACACACAAGATAGACCTATCCGACATGGTTATAGGTCGTGGTGTAATTCCCTGGCCACGACACTACACCCAGGGAAGAAGTAGCCAATTACGAGGCCAATTATGCATAAAAAAATGCTTGTGCCAAATATGCGAATGTTCAAAGCTCCTTGAACAACGCAATTAGTAGTTTTAACACAGTCATGGCATGACCACAGGTATGGCACTCTAGAGTGAAATAAAATATTGTTTTTTTAACTGAAAATGTCAAAAGTTGACATATCATTACATCTTCTCATTGGCTCTATACGAATTTGCTAAACAATCATAAAGCATTTAACATTTTATTTCGTAATTTATAATGATATGAACTGGGTTTAACTGACTCAAGTTAAGGAAGTTATAATTATTATCATCTAAGCTTTCATAATCTTCGATTCTCCTACATATTTTTACTGTCTGATCGTAGCAGCAAAAAATCTATTTTCCCGTTAATAATTATAATTTGTCAAAATGTTTAATTCGAACGCGGTACTGAAACAACGGGACGGGATAATCACCATCGGTTATTACGGTTCCTTATGAAGATCAGTGTTCTACTCACTCACCTTTGAACTGATTTAATTACAAAAGAAACAGTGATCGAGACGCTGAATTCCACTCAGTGGCGTACGGGCAATGCCTTAAGAGTCTATTACGCTGTACTTTCGGGTCGCTCTCAGAGGTCGGCTAAAGCGAGTGTGTGGGCGAAGGAAATATATATATATATATATATATATATATATATATATATATATATATATATATATATATATATATATATATATATATATATATATATATATATATATATATATATATATATATATATATATATATATATATATATATATATATTTTAGAAATCTGCCTAAGGCATAGCCTCATCCCGTCTAGTCAAGCCACATCCAAAATTCCAACAACGTGCTTTGATTAAAGCTTGATTAAGGTTTGCAGAGCTTCAGCATTTGCCATAAAATAGCGAGCAATTTGTTACAAAACCATATAAATTGTATCACTGCATATCACTATATAAATTATATCACTGTAATCACGAAACTTCAATCTATTTCCGTATTGTAATGGAATTTTAAGTTATGTCTTTATTTTCGAGAAAATTTAGTCCAAATATAAGGAATATTTTGTTGATGTTTGACCATCAAAACCTTAAAAATAAAGAAGTTGTTTAAAAATATGCTACAATGCGGATATAGTATAATCCTTTATCTTTAATTTCCTTCTTGAGATGCAAGGGGTATTGAAGCGATACATACAGCCTAGCTTACCCAAAAGTCAACCTCACCTTCACGTGGTGCACCCTGTTTAAACAAACGAGGCTCTGACGACCGAGTATAGGCGGTATATCATTATACAACCCTCAGACCTACCACCTTTCTGGAGAAGAGGAGTAATAAACTACTCCTAGCCGGCCGAGAATGTAGCACAAGGGAACTATCGTCGCAGTCCTTACTGTGCCATAGCCATCCCGTGCTACAGTTGCAGCCAAACTGTGCGGCAGCGTAACCGTCACAGTTTAACCTTTTTACGCAGCTTACACTCATCAAAGATGTAGTAAAAAAGATCATTCGAGTAGGACAAAATCATCGTCCGGAGGTAAAATACCCCCTCGATCGGATCTCCGGGAGAGGGTGCCTACTCGAGCGTATCATCGGAGAACTAAACATCGTCAATGTTTCACGTTTGCGGCGTGGAACGTGAAACGTGGACAAACTCCAATCGACCAGAGAGAAGAACAGCACTGGTCTCACAGGAACTCCACCGACTAAATATAGATGTTGCAGCTCTTAGCGAAACCCGCTTTGCGGATGAAGGTAGTCTCACTGAGGAGCATTAAACCTTCTTTTGGAAGAGTCACCCGGCAACACACAGGAAAATTCATGGCGTAGGCTTTGCTATCAAAAATGAAATCGCCACCAAATTAACAGAGGTACCTATTGGTGTCTCCGACCGTCTTATGACCCTAAGGTACCCCATATCAGACAAAACTTACGTCAACATCATAAGTGCCTACGCTCCTATCCTAGACGCTAAAATTGAGGATAAGAATAAATTTTACAAAGCTCTGCAAAATATACTCCAACAAATTCCAAAGCACGAACGAATCATTTTGCTAGGTGACTTTAATGCCCGTGTCGGCAAACAACAGGAAATATGGCCTGACGTATTGGGAAAACATGGAATAGGAAACGTAAATAACAATGGTGAACGCTTATTAACAACATGCACAGAGTATAATCTTTGCATCACCAATACGTGGTTCATGCTGAAGGACAAGTTTAAAGGTACCTGGAAACATCCGAGATCAGGACATTGGCACCAATTGGACCACGTAATCGTTCGAAGGACGCACCTAAAAGATGTCAGTCTCACAAAAGCCAGGGTAGAGGCCGAATGTGGCACTGACCACCGACTTTTAATCTCAAAAATAAAAATCCAGTTAAAACCCAAACATCCACACTGTAAAAAGCAAAGCTACATGACCAGATTGAACGTACGGGGTGTAGAGAACAATGACACCGCCGACGTCCTCCGGGAAGCCATCAATCTCAATCGTGGACGCTGAACATGGCTGGACACAACTAAGAGATGCGATTCACAAAACCAGCGAAGCAGTACTGGGAAAATCCAACAAAAAGAAACAACCAGACTGGTTTAACGAAAATCAACAGCATATACAGGCTTTGTTAGAACAAAAGCATAGAGCACATCAAGTCGTCACTGTAAATCCACACAATCCAAGACTAGCAGACAACTTTAAGGCAGCCAACAACACGCTCCGAAGAAACCTGCGCCAACTAAAGGATAACTGGTGGTCGCAAAAAGCTAGTCAGATTCAGGAGTATGCTACGCAACACGACTATCGTAAATTCTTCGAGGCTGTAAAAGAAGTATACGGTCCAACTAAGAAGGCAAGATGCCCAATCATGGCACAAAATGGCGAACTTCTAAAAGAGGAAGAGCAAATCCGAAACCGCTGGAAAGAGCATTACAGACATATCCTTAACCAAGAAAACAACCCCAATATGGAAGCACTCAACATAATACCTCAGTATAACAGCCTCGATGTATTAGACATTCCAATAACAGAACAGGAAATAAAGAACTCCATAAAACAGCTTAAAAACAACAAATCAGCTGGCTGTGACGCGATTCCGGCGGAAATCTATAAGTGTGCAAGTAAAGAACTTATTGGTCATCTTAAGGCCCTCTTATGTCTCCTTATGTACCGAGTGATAGTAATTCCCACCATGTTATATGGCAGCAAAACCTGGGTGCCGTACCGCCGACACATGAACGCATTAAACAAGTTGCAACAGAGACATCTTAGACTACTCTTAAGAATAAAATGGTTCCATCATGTCTCAAACGTATCGATCCTTAAAAAAGCTAACTGCGAGAGTATTGATGATTACAAAGTCCCGCTTAAGATTGGCTGGTCACGTATGCAGAATGCAAGAAAACCGCATACCAAAATCTCTGCTTTACGGTGAGGTTGTAGACGGTAAGAGGAGGCCGTGTGGACAACTCAAAAGGTTCAAGGATGTTTTCCACGAAAACTTAAAAGGAATTAACAAGCAGAATGAGTGGGAAGGGGCAGCTCACAATAGAACGGAATGGAGAAGAATTGTAAAGTCAGTTAACAGCGACAACCAAAAAGTAAAGAGGCAACAAAGCAATGAGATTTTTGAATGTCTGGAGTGCGGTAGACAGATAACATCACGTATCGGGCTTTTCAGTCACAGAAAAGCTCATGAAAGAAAACGCCTTGCGTGACCATCTTCTGATGCGTGTCAAATACTCGTCAGCGAGTAATGGCGGTATGTATGTACGTATGTATGTGTTGTGTAAAAATACCTAGCGTGTTGTGTAAAAATACCTAGCCAGTTTTACATAAAATGTGAAATGGACTCTTAAAAAGATCGAATTTGGTATTTTATTCTGATACTACATACTTTTTTGCCGATACAATCATAATCTGCCTTGTTTGACATCGTAAAGTCATATTCAATGACTGAAAAATACAAGAACCAATAACACCCGAGCCGAAATCGTTATCAGGTGTCACCAAACAGTGCCAGAGGGTTAATATGAAAAAAACAAAATCTGGTCAAAAGAAACATATCCTCTCCTTACCAATTTTAAAATAAATTGAAAATAGTCGAGATATTTAACTTTGAAACTTAAAAAATGCAACATTTTGAGAGCCGCCGGCTCTTTGATGTGTAAATGTTAATATACCAGGTATTCTGCTAAAAGTTATAATATTATGTGTTCACTTTAATAGATATATGGGTGTTTGCGCAAGGTATGCTCCCAAGTATCATTTTTAGACACAAAATAGAAACAAAAGCTATGCTGAGAATCTATGCTTGTCACATTTTTGATACATATGTTTCGTAACATAAATCGCTTTTTGTTTCGAAACATTTTACCAAAATATGGTTTCGCTACATAAGCTATAATAATAAAGATCTTGGTGTCACAAATTTTTCGAAACATTTATCAAACAGATGTGGCTTACATTTACAGATTTGGTAACCGTTTTGTGCCTGAAAAGTTTTCATAATTTATTTGATATTCTGTGAAATATGAGAACATAACCTTACTTTATTGTTTGGATTTTGTTCTGCAGTTTTTTGCATTTAAGCATTTTTCAAGCTTTAATAATACTATAATTACAAAAGCAGAAGGAAGGACATATGGTCAGTACACATATTTTTCTTATGCGATTTTATAATAATTTATTATATACGCATTACAGGGATGATTTGTTTTAGGAATAAATGTAATAACAGCCACTACCCATACCCAACAGGAGTAAGTGGCATTAAAAATATGAAAGTACATTATTAAATTAAACGACAAATTTGCTTTTGCCAGACATTTTTTGTGCGAGAAAACCTAAAAACCAAGATTTTAAGACAAAACAATTATGGCGGAGGTCGACATTATTGATGGTTGTTTTCGTTTTGAAATCCACACCCAGATATATACTATTTTAGTTTGGTATTTTGTTTTTTCACATTTAGAAAAAGTGGCTACTGAAAACGGGAACATCTTGGACACAAATTGCAAAAAATGTTTCGAAACATTTCCGCATCGAAACATTTCAGGAAACGGCTAGTGCCACCACATTGGAAACACATGTAATACGTAAGCTATATAAAATATATAGGTTTCGAAAATGTTTCCTATTTGTGGCATACCAATTCCATTTTGTATCAAGAAACAGACACAATTATTGGAAACATTACCTAAAATGTGTCCAAAAATGCTACTTGGACTGGATAAGACACTGTTAAGACTAAACACTATCAAAATATTTTTACCTTATAACTGTTGAAGAACACGATTGAAAATATTTGGCGAAAAAATCTGCTATAATTATTCATTATTTAAAGTTTTATTATTTAAGTTAACTAAACTGTAAAAAAAAGTATTTAAAATAGAAGTAGAACATATTGTAGAACTACTTCTACAAAAAGACTTAGTTTACTGTTTTTTCTTGGTTTAAGATAACTACTGCACTCCGCCACTGGTTTCTGCTAGTGTTAGATCCCGGCATAATCATAGAGAAAACAAGAAAATTTTTCTGGTCCCGTTGCCGCGATTTTGCAAAAATTGCATCGTGATTTTGCTCGTATGAGGAATTGTAATTGACGGTCTGTGTAGCCTTTTAAGGTATCATTTACGCTGGAAATCAGTTAGATTTTCAATTAAAAACCGGCGAGATTACGTCTAGATTCATTGTTTTATGTTGCGGCCAAAGCGTCCACATTTACAGTTCAAAATATGTTGTTTGAAAAAAAAATTAAAGAAAGTCCTGCATTACTTACTACAGTACATCTGCTGGATCTGTGTCTATGAAAGGAATGCGGACAAAAAACATTTAAATAAACAGGAATATATTTTATACGTCGACTTGACGAGTACGTCACCGCAAATCGCTCCGCCCACTCATTTTATTGGCCACTTGCAAATTTATCGAATTTTTATTGATGGGACGCGTCGTCTAATTTTTTACGAAAAACATCGAGAGAATATCGTTTCCCCTCTCACGGATACCCCGTAGCTACAGAACGGACAGACGTACAGTAACATCTACATTCCTTTTATTTGATTGAATTAAAGCTATTAGTTCTTTTATTATGATTTCTACATTGTTAAAGTAAGTTTCCTGTGTCCCATGAATGCTGGAAAATCGTTAATTTGCAGAAACCACTCTTTTTTAAGATAGTCTAGACGTTTCAGCAATATGAAATTCCCATTAAAACTAAAAAAATTTCGGTCTTCCATTGTCTTTATTTATTTTGCTTACACAACGTTTCGGTCAGAAGTATCAATGACCGTTATCAAGTGTACACTAAACTAAATCCTAAAACTACTGAACTTATATACTAGAGCCGACAATTCACCCGTGAATTAGTTGGATGCAGTTAAGCATAGGGTTCTCCACTAAGTATACCTGCATTGCATTAGAGCGTTTTATGAGCGGTTACAATATTGTTGAAATTTCCATACTTGGCTTGTTAAGGATTTTATTATTGTTAGAAATGAATACGGCCTCTTTAAATATGCGCTTTTTCCAATGGGGTTCTTTGTGGACAAACCGGACTTCCAACCATTTTATGTTGTGGTGCTTAGACCACACATGATCTGCAATGCCCGACTTCATTGTTTCACCTCTTTGCGTATGTTTTTAATATTCATCAAGTCGTACATGTAGAGGACGTTTTGTCTCTCATTGGATATTGATACTCACCGCACTCGCAAGGTAAAGTACGTCTGCTGGATCTGTGTCTATGAAAGGAATGCGGACAAAAAACATTTAAATAAACAGCAATATATTTTATACGTCGACTTGACGAGTACGTCACCGCAAATCGCTCCGCCCACTCATTTTATTGGCTACTTGCAAATTTGTCGAATTTTTATTGATGGGACCCTTTGTCTATTTTTTTACGAAAATCATCGAGAGAAAATCGTTTCCCCTCTCACGGATAACCCTTAGCTACAGAACGGACAGACGTACTGTACATGGTAGACGCACGCTTTTTCTTGGTTTAATGATTCCGGTTTTGTTTTTGTTAGGATACTTCTTAGAGTAGTTCCAGGCTTAAAAACAGTTTTAATTTTATACTGCTTAGCTATTCGCCTAATCTTCACCGATATCCTTTTCACATATCGAATCGTCAGGAGAGAGAGCATCCTCTTCAGACTGACCCATCAATGAGTCAAACTTGCAATTGGATATAACATTGTCTAGGGATTTTGCAGAGTAACCATTCTGAAGCAAATCGGTTTTAATATTACTTAGTTCAGAATTCAGAGATACTTGGTCACTGCATATAGTGATTGCCCTATGAGATAATGTTTAGCTATACTTCTTTTGGTTGCTTCAGAATGGTTCGACTGAGAATTTAAATATTGTCCAATATATCCAGTGGGATAAAAATTAGACTTAAAAATAGTCATTTTACTTCAGGGTAAATCGTTAAAAATATGATGCGGTGACTATTTAATGAAAATCGTTTCTGCTTTGACTGGAAGGAAAATAGAAATACAACAACATCAGAGTTACGAAAAACCGATATTTATAAGTAAATTTTACCACCCTGTACTCGAAAGTTAAGAAGTTTAGAACATGCATTGATATGGAGTTTTTTTCTTAGAATAGGTGCAAGAATCACCCTCATAAACATTACCATGTCATTAAGAAACACCCTGTATTTTGTAGTGTCTTCATTACATGTATTCTGCATCCGGTTTGCGTTTTAGATTTCTTTTAAAATTTTGTCTATACAGGGTGTTTCAAAAAACATATGCCATCTCTCGTGGAGAGATTCCTCACGTAAAAATAATATTTATTTTTCATATCAACATAGGTCTGATTCTGCTTTGTTTCCTAGCTACAGGGTGTTAAAGTCTTAATATTTATTCGATTTATTATAATTTTCTTCCAAGTACTTTTAGCGTTTCAAATGATTTTGAAGGTAAAAGTTAGTATAAATGCGACATATTTTAAGGTTAAAAAAGTGTCGCCATATTCACCAGGGACGTGCATATGGGTTATCACTGGAATGTTTTTTCAAAAAAAGCATGTACGCCACTGATTTTTTTTTCTTTTGTTAGCGAAGTACTGTTAGCAATTTAATGCCGATTAAAAGTTGTCTCTTGATATTTTGTCGATTTCGGCCTCCTTGATGTGATAAGCGCAATTTTTTAATTTGCCTTGATCCAAGTCTAATGCAACCTTTAAAAAAAATTAGTATCATCCCTGATATCATTAACTTGCGAGAGTTTTAAATGAGTACTCTTTGATTCTTCATCAAAAAATATGAAAAAAAGTTCTTATAAACATGAGTATGGAAATGCATAATTTTAGAGTTACAGGATGTTAAAACTTTTTAAAATTAGGTATTTTGTAATTATCATTGGCGTAACTGCAGGGGTGCCCGGCGGTGCCGAGCCCCCCCCCCTCCACCCTGGTACTGCTAGGCACCCACCAGAGAAATCCTGAATTATGACTTTTGGCTATGTATTAATTTTTATTTGCTTGTGATGCAATAAAAATGACGTTTTCTAGTTTTGTTTACATAGTTAATATTATTTTGCTGTGTTCAAAAAATGTGTTAATTTTTATTTTTTTTAGAAAATTTGTAGGTATTTAAGTAATCTAGGGGAACACGGTTTGATAACCATATCTATGAAATTTATTGATAGAGAAATTCATGTAAACTTTTTATTAAAAAAATGTGTTTTTAAAAGTTACTTTTCATTTAAAAAAAAACAAAAGCCCTAGGCCCCCCCTGGACTCAACCCCAAGCCGCCCCAAGGCCCACCCCAATATAAATTGCTAGTTACGCTAATGGTAATTATCTTAAATACCATAACTTTTTTATTTGAAATTGCTGTAGGTTGGACTAATAGTAATAATATTTAATAATAAATTAGGTAAAATATATAATTTATTAATTTCATTTTTATTTTAATTTTATTAATTGTGATTAATAAAATTGCGTTTATCTCATCAAGCAGGCCGAATTCGACAAAATATCAAAAGATCACTTTTAATTGGCATTAAACGGCCTACTCAATTTTGATATCAAAAGAAAAAAGTCAGTGGCGCACATGTTTTTCTTGAAAAATATTCCAGTTATAACACATATGCACGTTCCTGATGACTTTATCGACACTTTGTTAGCATTAAAATATGTAGCACTTATAGTAACTTTTACCCTCAAAATTTCATTCGACTCACTAAAAGTACTTGGAAGAAAATTATAATAAATCGAAAAATTTTTAAGACTTTTTTACACCCTGTAGCTCCGAAACAAAGCAGAATCGGACCTATATTGATATGAAAAATAAGTCTTATTTTTACGTGAGGAATGTCCCCACGAGAGATGGCACATCTTTTCTGAAATACCCATGGCGGGTAATTATTTTTATTAACGTTTTTATTACAATTATGATATGATTTGATAAATAATTTAGAAATATCTCTGATTTTTTTTATTTCTCTTTCAGTCGTTATATACCCAGGTTTTTTTTCAATAAAAAAAACAATTTCAATGAAGCTCTTTTAAAAGGTCCCTATTCACCCTTTTAATTGCGTCTTTGGAAAAGTCTAGGTGCGTTTGTTATCCTGGTCCTGTCAAAAATTCGCTGACATTTCAGCACGACTTGTCAAAAGAATGCCTCTACGCGACTAATTTTTTATCGTTAATAATTTCGCGTTCAATGAAGAGTTTTGTTCCATTTTTTGTTTGTTGTAATCGTGCTTTGTAACTTTTCAACATTATGAGCGATGAAATTTTCACCAGGGGCTATCGAGAACTACAAAATGCCAACGGTAAGTGTTGCTATTTTTCATATCTCCCCTGTGACAGATGGTTTTTACATTTAGATGGTGACGATGATCTTATGGCTGCCGAAAATCCCAACGATATAAGGCTACAAGGTAAATAAAACATTATATACCACAACATTTTTATTTATTTATAAAAAACTTTACGTCTTTTGTTAAACTCTTGCACAATATCTGTCGAGCTTTTCACCGATAACGTACGTAGTCGTTCACAAAAACTATTAAAAGAATAATTCTTCTGGAACGTATCTCGAGCAATCTCACCCATAAAAGTCTGCAAGTGTGAGCTTTGCATTAACTTTCTTAACACCTGAGCCAAAGTATTCGGATCTCCTTCAGTTAAAATACCAGTTATTCTGTTTTGAAGCAACTTCGAAGCTATACTTTTATTCACAGCCACGGTAGGCTTTCCCAAACTCATCGCCTTCAAGATAAAGTCCGCGTACACGTCTGATTTTGACGGATGAATCATCACGGCCGATTCCATGATGAGTGTTTTCTCGTGTACGACAGGTAGTTGCTTTAGGATGGTGACCTGTGATGCGCACATACGTTCTTTGGTCATGGATACCAGCTGGTTATAGTACAGTTTTCGTCTAAGGTCTTACAATTTCCTGCAATGACTAGCTGGAACCTTCTAGTCATATCTCTGTCATCGATCAGCTGTAAAAGTAACTCAAACGCGTCCAAAGCCAATTTGAAATTAGTAGAACGCCTAAATTTCCCGACAGTTAGGAAAATGGTAGTGTTATCAAGAAGGTCTGGAATGATTCTTTGAATCTTTATGGCTGGCTCTTTCCACAAACCTATATCAATCGAAGGGTACAGCACTATGGGGTCTTGGTTCAGTGCTGGAAACGATTGCTTAAATATCTCAGCAAATCCATCTGTTTCGACTAGAATTATATCAGCCAACTTAATCCATTTTGCTTCAAATAACGTAGGAAAGTACTTGGTGTGTTCGCATAATTCTGGATTTTCTCTTATCGACTCCATTAACTGGACATAGAAGAGTTTGTAGTGGCTAAAGAAATGAAGCAAGAACAAAGCTACGAGGTTGATATCCAGAAGGATTAAGGACGGTTTAACTTTAGGTGGGTTAAAAACTATCCTAAAAGCCATCCATGCTGATTTTAAGATCGACATGAATCCTCGAAACAAACCCAGAAAGCTTCTTGGTATCCACCATGCGGAATATTTAACATCGACTTTATTTGAATACTAAAAAAAATAATGTTTTAAACTAATAATTCATGTATTACATCGAGCTTTGACTTACTTCCAGGTCTTCTATTGACTCTCCTTTGTTATATTGAGTGGTGAACATGGTGACTTTGTATCCTAGACGGTGGTAAGCTAAGGCTAAGTTCAAAATGTACCGATCGCTTTTTTCGTTTGGCCAGTTTCTCGTGCAGAATGAGCACGTGGTCTCGGTGGTGTGGAGTGGGCCTGCGCTGCAGCTCCACCATATCAGGCGAAGGCGCGTCCATATTTTGTTACGGGAATATTTATATTGAGACGTCAGATGTCATCTTTGACGTAGAAACGTAACATTTATTCTTGGTCGATGCTAATGGACAGGTTTAAGGTAGATCTGGGCTTACCTGTTGGATTTAGTAAAGGTGTTTAAATCGTTATTAGATATACATATAGAATAAAAAATAATAATAATTTTACCACATGTAGTCAATTATTTAGTGATTTTTGGAGAATCTTCTTTTAATTGCTGTCATACATTTCGTTGTTGTTATTTTTTCTTCGTTGTTTCTCTGTTCTTAGGTTTGGGCGTCTTTATACAGAGTTCGGCAATAGTGCGTCAGGCATCTGTAGATCCTAGAATAAAAAACTTGGGAATTTTGTTTAAGTGTAAACCTATAGTGTGTACTAGGATGTATTTCAGCAAAATATGTTAACTTTTATAGAGCGGCTCAAAAAAGTGTGAATGGAGCGAGATGATTTTTTTTTTAATAGAACACTTTGTATATTATTGCATTTTGGCTTCCTTTCAGTTCACTTTACATAACGGATTATGTAAAGGTATATAATAATAATAAAGGTGTATAATAATATGTGTCGATAGTTTCAGAGATATTAATAAATAACCAAAAAATTTAAGTAACCTTAAGTATTAATTTTTGCGACGTGATTGACAATATAAAAAGTCATTTTAACGCGTTAGCATTAAAGTACTAAAATAGTTGTTATTTTTTGTACAAGACGATAAAAGGGTTTATTATACGAAAAATTAATATTTTTTAATAGACGATAACATATTATCTTCGACCGAAAAGATTAATTTACAAGCGTGAAATCGCGAGTGAATTAATTTCGGGAGACGATAATGCAATTTTATCGTCGTGTATAAAACAATATTTTTTCCCATAGCGAGTTACGTTTTAAAAAATATTCAGAAATTTTTATTTCAAGGAATTTATTACGGGTAGAAAAATTATTGTGTTGGGCTGGCATTGGTTTCTATGTAATTTGACAAATAAATAAAGCTGTCTCTTGTCAGTTTTGAGTCAATATTTTTTAATTCTCTTTCGTGTCGATTGCTGATTGAATTGGAGCCAGAAATGGCTCAAAACAAAATAAGTACCTTACCAACAGATATTCAGGCTGAAGCGACAAACGCCATATCCAAATTACTTCCATTTAAATCCCGAATAACTTATGAAAAGGAATACAAAAATTTTCAAAAATGGAAGCAATTAAAAACCGTGCGAGAAGAAATAAAGTTTTTAACCTATCCTCGCTGTTAAAGTATCATTTAACCTACCCTTGCGGTTAAAGTACTATTTTATCTACTATTTTTGATAGATATAAGGCAATTTTAAGAGTTGCTATGAAAAATATATTATTAAACTGACATAAAGTGTCAAATTTAACGAGCGTAACCATATTTTCTCGATATGTGTATAATTACATACAAGTGTATACAAGGAATGACTTTTAAATCTTTTTATATTATTTGGAAAATTTGAAATTGTTTAAAAATTATTTGTGGCGTTTAAAAAAAAATAGCATGTTCTATTCAGAGTAAAAATATCTTTTTGTGCCTCGGCTGTATGTCGCTCAAATGTACAATCTCGCCACAATAAGTGTAATTTTTACTCCTACTAAAACAATATATAGTAAACGCCACGAATGTTTGGGAGTGATTCATCGCTTGATGAAGTTAGAATCGACACCCGCGCTATCATTTTTACATTAAAAACGTAAATTTTTTAAAGGCCCGGTCTAATCATCTGCCTGCGCTCCTCCTACTTATTCTAAAATGTTAGTGTGATTGACAAAGACGATACTATATAGCGTTTCTTTGATTGATTCGTTTTGGTGCGTCAGTCCATTGGTGTGCTTACAGTGCAACCAATGGGGCATTCCAGTTTATATTTATAACCAAATATATATTTTGACAAGACTTTTGACAAGACTTTTTTGACAGTTTGCTGGAATGCTCCATATTATTGATTATCAACAGATTATATATTGATTATTATATGACTTGAAACACCACAGCACTGGAATTAAGTTTTTTATGACCTTGAACAGATTAGTTCACATGGTAGCGACCGATGAATCACTCCCAAACTCGTGGCGTTTACCATACTATTTTTAGCCTATCTTAAAAAAAAAGTTTTAAAAATATAAGAACTGTCCTGAAATCAAAACTATATATTAGATATTATTTACTTTAGATGGTCTATACTTACTCTGCTATAAATATCATAAACTTAAATCATACTGGGTTTTCAACATTCTAGGCCAAACTTTCTAAAATATAAAATAATTTTTCTTCGTTTTTTTAAATGGTTAATAATAAAAGTAATGAATTTTTATTATTAAATAAAATATACACCCTGTATATTATTTTTCAATCGATGGAGAATTATAAAATGAATATTTTTTGTATTTAAAGTATTTCAAAATTTTTAACGGTTTTGCTGATATTCGCGGTTTTATATATCATATGGCATTTTCCACAGTAAATTTTTATCAAAGCCACCCAATGATTTTCTCTCGTATTTTTACCGGACTTTATTTTCTTTGCCTAATTTGTTCATGATTTCTACTAAGTGTTTGTATACTTTTAGACATCGAACAGCAACTGGAGATGGCCGAGTCTCGATGTAACACCTTAAAAGACCAGCTGGATTATATGAAACA
This sequence comes from Sitophilus oryzae, assembly GCF_002938485.1. NCBI lineage: Eukaryota > Metazoa > Arthropoda > Insecta > Coleoptera > Curculionidae > Sitophilus > Sitophilus oryzae. The sequence continues at coordinate 454,399 of NW_022146069.1, forward strand.
AATGTACGGCGGCAACAAAAGTTCCAACAAATCCAGAAAAATATCTAACGTAGCCAATCTCTCCAGTAATAATTAAATATTCCGTTTTACTTTGTTTTAATCAAACATTTGAACGTTACAGATCATTCTTCGACTAGTAACGAAGAAACAACTAGACCTATTTCCGTGAAAAAATCAGGTCCAAGTCGTCAGAAGTCCAATGCCATCGAAACCGACAATTCTGGGGCTGCGGTGAGGACCATCAATAACATCCTGAACGGTATTACGAATTCGGTGAACAGATTGTCTGAAATTCACTCTCAGATCACTACTCCTCGAGCCAAGAGCGCTACTAGTGGTAATGAATGTAACTTTAATTGTTTATATCGTATGATCGGAGAAAAAAAGGCGTCAATGACGGCTGGCGAATAACAATCGATGATAATTTTGGCGAGGTCGAGCCCTAGATGTCATTTAGCTTGCCCGTACACTTTATTATTGTTTAATGGTGCTTACTGCATACATACATACATACAGCCGTTACTCGCTGACGAGTATTCGACACATATAAAGAAGATGGTCACGCAAGGCGTTTTCTTTCACGAGCTTTTCTGTGACTGAAACGCCTGATACGTGATGTTATCTGCCTACCGCACTCCGGACATTCAAAAATCTCATTGCTTTGTTGCCTCTTTACTTTTTGGTTGCCGCTGTTAACTGAGTTTACAACTCTTCTCCATTGAGTTCTATTGTGAGCTGCTTTTTCCCACTCATTCTGCATGTTAATTCCCTTTAAGTTTTCGTGGAAAATGTCCTTGTACTTTTTCAGTGTCCACCCGGCCTCCTCTTACCGTCTACAAGCTCACCGTAAAGCAGAGATTTTGGTATGCGGGTTTCTTGCATTCTGCATACGTGACCAGCCCATCTTAAGCGGGATTTTGTGACCATGACTTCAATACTCTCGCAGTTAGCTTTTTCAAGGACCGTTTGAGACATGATGGAACCACCGGACTCTTTAGAGTTGTCTAAGGTATCTCTGTTGCAACTTGTTTAATGCGTTCATATGTCGGCGGTACGGCACCCAGGTTTCGCTCCCATATAACATGGTGGTGGATTATAATTGCTCGGTACACTGCAAGTTTTGTTTTTGTACTCAAGTCATGATTGTAGAAAACCCTGTCTTTTAATTTCCAGAATGCTCTTGAGGCGCTACTACTCCTGTGCTGAATTTCAGAGTCAATATTGGCCTTTTCCGAAATCAAACTGCCAAGGTAATTGAATTCCGCCACATATTCCAATAGTTCTTCTCCGATTTTTATAGCATTGTTGTGATCTTCCGGGGGAGTGCACATGATTTTAGTTTTGTCGATGTTTAGCTTACTGCATTAGCGTAACCAAACCAAACCAAACCAAACTAGCAGTTCATCCTGGAGAGGGGAGGCTAGGGTTGAAACCAAGGGGGGCCTAGAGATATTGTTCTTTAAAAAAATGAAGATGAATATCATTAAAAATAAATACATTTTTTGAATTAAACGTTTACATGAATTTCTCTATCAATAAATTTGATAGACTTGGTTATTAACCCATGTTCTCGTGGATTACTTAAATAGCTACAAATTTAAACAAATAAAAACTCACATTTTTTGAACAGAGCAAAATCTTCTTCTTCGGGTTCCATCTCCTAATGGAGGTTGGAAATCATCATGGCAATTCTAACCTTGTTAACGGTTGCTCTGAATAACTGGTTTGAAGTCATTCCAAACCATTCTCTCAAATTCTTGAGCCATGATGTTCTTCTTCTTCCTTGGCTCCTTCTGCCCTTTATCTTTCCTTCTATTATGTTCTGCAGCAGGGCATATTTAGGTCTTCTCATTATGTGTCCAAAGTACTCAAGTTTTCTCTTTTTAAGGGTGTTAATCACCTCTTCGTCCTTCTGAATTCTGCGTCGCAGTTCTACATTTGTAACCTTGTCAGTCCATGCAATCCTCAGCATACGCCGATAAAACCATCTCTCGAATGCCTCAAGCTTCTCCGTTTCGGTCTTTTTAAGTGTCCAAGCCTCTGAACCATAGAGTAGAGTTGCAAATATTTAACCCATTAGCATTCTCAATCTAAGATTTAAGTTGATGTCTCCACTGCAGAGACATTTTTTGAGTTTTACAAAGGCTGCTCTGGCTATTTCTATTCGAGCTTTTATTTCTGCTGATTGGTCCAAGTTTTCGGTCAAAATAATATTAACTAAACAAAAATGGAAAAAGTCATTTTTACTACATCACAAGCAAATAAAAATTAATGTTTAGTCAAGTCATCGTTCAGTCAAAATTCAAGATTTCTCCCGGGGGTGCCCAGCTAGCAGTACCTGGAGGGGCCTGGTACCCCTGTAGTTACGCCAACGGCTTAATGCCAGTTGGCCTTAAGAAGGTTGTAATTTATTTTTATATTGAGTAAACATTTTTAAATGGTGTAGTTTAAAATTCGAGAAAAAAATATTTTTTTGGAAATGTGTTTGTGTGTCTCGAAATGTTCTAATTTATTTTAGTCTTTCTATAATTATTAGTATAGAAAATCTAGGAACTAGTGGGGTTGCAGTCGGAAGTGTTTGTATATTGGTTGTATATTAGTATAAATAGTATTAATTTTTGACAAGTTTTGACCAGTTATGTCAATTTTAGTAAATAACGTCTAGAGATTGGCCTCGCTAAAATTATTATCGATTGGCATTTCCCAGCCATCTTTGACACCTTTTTTTTCATACGGTATATTTCTAATGGACTCTTCGAATATTATTTTCCTCATCTCTGAGACTTATCAGATTAAATTGAAACTTTACCCACATCTCAAAGACATTATTTGATAATAAATACAATAATTTCGTAAGCTTTCAATAAGTGTATATGTCAGGGTATCCCATTTTTGTGTGTTTTGCAAAGTTTCTCCTTTATGAGTAGAGATACAACGACGCAGTGTTCACACTACTGTGCTACTTTTATGAAACTAAAGATAGCCTTTTTAATCCT